>NC_143013.1:318295821-318607904 GCF_055824585.1 Amblyomma mixtum
GTAGTCTTGTCGTAAAGGAATATTCTTCTGTTGTTTTACAGTATTTTTCTGTAGTACTGTAGTTTTTTCTGTAGTACCCTAGAGTGTACAACTCTGTTGTAACTGCGCAAATTCTGCTGTTATATACAGCAAAAAAATTACGTTAAAAACATCACAGAACATGTGTTGTGACGACAGAAACTTTTCTGTTGTACTCTTCCGTGAAATATGTCTGTACCTGAGAAGCTTCGGCGATGGAGAGACATCCGCCGAAGAGAATGACGATGCCCCAGGGCATCTTGGTAGAGAAGTCCTTGAAGGAGACCAGCGGCTCACTACAGTGCATGTTGCGTGGGTCCTTGGGCAGCACAAACAGCAGGAAGCAGACGGCCAGAGCCGGACTGGAAGACTTAATTTTGCTGCAAGGAAAGGCGGAAATGCAAGTAAACAAACTATGCATGACTTTAAGATATGCACATGAGCTTTCGGTTAAGCACTGTTGTTAATAATGAAGGCGCGCAAGCTGGATCAAGCTGAGGCACGAAACTACAGATCTAAGACACTACAAAACAGATGAACGTAGGACATATCACCGAGTTTTTCCCATGATACGATGATAGCGACTATTTCTCTCAATATACGTGAGGATACTGTGGCTCAATTATGAATGAAGTGCCAACTAACCCCGTTGCCAATGGCGAATAATAGCCATTCCAATGTCGGTGGGTGCGGCAATGCTGACACCTATATAATTCGTAACACTGCCGTTTGCAGGCCACCACAGATTTCACACTAACGTACTGGTCATGCTTCATGCCAAGGTTATCGTAGCCTTGTTGACTCAGCCGCACCGAACAATGAGTGACTAGAGACATCGCTTTAAAGCAACCCAGTGCCATGGATTCTGTTCCAGCTGAAAAACCGGGGACGCTAACGCTTACGATAATCCACTATTCCGCTCAACAGCCTTAGCTACGAGACCTTGTTTAAGATTATGAACGCGTTGAACGGAAGGCAAGGGCGTTGTTAATATCTCTATCTTGAGGTATAAAGGCGCATGGACACACAGGCAGATACACACTGAGGCAGTCAGTGAAAAAATGGCTGTGATAGCTGTTAAACCATTAAGAAAATAACGGCGAAGGGCGAGGGTCTCCTGTCAAACGTACTGCTACGCGTCCAGCAAATAGGCACTCAAAAGAAGCCCGACGCCTGATGAAAACGTTGACATAAACACTGCTTTATTCTGTATTAGAATCAGCTTTATAGAAGCTCTGCGGCAGCCAGCACAAGCCCACTAAGCAATCAGCAACAGCCTTGAATAGTGTAGGTGGCTAACTTGAAACAAAACACGATGTTCCAAAGCAGCAAAATTAAAATAAACAGCAATCAAAGGGACACTGAGGACAGATTGAAGTTGGCCCGTATCAATGGGTTACTGCGCTGTAGTGCAAAAGAGGCTAACTTCACTGGAAGCATAGCTCTCATGAGCTAAAAAAGGTCAAGAAACGGAATATAAGCGTCGCCACCACCGGCCGTTTTCGGAAGCAACGTGCAGTGACGTCAAAACCATTTTGTTTGCCGCACATCCCAAAGGCCAGGCAACACCGGCATTCACTTCTGAATGGTGAGCACCAAGTTCTCGATCCTGAACTCAACAGTTTGAACTGAGCGCTGGATAAATATTTAAATTCAATTTCTCAGCAAGAAATACTAATACTAAATGCGCTTTTTACTGCCAGACAAACATCAACATAGTAAAAACGACACATAGAATAGACTTTTACCAACAAAAAATTTAGATGGAGTTACTGTCAGTACCCCTTTAGCGCAATACTAGACACCTTTAGTGTCGTGTTACCATTTTCGTTACCGGAGTACCGGGAGCCCGCGCGTCGCCAGTGCGCATGCACAGTTCATCTTGACGGCACCTGATACCTGGCAGCTGCGCGTACCCTGCCGCGGGCATCGGGCCAATCAGCGCGAACGCACTGGCGGTGGGCGGGCTTTCGATACTCCGATAATGGCACCACGGTACGCATTCTACAGCATTTGTCTACTAACGTATAAACATTGTGATTGTGCAAAACAGTCAGGACGCACCCACCTGCCGTACGGTAGGAGATCACTCCAGCCGGTCATGAAGTGCGGCTTGTAAAAGAACAGGACGAGTATCACAGCAGCCAGTATGATGAGCACGGTGTACTCGGCGAAGCTGACGGAGCCCAGCCGCTGGTACTGCTGCTGGATTTCCCGCCGGATGTCGTGCTTGCCCTCGATACAGTGCTGATTCTTCCTGCGAAAAGGGAAATGAAAGAAGATCAAAAGCCAGGCCGCCAGACGCAGTTCTTTTCCTCATGCATTTATTCGCCGCCCGCGTGCTTTCTGATTTCCAAATGGGGGCCTCTGGCCCACAGGTTCATTTTGGATCCGTTCCACTAACTCGTCGCTCCGAGGAGTTTTTTTTTTTTTTTTTTTTACGAAATCCCTTTTATCGAAATTAAACTGTGCTTGAGAATGCACTTTAATGACTGAGCTCATACACCGCAGAAATTGCGAAAACAGGGCTCATCCGAGCCCGGCCTGCGCGATTTTACCAGTGTTCTTGTTTCAAGGCACCCATCTCTTCATTCTGCAGTTGCTGATTTCGCTGTAGTGCATTCGTTACAGTCAGCAACATAAACCGCAAAAAGTACAGTCAAAAAGTCCAAGCATTTCTGGCGATTAAAAGCTGGTAAATTTAGCCTTAACTTTGGTACAACCTGCTCTACGCGCTTCAAGAGTGACCTTTATTTCCTTTCGTTTACTCTTCCTGACACTTTAATAAAAACAGAAAGGAATGAAACTGAATGATTCGCGGCCCGTTATAAAACAAAACATGGCACAATACCAAGAAATCCGCATTGTGTTTTTTTTCCTTACATCTGCATAGATTTTTTGTGCGTTCTTGAGGACGTGGGTTCAGTCCCGCCCACGTCGGCCGGATTTCGATCAAGGCGAAACGGTGTCTTAGTGGAGTGCTCCGGATGGTTTGGTTTGGTTTATGGGGTTTAACGTCCCAGAGCGACTCAGGCTATGAGAGACGCCGTAGTGAAGGGCTCCGGAAATTTCGACCACCAGGGGTTCTTTACCGTGCAGGAGTAATTTCGACCACATGGGGATCTATAACATGCACTGACATCGCACACCACACATGCACCTTTCGCGTTTAAAATAATTTGGTAAATTGGTTTTTGATGAAAAGAAATGGCGCAGTATATCTCTCACATATCTCGGCGGACACCTGGCGCGGTTCAGGTGTCCGCTAAGATATGTGAGACAGATACTGCGCCATTTGCTTTCCTCAAAAACCAATTTACCAATTTTTT
Organism: Amblyomma mixtum; assembly: GCF_055824585.1. Classification (NCBI taxonomy): domain Eukaryota; kingdom Metazoa; phylum Arthropoda; class Arachnida; order Ixodida; family Ixodidae; genus Amblyomma; species Amblyomma mixtum. The sequence goes on from NC_143013.1 coordinate 318,299,169, forward strand.
TTAAACGCGAAAGGTGCATGTGTGGTGTGCGATGTCAGTGCATGTTACAGATCCCCATGTGGTCGAAATTATTCCGGAGCCCTCTACTACGACACCTCTTTCTCTGTTGCGTCTTTCACTCCCTCCGCCATACCTTCCTCACGGCGTGGTGCGAGTGGTGGTGGTGGTGGAAACTTTTATTGCCAATGATGTAAATCGTGGGGGCGAAGCCCCCCACATGGCACTTGTATGCCTCCTCAATGTGAGGAGGAGGCACCCTTACAACGCGAAGGATAGCCCCTGGAGCGCAATCCTTCTGTGAGCGCTGGAGATGATCCGGCGCTGGTCTAGAGCGGACGAGCTGGTCAGAAGAGACTCCCAGTAAGATTCCGCCGCGGTTGGTGATGGGGGATGAGGGAAGGTGGGGCATGTGAGGTGGGTATGTAAGAAGTCTCCTGGTTTGCCGCAAAGTTTGCATGATGACGGGAATTTGTCTGGGTGTCGGGCATGCAGCAGTATTGGGTATGAAGCAGTTCGGTTTTGTAGTTGTCGCCAATGTGCAGCCTGCGCTATGGTGAGGGATGGAGCTGGGGGTGCGTATTCCCTTCGTTTGTGTCGGTAGTACGAAAGAATATCACGGAAGGAGAGCAGGCGCTCCGAGGCTCGTAGAAGGGGCTCGACTCCTGCCCGAAATGTGAGACCTCGGGCTAGGGAATGAGCCTCCTCGTTGCCAGGGAGGCCAGCATGTGCTGGCGTCCAGATGAGGGTTTTGAGGCGCCGGGGCTGCCAGAAGCGTAGTAAACTAGCAGCGGTGCTGGATATGTAGCCCTTGGCATAATTTAAAATGGCAGATTTGGAATCTGAGATAATTTTTGTGGCAGATGTAGAAATGAGAGCAAGTACGATGGCTGCCTCTTCTGCCTCTGTGGTCGAATTGGTAATGATTGAGCTGGAGGTTAGAAGCTTCGCAATATTGTCGGCTACCGCCAGGGCCATACGGGAGCCAGTCGTATATTCCGCTGCGTCCACACAGACCACCTCATAGTCCTCGCTGTACTGTTTGTGGAGGGCCCGAGCCCTTGCTACTCTGCGTTCCCTGTCTCGCTCAGGGTGCATGTTCTTGGGGATGGGGGTTACGTTGAGGTTAGAGCGGAGGGTAGCAGAAAGGGGGACCCCCTCGGTAGGCTCTATAATTGGGGTCAGGCTCAACTGGGACAATAAAGTGCGACCAGCCTCCGAGTTGGATAGACGGGATAGTTGTGCTATAAAGGTAGCTTCTTTGAGCTCCTCAAAGGTGTTGTGTACACCGAGTTTGAGGAGTCGGTCGTTGGATGTGCTGGGGGGAAGACGTAGAGCCGTTCTCGTGCAACTACGTAGGAGCGCATTAACCCGGTCTCTCTCCTTCTGTTTGAGGGGTAGGTATGGAAGGGCATATGTTGTGCAGCTTATGATGTAAGCCTGGGCGAGGCGAGTCGGGTTTCGCTCGGGAAAGCCAGCCCTGCGGTTCGCTATGCGGCGAATCAGTCGAGTGGTGTGTTGAGCGTGTGTTTGCAGTGTCTTTACGACTTCTCCGTGCGCACCGTGGGAGTGGAGAACTAGGCCTAGCACGCGGATTTTGTGTACTAGTGGGATGGGATGGGCACCTAGGGTGAGGGAGACGGGTGCATTGACTGAATCGTGTTGCTTGGGTCCGTAGAGAAAGAGCTCCGAGTGGCCCGAAAGATAAAAGAGTTAGTGCGCTATTTCCTTTCCTAAAAAAAAATAACAATTGTCCTGAAACGCCACAGCACGTTTCACGACCAATACAAGTGGGCTGTCGCCGCGCTCTAGTTGTATGATTACGTGAAGTTTTGAAACTATAATATCTACGGCGCCCAGCGTAAACTCTACTAAAGGGGCTCTGAAACACCTTGCGAGGTGAGCAGATCAACTCGCTCAATCACTGCATGGTATGTTCATGAACACCTGGGCCAAATGATACACTTCTACACGCAGCAACAAGCCCACAATCACGCGTGAAAGTTGCCGAGCCATTTCAGGGGACTTTTTCAAGCCCGCACCCTCCTCCGTCGCACGCTCCTGCGTATACCAGTTCTGAGAGAGTCATTGGTTAAATATTTTCAGACGTCAGGCAGCTACCATGGCCGCGACCAGTCAGCCGCGCAGCTGCGGTGGGTCAGGAAGCTCTGCTCCCGGCGGTGGGGCCGCCGGAGGAGCGCCGACCATTCAGCGTGCAAAAGGTGACGAGGGAAGAGGGAAAGGCGCGAAGACGTTGAAATTTAAATTTTGACTACGAATAATTCAACTTCTTCAAAGCGCACTAAAAGATTGTTTGCTGGACGATATTCGTGAAGCGGCATCCTTTACATCCGAGGCATACCGCACCTTTATTGGAGCTCCTTTTAGAGCCCCTTTAAATAAAAGCAGCAGCTTTCCAAGGCAGTTTCTGAAATAATGAGCAGGTTGGTGATGTACTTGAGTTGTCAGCTGTGTGAAACAGAGATACACCTCCAGCATAATAGCTGAAGAGCTATCACAACATTTCAGCAGCAAATTCGAATTGCTCCTAAATCAATGTAAAGAAACAATGGTGTACATAGATACAAAGGTCAGAAAGACATTGAGGATTCCCAAACGCACACTTTAGGCAAGTTGGAATGCACAGTTCCACGGCAGCAATAAAGCCGTTAATAAAGGGAACGTTAAACCAAGCGAAAAAATTTGTGCGATTTATTTCTTTCTATGTAGCCAGCTATAGACCACAACCTCGGGCTGCGCAAGTTTTTTTTTTTTTTTTTTCAGGCTGCTATGCAATTTCGATGGACATACGTTGAATAGAGGACAATCCCAAGATACCTAGCCACAGACCATCAAATGCGGTTACGTTTCTGATAGATATTTCGATTATCTGATGACAGATTTTCCCAGAAATTCTACGCTGTTGAGTACACAAAACGACAACTATACCTATGACCACACTGATCATTTTGTACCCTCGCGTAGCATTTATCTCTGTTACGTGCGTCCATCGTCGCTGCTTTTTTAGTGTGCGTCATGTCCGTCCATAAACGCTCTCGGGTCTTCTCCCTGCACCCAAACATTCACGCGACTGAAGAAGAAACGTACAACTCGCTGCGAGTGGTTGAAAGCCGTTTCAGCGACAAGTTTGTGCACGTGTACTCCTGACAGCAGCATGCATGAAAGAAGAGTACCGCCTACCTGCTAAATCGAATGACGAGCCACAGGTAGAGCCAGCCGATGGCAGTGCAAACAATCATAGGAGGAACATTGTAGAGCATCCACGTTGCCGACGTAAGCTCAGTGGAATGCGGGAACAACCTGCAAAGTAAGAGAACATACGGCGGTGTACAACACTGTTTTACTCCTCGTTCATCATCATCATCATCAGCCTGAATACACCCACTGCAGGGCAGAGGCCTCTCCCATGTCTCTCCATGTCTCTCCCTGTCCTTCGCCAGTTGCGGCCACCGTACTCCCGCAAATTTCTCAATCTCATCCGCCCACCTAACTTTCTGCCGCCCCCTGCTACGCTTGCCTTTTCTTGGTATCCACTCAGTTACCCTTAAGTACCAGCGGTTATCTTTCCTTCGCATTACATACACTCGTTAGAACTCTGCAACGCCACAACAATAAGTAACAGCCTTGTAGCTTTCTGCATAGGTATACGTCAGCATACATGCATTGGAGACACACAGCAGACTACCAGCAATCGTGCTGAACACTGTACGAAGTGTAGCACGCAATCCGAAACAAGGTTGTAAAAGGATTTATTTATTTATTGATTGATTGATTGATTGATTGATTGATTGATTGATTGATTGATTGATTGATTGATTGATTGATTGATTGATTGATTGATTGATTGATTGATTGATTGATTCGTCAAATGCCCCTGTTGGCGTATTACATGAGGGGTGGGTCGTTACAGCATGTCGATGTTTTTTCAATGAACGCCTTGAAGTGAGCTGCATTAGTGTTGCGTCGGCAGGAAGGCGATTCCAGTCCTTTGATTGCAACCAAAGCTCAATCGATTGATGAGAACAGCGTGGTACCAACTTTTTTCTTTTACTTCTCAGTTAACCTGCTTCATTAGCTAATGGTGAGTGACTACTATTTAACCACTGCAGATTCGTCAAAACAGTATTTCTCGACAAAACTTTGGTTGGGCCTAGTTGGTACATGATGTTGTGAAGGTATAGGATGCGCAATCAAAGGACGAACCACGAAGAAAGACACAGGGACACACACAAGCGCACTAACAACTGTTTATTTCTTCCTTGCAACGCTTACTTATACACCTGGCCACGCATGCTCAAAAGCAATCTTTAACCACAATAGTCAAGCCAAGGTCTGTTAGCGCAGACGCGAACGCAAAAAGTTGATTTCGGCAACGTACAGAGCCACGGACGTGTCACTGATACAATCTACAACGTTTTCCTTTATGTGGAAAGCTTCCAAAGCCAGCCGCGCTTGTTCATTTTTACTTTTTCCCAGTATCACGGTCTCGTCAAGTCGCGGTGCGCAATTGCGGCAAGAACTAAGATGGGACACAAGGTGTGCCCCTTTGTCTGTGTTGTTCCTAACTTTATTCGCATGCTCCCTGAGTCGCTCGTTTATGCACCGCCCTGTCTGCCCGATGTAGGTCTTACCACATGAAAGAGGGAAGGAGTATACCACCCTGGTGGCGCAAGGGATGTAGGTAGACCCGTGCCTGATTAGGCATCCACTCCTTCTATCACCGCACGTGCGGGCGCACAGCTTCGCCAGTTTATTCGGCGCAGAAAACGCCAGAGGGACACCATGCCTGCCTGCAACTCTCTTGAGGTGATGAGACACCTTATGCAGATATGGCACCACCACAGGCCTGAACGCTTCGCGTTCACTCGTCCCTCTCATACTTGGCGTACCGGTCTTCATCTTTCGTATCAGGGCCTCGGCAACCGCCGTCAAGAGCGACATAGGGAAACCTGCTGCCGAAAGCCGGCGGATCTGATTGTCAAAACTTGCCTGCAATTGATGCACACACGACTTTTTGAGAGCCGATTCCATGCAATGGGTAGCAATGCCTCTTTTCACAATTTTGGAATGCTCTGATTTGTACGGCAAAAGTTCCTTTTTTGCACGAGGTTGGTAAGACCAACATACATGCCGCACGCAGAACTCTAGTTGGAGGAAAAACTTTGTCCCAGTCCGAAAAAGTGCAGTAAAAGTAAAAACTAAGTTTATAGAATTCTGCAAAAAACTTGAACTAACGACGCTCGCTCGGGATATAGATAAAAGTAGAGGTCAGTGCTTATCGGTTTTCTTCACAGCAAAGACGCACAAGCCGGAAATACCTTTCAGAACCATAGTCCGTGAGTCTGGTTGTTGGCAGCACAACGTTAGCTTATTCTTGCAGAAGAGACTAAAATTGCTAAAGGTTAACGATCCGTTCAGGACTAAGAGTTCGGAAGATGTAGTGCGGTTTTTAGAAAGTAATACAAATGTCGGGTATGCTTTTTCAGTAGATGTAGAAGATTTATTCTATTCAGTGCCACAGCGCGAGCTTTTGTATGCGGTGAAATCATGCATTGAGGAAAATGGTGAGCTCAGTTTCCAAAACGCTACGGGACTTTCTGTGGGGAACTTTTTAAATCTTTTAGAATATTATCTTAAGGTCACTTTTATTGTTTTTAATGACCAGCCATTTTTGCAGCGCAACGGCATTTGTATTGGGTCCTGTGTTGCTCCAGTTCTCTGTGAAATTTTTTTATCAAGTATTGACAAGTCTTTAGACGATGTTTTTAGCAAGGGAAAGGTTTTAAAAGTGTTTAGGTACGTTGACGATTTTTTACTGTTTTTAGCGCGTGACTATTCCAGCCAGGATGCGATTGATGAAGTTTTTGAAGTTTTTAAGCAACACGGACAAGGTCTTGGTTTTACACATGAGTTACCCCACAGGAGTGCTCTGCAGTTCCTGGACCTCCAACTAGAGTTCTGCGTGCGGCATGTATGTTGGTCTTACCAACCTCGTGCAAAAAAGGAACTTTTGCCGTACAAATCAGAGCATTCCAAAATTGTGAAAAGAGGCATTGCTACCCATTGCATGGAATCGGCTCTCAAAAAGTCGTGTGTGCATCAATTGCAGGCAAGTTTTGACAATCAGATCCGCCGGCTTTCGGCAGCAGGTTTCCCTATGTCGCTCTTGACGGCGGTTGCCGAGGCCCTGATACGAAAGATGAAGACCGGTACGCCAAGTATGAGAGGGACGAGTGAACGCGAAGCGTTCAGGCCTGTGGTGGTGCCATATCTGCATAAGGTGTCTCATCACCTCAAGAGAGTTGCAGGCAGGCATGGTGTCCCTCTGGCGTTTTCTGCGCCGAATAAACTGGCGAAGCTGTGCGCCCGCACGTGCGGTGATAGAAGGAGTGGATGCCTAATCAGGCACGGGTCTACCTACATCCCTTGCGCCACCGGGGTGGTATACTCCTTCCCTCTTTAATGTGGTAAGACCTACATCGGGCAGACAGGGCGGTGCATAAACGAGCGACTCAGGGAGCATGCGAATAAAGTTAGGAACAACACAGACAAAGGGGCACACCTTGTGTCCCATCTCAGTTCTTGCCGCAATTGCGCACCGCGACTTGACGAGACCGTGATACTGGGAAAAAGTAAAAATGAACAAGCGCGGCTGGCTTTGGAAGCTTTCCACATAAAGGAAAACGTTGTAGATTGTATCAGTGACACGTCCGTGGCTCTGTACGTTGCCGAAATCAACTTTTTGCGTTCGCGTCTGCGCTAACAGACCTTGGCTTGACTATTGTGGTTAAAGATTGCTTTTGAGCATGCGTGGCCAGGTGTATAAGTAAGCGTTGCAAGGAAGAAATAAACAGTTGTTAGTGCGCTTGTGTGTGTCCCTGTGTCTTTCTTCGTGGTTCGTCCTTTGATTGCGCATCCTATACCTTCACAACAGTATTTCTCGAAAGCCGCAATACGTAGGGAAAAACTTTCAGGCGCACACCCATTGTCTAAAAGCTTTAGTGTTAAAGTGCTTTCTCGCACTATGACTAAAGCACGTGGAATGTTTATCTACCGTAACACAGGTTCCTTGAAACAATCCGCGACCTCCAGCGGGCTCCGCTTCTAGCCGTTTTTAGCAAGTTCAACTTTGCGCAGCATTCGCCGTCGTTAGGGCGAGTGAATGGGCCTATCCTGGGTACCCGAGGGTTCACCGCACTTGTTTTAACCCTTTGTCAAATTTAACCCTTTTTTTTGGAAGTAGGAAGTAGGCTTTATCAAGCGTGCACCGACCGAGGTTTGAAATGCCGACCCTACATGACTGTGCATGCGGCCTTTATTTTGGCACGGTTATCATGAGAAAAGATGGCTTCTTTTTATTATTTTTTTTATGTCCGATGGTTTGTCAAAAGTAACTCGCGGAAACAGTAGCTGATAGCGCTGCTTTTAGTCAGTAATTCTGCTGGGCCGTGGCAGTCCTCTCAAGCCCCCTAATACTGTAGAATGGGAACGGCCCGGCACTCTCGTTATCAGCCTCTTCGCCATACGCAGCGCCACGCGTTGTCATTCCGGCGCTCCGTTGTTCCGTCATGTGCGCTAATCTTTTTTACCCGCGACTGTACATTTTAGCCTAGTTTCTATGGTGCTGCAAGCTCGTGAATGAAAAGTTTTTTTTATAGTTTATAAAGTTGTCATTTCATTAAAGCAGCGTCGACAGCAGTTTAAGTTAGGCCTGCTCGAAGTTTGGCATGTGAGAATATTTGATTAGACGACGTCAACTTTGCTTTTTCTCAGACAAGCCCGGTAGGTTTCTCCATTCCCTGTTTTTGACGTCAATACTTCTTGAGAAAAAAAAAGATGGCGGCTATATTTACCAGTACTGACGTGCTTGGATTACACATGAATCAGTACGCGCCAACAGACTACCTACAAGTGGTTTCGATTGCCGCTGGGTCGCCGGCTAATCAATGGAAGCACGTTGAGGCAGCGAAAACAAGTTGGGGTATTTAGGAAGACCAAAAATGGTGCACTTCCTAGGCACTAACCACCACCCCCGCGCATCTCGTCGAGTGATGCTACACTATACCTGGAAGCCAACTACGAGTGGGAAAAATGCCGCATCCCGCTCTGCATCCAGCTTTTGCACCTTTGCACAAAGGAAGCTAATGGCTTCAACGCGCAGAGGCGTACAGATTCAAAGAGAACTCATGCGGCACTTTATTTACAATATCTATTTTTTAATGGTTCCCCTGAATGTAGCCGCGGGTGAGAGAGAGAGAGAGAGAACAACTTTTATTTAGAAAGCCTGCAGAGTCGGTTAGGCTCCCTCCAAGCAGGGAGGACAAGCTTTTACCGCGACGCGGCCACTACGTCAATGTCGTACCACTTTTTCAGAGCGGCTATTGCTCTCAGGGAACAACTGTGACCAACTCTGTTTAGCGCCGCTAACTGACGTGTAAAAATGCGAATTGTGATAAACGTATCATTTTCCTCTTCCTAATTCACGAATCAATAATTTGTGCCATTTTTTTACGCGAAACTTATAACACCCTACAAAGGGTTAAGCAGGCCAATGAAGTTTTCAACAGAGCAACGTTTAGACTTCGAGCCATTTGAGCTCTAATCTGATGCTCTGCAACTTCCGAACTGGTGCCTATTAGGTATAACCACTGTACTTGAATTTCGTCAGCTAATGTTACGTAAATATCTGCGCAACTATTTACGTATATATCAAGGGAAACAAATTCCACCTTTCATGAACTACAGTACTTGTCTGCACAACAGCTTATCGACAGTCTCGGTTCTGGCAGTCTTGATCTCACAGGTAGCATAAGGCTGCTCTCACACACCTGTCGCCCTCTAAGTTCAGTCACATTCTATGAGGAATTGCCGCCGTAGAGGGCATTCCACGTCCTCCACTACGGTTGGGGCTGGCGTTGGCGAACGCTATCAAATGTTAGGCTAAACGCAACACAATACACAAGAACGCAGAAGGTTACAAAGCCGCCACAGTAGCTCATTTTTCGTAGAGCGCCGTACGCTACATTGGGAGGCCATGAGTTCGGATCCCGCCCCCAAAGTGTGGGTATATTTTCTATTTTCTACTAAATTATGTTCCATCTCAACTATAACTACACTACTAATCTGCCACTTCTATCAGCACCATCATTTCAAAACCATTCTTCTGTGCTTCCCTCAGTTAAAATGACTGTTGCTTTCCTTCCTGTGCATACGTTGGAAAAGATAGGCAACTAACTACTTTTCCAAAGTTCGAAAGCGCCAGCGCAGCATCACCATATGATGCATTCGATAACCATCTAGCCAAATTTTCCCCCCGTTTGCCCTTGGTACGCTCTGGAGAGTTTTTGCAATGTCTCTCGAAGCTTTCGCCTCCTCCGATTCAGCCTCTGTTTGGCTCAACTCTCCATTAAAAACAGCTTTCATTCAGCGGGGCTCAAGCTCGCTCTCACACTCTCAACAGATTTGGAGGTCCTGCCTTCCCCACCGCTTCTACTCATACATCACTGACGACCGCCCACAGAGTACGCGCCCCGCCCCGTTGGCCATGCCTTTCTACAGGCCTCGTGAGTGACACCCTCCCCAAAAGAATGTCTGTTTTGCTCTGAATGATGCATGGTACAGGCTATGGTCATTAACAGTGCATCCCGCTCCAGGGGACTGCCAGCTGCTTCATTTTCGTTACCGCAGCACGAACCGCTTTCTTTTAAATCCTTCCTTCGGGATACGCGTATTTCTCGGTACATCGCAATACATGTATACAAGCGTTTCACTTAGCTATTTCAGTTGTTGAACCTGAAGTCTCGTTGGTCAGCGTAACACTGCCGGTAAAAGCAGCAAGGTCAATCAAACTCTAGGAAATGTTTCATAGTGATGATGCTCGCGTCAAGCGCAGTGCATGTTACATAAATTTCTACTAACTGCACTTTCCCCGTTTAGGCGATGAAGCTAGCCGCCTCCAGAAAATAGTCGGCTCAAGCTGTGTGCCGGTGATTCGCTTCTCACTGGCTTTATCTACACCTGGGGACAGCGTTCTGTGTTACGACAGTAGAAGGTACGAACTCCAGCCACCCCGTTCCATAGACCTGTGTGGCTGGTTCGTTACTGTGTGAGGATAGCATGTTTGTAGAAACAGTCGCCTCGCCCTCACAGCTGCTGCAATGGCTGCAACTCCAGCGCCACAAAAGGTTGTCCTGTTGTAACGAAAATTGTAAAGGAGACTCATAAGCTCCCCCTTAAGGGTATGTATGACGCGATAGCTTAATGCCTTAGCGCCCATATATGCAGAAGGTCATTCTCTACTTTACATTCGTAGATCCCTGGGAGTTTTCATGACCCCCCCCCCCCCCCCTGGCACAGTGGTGCAGTACTTGAGCGATGCGCCACTACCCTGCAATGGGACGTGCTCCCAGCGGTGGGCCTTGTGCGACCCAGGGTGGTATTAAGTGCAGCCTGCCACGGTGGGCAGTTTGCTCACTATCGGGTGGGCAGGTTGTGATTGCACCGCAAGGTCACGTGACCTAGGTAGCTTACCTGCCACATAAGTTGCTCACAGGGCATCAGGTGCCAGAGTCATGCTCGTGATTTTGCGCTCACAACGCCAGCAACGCTGACACCCGATTTTCTGCGTAACGGGGATTTAACGCTATCGGGTCAATACGCCGCTTCCCAAGCAAGAAGTGAACGACGAGGCTTAAGTATTGCCTTTAGTCTATTTTAGTAACAGGTATTACGCGTTCCAGGTGTACTGGGGAACAGTGCCAAGTCGATTCTATCAGAATGATTCCTGTCTCAGAACAAGATGAGTACAGAATAATGTGTGCTGCGCTGCGCACGTAATCAGCACGAACAAAAAAAAAAATTGCGTGACGCGCTGTGAATAACGGTGGTCAGAAAAAAAAAGACCACTTTTCTGCGCCCTAAAACTGCACCATGGATTACAACAGACGTCACAGTCTAAAACTCCCGTGTTATATGGAGCACTTGAAAGTTATTTAAGAAGCAGCGAAACGTGTACCGCGGGCATCAACCTTCCTTCATCGAAATGCGCGTTCGTTGCTAGATGGCAGCAAACTCGGCTTTGCGTTCAGCAGCAGAACCGCCGCAGCGGGCGGGTGTTTTTTTTTTTTTTCTGACTACAAAATGTGATGTCATTTCCCCGCCAGTGATTACAATCGTCACAAAACCATGGCAGAAATAACACTCGTACAGTAAAGCGAAAAGTCCCGGCAGCGTCAGCGGTATCTCACGCATACGCGCGTTTAGCGTGAGGTCTCGGGGTCGCTTGTTGTCATCGATTTTTACCTCGCTCTTGTAAGCCTGTAAGAGTGATCAACAGATCGATGTCCTCAATTCTACACGCACGGTAGTCTCAGTCTCTCGAAGGTACATATACTCTGCGGGGAAGGAGGCAGGGAGTGTTTAATTTGTCCTCCTGTTTCCATTAGTCGAGCCAGAATCGCCACACCAGGCTCACTTACTCGTCGATAATGCCCTTGAAGAGAATGTTGGTCGACGAGCCGATGATGGAACCGGTGCCGCCAATGTTCGAAGAGTACGCAATTGAAAGCAGCATGATTTTCTTCAGCAGGTCGTGGTTCTTCTTAATTAAGGCTCCACTAAAGAAACAAGAAATGAAGGGGGAATGACATCAGCAGCTGACTGGCCAGAAACGGCTCTTGAAAGGTGCGCAAAAGAAACAGATACACAGCAAAAGGCACGACCCTTATTCTTTACCGCCGATCATATAAAGCATTTGTGAAAAGTTTAGAGCCCAAGGGGGGTTTACATCCAAGACGAGTAGTAAGGCTCTTGTAACGTACGTGAAAGTCGTCTTGACCTTCTGAGGGTGAGGACGAAGTATGTCTGTGCCCTTCAAAAGATGTGGGACTCTGAAGGTGTATACCGAGCCACACAGCGCGGCCAAGAAGCAATACCCCGTGGGCTCTGAACTTTTGATAAAGGCTGTATGTGAGCTCGATGGCGAAGGAGCCACTTACTATACATTTTTTTTATATAAATAAAAGCAGATACTGTCTGAAATCACTTTCAAATAGATCCTCCGGTTGAAATGCCTGTGCCCGTTGCGCCTTAGGCGGTGGGGGCTGGGCAACATTATTTTTATCTTTTTTCATCTGCCCAAACTAATTTATGCTGAAACACCTCGGAAAAACAAAGGAAATGGTTGCGATGCCTATAACTACTCGCAAACATAATTGTTTCGAGAATGAAAGTACTCGAGATATCAGTGGTGTGTTATGCCTTTCACTATAGTCCCTTACCAGCCGGAAAATTAGCAGATGAAATTGCTTTTTTTCGGTAATAAGTGACTCACCTTGGATCTGCACCAATCCCGAGTTCAAAATGATCACCGCCTGCGTCGCCATTTTGCTTGAAACCTGCAGTGCCAGGGCCAAATGAATTTAAGATATCTCAAGAGTATCGTGAACGGCAGGGAGATGCGGTTGCTGGTAATCCCGAGGCCACACGTACTGCCCGCGTTCATTGGCTCCCAACGACCACGCCCCCACGAGCACCGGTCTCCCAGTCACACTTTCTAAATAAAGTTTTTCATTACCACCACCAATAACAATGTGAGCCAGCCGATCCAGCGGATATAGGGAGGCGGCAAGTGAAGCATATAGGCGAAGACAGCATAGCCTTGCTACATGGGATATGGAAACAGATGAAGGGCGAGAAACGTGGTTGCGTGCGCATGCAGATGCCATCGAAAGAAGAGGCGAACTATTAAGTTGTTGGAGTAATGTGCAGCAGAGAGGCGAGTACAAGTGCTTCAGGCCCCGCTGAACAGAGGAAGCGACGACTCGAATCGTAACGAGCAGCTCGGGCGGCTTATCGCAAGGGAAAAGCCGAGAATCGACTGGCGCAACATGAAATTTTCAATAAAACAAAAAGTATATAAAAGAAACCGAAGTTAAACAAAGTAGGCAGAGAGCAGATAGAGAAATTTCTTCACAACACGAAGTGAACAAGGGAGGGTAGTCCTCAGGGTGCTTGTCGAAACTTTGGCAAGCACCCTAAAGCTAAACAGGGCAAACGTGCTAGCGCACCTAAGTGCCGTTTAGCCTGATCAATTAAATTGGGGGTCATTTTTTTTTTTTGGTACAATTGGCCTGAACACCCATCTCTGAAACGTGTGAGAAGGCTGTGTGGTGTGCGCATGTGTTATACTTAGTATGTCGTACGTCACACCAAACACTCCTCCCTGAAGCCTTCTCTCAGTCTCTGCAGCGTTTACCTGTGCGAAAGCTGGGTGAGAGATTTGTACGAGCACGTGTATTTTATACCTCAGAGACAGTGTGTGCGCTCACTGTCATTAAGTCCAATCTGCATCCGTTTTCTACATCTCGAATTCCTTTCCCTATCTCCTATGCTCTTTGCGGGTGACCAAAACGAACGCTTACAACGACGCAAAACTGATTGCATCAGACAATAAGTTTCCATTTACGTTTGCCCTCGTCTCCACTGAATATACTATGAAGGTGAAGGGGGAAAAATATGAAGGTAAAAAGTATAAGGCCCTAAGACTACGAGATATGCATTAGCCGATCTCACACTGAGAAACCACACGAGGTTCCGCGCGCGACAGCCAACAGCTGGTATATAAGGTGAGGTGATCAATGTGATCGGGGTAAATTAAATCCTGTGAAGGTACCCAAATGCGCATGGCGTTAACTGCGGCTGCCCCTTGCAGGCTGTTTAGATCCCAACCTAGAATTCATTGTTAAACAGCGCGTGAAGACGGGACACACGCGCAACTGATTATATTCGCAGAAACGGTCCTTATAAGTATCCCTTCCTTGTTTAACTACGAATCATTACCAACTCGCATCCTTAATTAGGCTAGAATTCTACTGGACATTGCGACAGTCAATAATTCTGCACTGCTCATCGACGAAAGCAGTGGCAAAAAACGCACAACTGTTATTCGGCAGCACTCCGAAGAGACGCATTGGAGTGAGGGAACTCACAGTCGTTTGTTGGCACCTGGTGGTAGGAAGGCATCGCCATCTTGGCGGTAAGGGCAATGGCCATGGGCCCCATGATGGTGGCCACGGCCGTGTTGGGCATCCACATGGACATGAACACGGTGATGGACATCAGGCCCAGCAGCACCCTGTGGGTGAGAGGAGGCAGAGCAATGAAGGAGGTTGTACAGCTGGGCGAATTGGCAGTAGTTCACTGCGGGTACGTGGCACTGCGCGAAGCAGACGAAAGAAGACAGCAGAAGACGACTTTGTTTCGCAGAAGGCAAGTGCCTATACCACGTGTCCAAGATGAGTGCTCTATTTCTTCAGCGTCACATTAGTGCTCTAGTTCTTTAGTGTCACATTACTCTGATGTAGAAGACGTTTGCTCTTCTCAATTAAACATTAGTTGCCTGTAAGCGCCCGTCCATGTGTCTTCTACTTTTGCCTTCCGTTAGTTTCGCGCTGTACCAGCCACAACGAGATTAATGAGGGAAGGGAACTGCCGATCGACGCAAAAAAAAAAAAGCGCCGCCGCGAAAGGTTACAGCAAAGGATGCATTACCAAGGCTGCGATGCAAGGTATGAAAAATGAAATTGAAACTGCCGATAACAGGTTCCTTGCAATGCAATTCTTTCTCTTTTTTTTTTTTCATCCGGTGGCGTAACCCCAAAAGAGCCATTTTATCTGGAGCAAATATCAGACATGTTACGAAAGACGGCATTATTTATGACCCAACACGCATGACACCATATCATTTATCACGGTTTCTCACTGAAGCGTAACACGTAACACGAATTTTGAATATTAGTTGACGCAATAACTTTCCTTCATAAGTCTCTGAGTGTGCTAACTTGCATTTCCTCTAATGACCGCGAGATAGCATACAGAGGACTGCCCAGCTTAACTTTATCTATCAAACTTTATTCATTATCCATTATCTATGATCAACTTTATCCATTCGTGTTACTGAAGCATTAGCTCTGTATAATGACGGCGTGGTAATCAGCGCTAAAACTTCTGAACATTTTTCAATGCAAGTTCAGTGTTCTCGGTCGCTAAGTGCACTTAACACCGTTTATCGACATGCTGAATGGTACAGGGAAAGCACAACCCCAAGGTATACGTATATTTCATCCTCCCACCACTCACAATCTCTTACAACACTGTAATGAAACTTTCACGCCACTTTCTTTTTGGCGCGATAAGCAGCGGACAGTTCGCCTGCACGAGATAGATACAGCGGCGAAAAAGAAAAGTGAAAGATGAGCGCTTCTGTTTCCAAGATAATCGCACTGCTTGGACATGAACACCGCAGCCCTCATTAATGCGTTATTTCATTCATTTACCTAAAGTTATGCGCTTCATATTTCTTCGAGGGCAGCGGTGGTGGTGGGGGGGGGGGGGGGGATTATTCTACCTACTTCTCTACCGATTCTCATATACTGTTGATGCGTTGAAATTGCGTCGCTAAAAGCCCTGGCAAGCAAAGCATGCAGCCAGTAATTTCGTCGCTCCGGATGCGGCCACCGAACCGAGTGTAACATGAGGCAGCTGGCGACACTCGGCACACGGACAAGCACCAAGTCTGGACGCCTCTGCTTTCAAAAGCCTTTTTTCTGCGCTATTTTTTTCGCGATGGAGATGTCTATCGCCGGTACACTTACGCGTTATCAAGAGAAAAGGCACACAGCCGGGTAAGCGTACGCAACCAAGCATTTGCCCCTCCTCACGAGTGCAGTTGCCACACCAGACATCTCTAATTTATAGCAGCATAACCAATAGGGAGCAATACGCTACAACACCAAGACAATACTGCCAGCGAGCCAATTAAGACTTGAGCGCAAGCATTGGGAAGCAAATAAACAAACATGTTCTTTCAGGAACATTGTGGCCACAGCAGATACTACGCCTTGCGTTACCTTAGCTGTGCAACGTTCTGGAAACTAAAACTTGCATTGAGCGACACGCTTGCCAATTCGCAAAGCTCGCATCGTCTGCAGGAAAGGAGCTTGACTGGCTGCCCCCTTGGCTGTTTTGATTGGCTAGCGCGTGGACGCCGGACAGTTACGAGCCATTTTTGAGTGCGATTGACGCCCTGAGAATCCGGGCCCTCCGCCATCCGACAGCCGCTCTACTTCCGTCTAGCCTGCACGGTACAGAGAGGACGGAGTATCGAGCCAGAATGATCGAAGGGACGGAAGCGAGTGGCACTCGGTCCGGTGGGTGAATTATGGTCGGCCCTGTCGTCAAGGGCGAGGAAAAGGCGGCCGCTCGGATGGCACGCGCGAGTGCGTTGCACCCGACCGAGCCCTAATATCAGAGATGGAACGCGCCGAGTTTGAAGGGAACGGCCACCCGCGGCACGGGTCGGTGTTCTCCAGTAAGCAATATCGCCACTGTGCGCCGCTTTTGTGCCCAAAGACGGGACGTGGAGACGAGGCACAAAACTGGACGAGGTACAGTCTTTGTCAAAAGTTAGAGCCCAGGGGGTTTGCTTCTAAGCCTCGCAGTGGGACTCCTGTAACATTCGTGGTAGTCCTACCCATTGGAGGAGGCAGGACCAGAAATCTTCTTACCTTCAGCAAATTTGGAGCGCTGGAGATGCATTACGAACCAGACAGTGTGCTTCAGAAGCAAACCCCCTGGGCTCCAAACTTTTGACAAAGGCTGTACCTCCGAGGATCATTCGACGGAACGATGTCCCTTTGGTTTTCTCCAGCAGATCCTCAGAGGAATCAATTTGTACGCGCCGAAGCGAGGATTTCAGCTGCCGCAGGATCGCCTCCCGTAACGCGTTTCTTCCTCGTAGCACACAACATGAGACTGCGGCCAGCTTTCAAGTCCTAACTGCTGAGGCGGCAAATGCGTTGTGAAGAGGCGTCGACAAGTACCGCGAGGTCTTCGTCAAACGTCCTCTATATATAAGTTTGAGTTGTGACGCATATAGGCCTAACGATATGTCGTCATGCCGTAGCGTTATGAAAGTTGTACTCAACTCTGTAGGAGCCCATTTTGATGAACAACTGCACCGTAATTCGTTGATCAAATTAGTTTTAAATGGTGATGCTTTATAGCACGGTAGTCCATGGTAGCGTCATGCTACATATGTAAAGCATTTATTGGCTGTTATGCGTTCAGAACATGTTTTTCTAGAGGCGCACTGTAGCCAAGTATCCCTCTGTAATCAGTTCATTACTGAATGGTACCTTAGCTCCCTATGCAACAGATAAACTCTTCCTAGTGACGCGTTTAGCAGTTAATAAAGACTCCACAAGGCAACCAAAAATTGTAATGCTCAATTTTTGTTGTCGTAGCAGCAGCAGTAGTAGCGGTTGTGGCAGAAGAACGAAGTAATAATGCCGAATTTTGCCCTGGACTGACTTGCATTGCTCTACAGTTCAATAAAGTAGTTTACCACTGCTATTATTACGTCTGCTTCTGCTACTGTTATTACAACCAAGGCTACTAGCTTCGCTAAAAGAACATTTGCTTCTGTAGATATTCACATTGTCTCCTCGCAGCTTCCAAGACACGTGCCTTCTGAACAGTTACGCACAGGTGCAAAACGCTGATGTCCCCGTTTTCTCGCCCTTGGTGCATGTGTAGAATTTCGGTCAATGTGTCCGCATGCCATAATGTAAAATGTGCCAGTAGTTACACATTTCGCGAACAAAAGAAGTGAACACTTTTTGGAAGCCAAGAAAGGCACAGTGGAATCATTGCTGCTATTAATTTAATGGCGGTGTTCATTAGAACAGCAATGAAATTTGTGATTATTTCAGACAGGAGATCACAGGAAGCAGAAGACAACCATGTGCGGATGGTGGAAGCGTAGGTCATGCGTCCGGCTCTCACCATCGGCATGTGATTGTTGTTTCTGTTATGAAAAATTATCGATTATTAAAATAATTACTAAGTTATTTCCTTGGTTCAGCCCCACCACAAAACAGTAATGGTAACATTCTCTTCTACTTGCCACAGTTTCAAAGACTGCTGGCTTCTTCTATTGTTAACAAGCCAGCTTTGTGGCCGGATGTGGATGCCAACTTCGATGTGGATCAACATTCTCTCCGGAAGGACACACCAAAGAAAAGCTCCTTCGCAGGCGATCTTATTGAGAGATTACTATAAAAAGTCCACGTTAAGTAGGCGGTATTCGACGCGCGTCACATACAGAGCTTGGACTTTCGACGAGATTCTACATACTATATGCAGGACTTTACTGAGTTTAAAATAGTAAAATTAGTGTTTGAAAAGCAATGTGTATACTACCAAGGTAAGGCAACGACGGTCATCTCTTGCTGGCTTTTATTTTGAAAGCGCTCGAAGCAGTGTCTTGAAACCGTGTCCTATGCTTTTGAAACAGCGATCCATTTCCACTGTCCTTTGTACATGCATTCTTTTGCCCAAATTTAGCTCCCAGCGACACTTATGAGGATTATGACTTTAAATGTTAACACGGTACAGAATTTCGCTAGTCTCGAAGTTTTGGCTTTTCAAATGTGTCCTTCGTGCATGCAACAAACACGAAAACGAGCTTTCAAAAGGAGCCTAGGGACTTGATTCAACAAAAACTTCGCGATGTTGAACGACACCACACCGCTTCAGGCTAACACGTGAATGACATTAGACGTCAGTTGTATTTTGCTTTAGTACAGTCTCATTTACATTACTGTCTGTTAATCTGGAGCACTACTACCAAGACAAACTTGCGCAGGCTTGAGATATAGCAAAAACGAGCTCTGCGTTGCATAGAAGATGTAGGTCCGCTAGAACATACATACCCATTATTCTTAAAACATAATTTACTCAAGATAAACGGACTGTTTCAACTAAAGCTTGCATATCATATTTATCATGAAGTCACCCATGACCCAGTTTCCTTTTATGCTTTATACTAATTCCCTAACAAGAAACCTTATGATTTCAGGTATAGTCATTTTCAAATGCCTCTGATGAGAACGAATTATGGTATGCAGCACATTGATTACTTAATTCCTCATTTACTTAATAAACACCCGCGTATTATGGAACTTCTGCAGCAGCCTCGTTCCCCCCGTAACTTCAAGAACAATATTAAAATGTACCTTCTCTCACTGTCTCCCCCATAAAGTGTCCAGTTTCTAGGGGTTTTTTTTATTATGCTTATTTTCTTTTACTCGCTAGGTGTATGTCCAGGTGCGCTATTTTTGGTTTTGTTGTCCTAAAGACGTAGGAGGTATGCGATGCGGTTTTCATTGTTTTTGGTTTGCGTGCTATTTCTCCCCTTGCCTGTATATTAATTCTGTGTATCTCATTGTTTGCTATTTCAATTTTTTTGTTTTGTCCTATAGACATTTTAGCTATGCTTTGTTGTTTCCTTCATTTTTCATTGCATCTGTGTTAATTATGTGTAACTCATTGATCGTTACATATAATTCATGTAGTACGTATGCGATGTTGTTACTTTTCTTGTTTTGCTTTGTGTACTTTGATGCGTAATTTGCCACCCCCCTGAGCAATGTAACGGGTGACGGGGCCACGTCAGGCAAAAAATGAATTGCCTTTTGTCCCGTCACCTCTGACAAATCGATGTAAAAAAAAAATAAACTTCACTTCACTTCACATTGCATGATGGCCCCAACTACGCACTGCTTATCCGTGCAATCAATGTTCATAATAAAAAGTAAACAAATAAGTCTGCATAGAATAGTGCAAGCATATTGGCGTCATCAACATACATTTGCATGCAATGAATATGCCTAGACCGGCGGATGACAGAAGAAAGTCATGTGACAGGTGTTCCGATATAGTCACGTGCAATTGCGCCGCTGAACCAGTGTCGCGTGCCCGTCGAATCGCGCGAACTCCGTCAGAGTTTGCATGCATGCAGTCGCGAAAAGCACAAAACACTCATTTTTGTGCGTATTGGCGCCGCAGTTAATTGGGCGTAACGTGCTGTTGAACCTAGACGTGTCCTTGCAACTGCGCAAACGCACCTCAGCAACCGCAGCGCGACGCAATTGCGCAAGTGAAACCCGCAGCAGATCGCCCAAAGCGGGCTTCGGCGCAACTGCGTGGGGTTACTGCAGCGAAGCCAGCCGAGGCGGCAGCGAGGGCAACGCACGCGTTGGCCCGCTCAAGGCGTCGGTCACGACCAGGCAGCATGACCGAGGAGCATGCAGCTTGCTCTGGTTTTTTTTTTGTGAAAAGAAATATCGGCCTGGGGTGGCAGCTGAAGGATTCTTTCTCATCGATGTATGGGCAAACCACCGGCACCAACCGAAAATGTTACAGACCGAAACAATATGAAGAGGGAAAACAACTAAGCAGAAGTGAAAATAAATTAATTTCTCGACGGTGAACCATATGCACCTGTAATACTAATCGTACCTATAGACCCGCACCGATCTGTGACGTGAGCGAGATGCGGTGGCGCTGCTTTCGCCAGCTGGAAAGATTGGCGAAAAACATGGGAGTGAAAAGTAGGCTTAGCGCCCATAGGAGTACATGGAAGCAAAAGTTTTCTAAGCAGTTTTCTGATTTAGCAGTTCATTTGTGATGCCCTCCCTTCATGCAGAACAGCCAAATTCATCCTAGAGCAGGTTCTGGAAGTATGAAGCGTCATTTCGAAGACGATGTATGTATAAAACACCTACGCACGGGAGTGACTCCATGATCGTGGTACGGAGCGGTAGCACGGCCCGTAAAAACACATGTAAGCGGAACTTTCAGAAATATTTTTCTCGTTTCACACAGCACGCATGGAGGCGGCTGCTATTTAACATTTGGTGAGTCCTGTGAGGAAGAGTGTGACGAAGCACGCTTCGTCATTTCGAAGCTATCCTTGTAAAACGCCACGATAAATCTGTGTCGTTTAGTCCCATATGCTGCCGCGTACGCTGAATACAGGCGTTCAAACTACACAGCCTACACAGCATTACCTTAAAAAGCAGTTCTCAAACGGCATGATGCGTACGAAAGAACCACACACTAGAAGACGGCGGCGCACACGATACCCGCGGCCGCTTCGGAATCACGGTGCGAGTCGTCTGCTACATTGCGCGGTTCGGTACTGTTTGAGGACTGTCTTCAGTAAAAACCTACCTATGATGCCTAATTTGAACGGCAGTAGTTGCGAGGAAATATAGCCCACGAGGTAGCATGTCGGACTACACGAGAAGCTTGCACGATTCGCGGAAATACCCAGTGGATAGAGCGCCTTTTGAGAGTATGTCTGGCTTCACAACACAGATTTATCGTGGCGTTTTATAAAGATAGCTTTGAAAAGAGGAAGCGTACTTTGTCACGCTCTTCGTCGAAGCACTCGCCAGTGGTTAACAAGCAGCCGCCTCCATGAGTACTTTGTGAAACGAGAAAAATATTTCTGAAAGTTTTTCTTAGATGTGTTTTTATGGGCCGTGCTACCGTTCCGTAGCCCGATCAGACAGTCACTCTCGTGCGTAGGTATTTTAAACACGCATCGCATTCGAAATGACGCTTCATACTTTCAGTGCGTATTCTAGGATGAATTTAGTTGTTCTGCACGAAGGGACGACATCACACGAGCACTGTGAAATGAGAAAACTGCTTTCGAAATTTTTGCTTCCATGTATTCCCATCGGCGCTCAGCCTACTCTTCACCTCTCGTCGGAACTGCCTGCCGAAAATCCCCGGTTTGTTTGTAAACACGGTGTTGGTCTATACCTTCCAGCTGCATCGCGCGATTTGAGGAAACTACTGCGGAAACAAAAATTACGCATGATTGAGTGTAGTTAGGCTAAATTCGCTTTAGATGCGCCAGAACTTCGGTTGCCCTTCGGTTTCGGTTCGAGGCTCGGTTTTCAAGGTCAAACAGGGTTCAGACAAAGATCGGTGAAATCGGCAAGTGGGGGCCTTGTGCTAGCACACTAAAACTGGAGGGGACTCCACCTTAGCGGTATGGCGCGATGGCGTCAGTGGGCCCATATAAGCGGAACTGGTCACTCTCTACTTTACATTCGTTCTTCGCTCGGAGTCCTCATGCCACTCCTGGCGCAGTGGTGCAGCGGTTATGCAATGCGCCACTGCCCTGCAATGGCAGTATGCTTGCCACCGGTTGGGCTTGTGGGACCCACGTTGCTCTTTCCGAGCGACCTCTCGCGACCAATTATTAACTGAACTGCCAACTGCCACGGTGGGCAGTTGCTCACAATCAGGTGGGCAGGTTGTGATGACGTCATAAGGTCACGATATCTTAGTTGCCCGCCTTGCACCTAGGTAAGAAGCGTAAGCAGGCTTCTGACAAACACCGGCAAAGTCGCTGAGTGCTGACGCAGTAAAGCTAAACCCCTCCAAAGCAGATTCGAAGCGCATTCTATGCGTTGCACTGGTAGTGCTGTGCTCACCGACCTTCCCTCGCTGGTGCCGACGGTGAGGAGGCACTTGAAGGCGAGTCGTTCGTGCAGGTCGCTCGACTCGATAGCAGTGGCGATCATCAGCGAAGCCATGAACAGCAGGCCCGTGTTCTGGGAGCAGGACAGGCAGAGCGATGAAAAATAGAGAAAGGCAGGCTTTTTGATAACAACGATAACCGCTCTGCCCGGCTTATACAAGGAAGAGCTGGCACGCCTGCTTACATTCAAATAGAAGGAGGCCACTTCTTCTGTGGATAGTACGCCCAGGAAGGGTAGTAGAACGATCGGCAGTAATGACGTCACCGAAAGGGGCACCGGCTCCACCACGTAGTAAATACCCATCCAGAGCGTCACGAAGGCGACCCACGCGGCCTGCGTTCCATGGAGAAGCATTAGAGGCGCTCTAAGTCAAATTATCAGTAAAGACACGAGTACAATTACCGTGTGCAGACGGTTCAGGCGCGTCACACGCATACCTGGCTGATATTGAACAAGAATCGCAGAGGACATGCGTTACCGTGATTGTTGCTGACCAAGCCGCAGCGCTGGCTTGGCCAGTCGGGGACAAAGCGAGCTAACACGAAAAGTGCCGCCGTACTGCTGCTTTTTCTGTGAGCCATGTCATTCCTGTGCAGGTCTACCGCCTCAGAGTCGCTAGGTGCTCGGATGCTTGAAAATCTCTGAGGTTCACAAAGCACAAGCTCAAAATCAGGCTGGTAAGCTCTGATGACGAGCCAGTGCGGGATCGAGCTAGCGCAGATTTTGCTCCCCTACGATCTCGGCAGTGATTCGTGGAAGAGGCGAGACAGGGCGTCGCTTACAAACTTAGTCTTCAAAATCGGGTTGTAAAATCATACCGTGCGTTATATATTGAATCTCACTTTTCTGTGCTTGAAGATGTAAAAAAACTCGGTCCATATCATAACCGAATAAGACACAAACCAAATCCACAGAGGTCGATCACAGGAACATTTAAGTAGCTCTGTTCGACTCGGCATCATTCGGAGCAGTAAAAAATTACGAGTACACAAATGTGTTTTGTGTTTCTTTTCGTCTCGTCTCTAGAACAGAAAGACACAGCAGGTCGATCGACATGACCTGTCGGTAGATCGCACTCAGACAACTACATTCAGTATGTGACTGTACACAGCCAGCGCCTTTCAATAAAGTTGCTCCCCCTGACCCTAGAGACAATGAGCTCGCAGATACCCATTCGGTCTGCGTAACTCCAGGCTTCAAGCGACATCTAGGAGCTGCCACTTTCAAATTTATCCCGCACAATCCCTCAGTATAGGCTGCCTGTCATATGGGCCGCAATGCTTGAAAGCATTTTGAACTCTGTCGTATATCATAATAAAAAGACAATAAGCATCGTTAAGTACGCAAAAACGGTGCGGACGAGACAGACATGCAACGAGATAGGCGCACTCCAGTTCTCTGCATCGTCGACGGCGTTTGTACGCTCTTTCTTAACGATATTTCTTAACGATAACGATAAGAGACCTCAGTTCACCGATATAGGAAGCAAAAAAACAAAAAAAAACACAAGTCCCAGTGGTTGCCGGCGCTCTTATGGAGTCCGAGCCACCGCGCGTGAACTCACATCTGTGCCTATGCTCAGCGGTATGGGAAGGAGGATCAGAGGTGTCGCCGTGGCCAGGATAGGCTTGAGCGCTTTCTTCCATCTTGGAACTGGTATCTTGTCTTCCATCCTGGAAAACACACACAAAAAAATCTGCCTGAATACTCAAAAATATATTGACCTCGACCCCTAGTACAATATCGCTAAACCAAGCAATCAAGATGACCGCAATGAGTCATAGAATGTGTAGAGAGATATGACTCCCAGCAGTGTTCAGACGACTAATCTACCAGAAGGAAGAGAGTGTTTCTAAACTAACATCGTCCGTAAGTAATTAGCAGGATTCGTGTTGACTGTACACAGCTATAAACAGCGCCATTGTTGCAGTGCACTTCAAAGTAAATGCCCTCTGACAATTCCACGCGCCTGCACTGCAAACACGACGTGCTGCACTTCAGTGCTCCGACGAGGCCGTCGACACGGAACTCTTCGTGATCACCCCCCCCCCCCCCCCGCCCTTCAGCAAAAAAAAAAAAGAAAACGAATATGGAGACACTTCCGTAGCGAGCCGCCGTGTTACAGGATGGAGCACGCGTGAAAGGAGAGAAAACAAATGGCAGTGGTTTAGCTCTGGTTAAACCTGCAGGATTGCGAAAGCAACGAGGAGAGAGAGAGAGGAGATGGAGAGCGCGCGGCAGCGGCGGCGGCCCCGGCACGCTAGCTATGCGCCGCTACTGCGCATGCGCAACTGGCGAACGCGGCGGCAGCATCTCTGAGTCACCCGCGCAGCGACGGCGGCGGCGCGCCAGCTGTGCGCAGTATGGCCTCGCGCATGCGCAGTATTGCCTTGCCTCAGCTCCGGAAAATGGCACGGCGACTCGCGTAGTGTTGCTTTCGCAACAAAACTGCGCATCCGCAATAAACGTTGAGTAGGTTAGAGATTGCCGCTGACAATCGCAGATGTGAGAGACACAGACTGTGGGGCCCCAGCTATGGTCCCATGAAGCCGGGGAAGCCGTCATAAGCAAAGGTGCACTCGATCATCGCTTTCTTAACTCACTGTTCCGTTTCCTTTCCGACAGGCGCGTTGAAATAATTGCCGTACGCCGGTATACACCTCTACAATATCGGCTCCCTGGTCGTCGCCATATTGCTCGCCGGACTATTGTGTGCATCTGGCGCTAGCGCGTTGGAAGCGGCAGCGAAGCCATTTTGCAGCAGTCCAGAGAGGAGGCGTTTCGACCTCTCCCTCTACCCGACGGAAAGGTTTATATACTCAGCGTAACGCTGTTGCAAACAGGAATATGCGGATTATGCACGATTTCGGGAGAATCCGAGCCCTGAAGGGACAGAGACGGGCGCATATTGTGGGTGGCGATATCATCTGTGGCGTGCGTGCGGCGAAGATTTTCGGAATTTTCACCGCACATGACTCCCTTTGTGAAAATCAAGCCATAGGCGAAATTCTACGACGTCATTTCAGGACGGAAGTGTGTATCTGGGCCAGTTGGTGCAGAGTTTTAGACACTCTGTCCCCTTAAATGCCGCCGAATGCTGGATAAATTATCAGGTTTTAGTCAGCGCCCTCTGCTGCGTGTCTATTCTTACGTCCGGTGTCAAGCGCTGTTTTCTCAGCAAAATCGGATTGGAACTACAGCTTCAAGTTCGCTTATTGTAAAACAAAACTGTTAAAACAAGCACATCTCGCATCTATCCGCGTGCCACCACATTACTTATCGCACGCCTGGTGTACGTCCGCCATAAGGAAAAGGGGGGTCATCTTTGTACTGTACAATGGGACTCCTTTATTAAGACCAAGGTTTTCTTCCATCGCCCAATGTTGCGCATTTCTTCTGCAGAGACATTTATCGCGGTCTCCCCTATAGTCAGTCAGGCTTACTTGCGCGCTATCTCAGCCGCGCACCCGCAGAAACCGCCTTTCCGGCGTTCGTTGCGCCGACAGGAACTGGGTCGGCCAACTCGAGGTGGCGGTCGAAGGCCACCTGCCTAAAACATCCGCTGCGAGCGCTTGCAGCGCGAATTTCCGAGAGGCTTCCTTTTAGCGGAAGGATGAAAGGAATATGGACTCGGAAGGGCCCGGACTGACATCGATACGAAAAAACAACAGCAGCAAAATACAGACTTCAGGGATAATTTTGGCTAAGTAGAACGTGTTGTCGGGCTAGTTGTTTCAATACTTCAGACATGGCAGTTGCGCGAAACACACAGACACAAGACGGTTACGGGATGAGCGCAAACTTACAACTGATTTTATTCAAAAAACACAGCACATGTTTAAAGGACAAAAAAAGAATGCTCTTTGAGCATGCGCAGCGAAATTATACATCTTGTGGCAATCAGTAGCATACCAAGGCCTGAACTTACATCGACTTATTGAGAAAGGCTACCTCACTATTGTACAGTACGACCAAAGAATCACTAAAGAAAAGAAAGAAAGCAGAATCACAACAAAAGAAAAGAGAAGATGCATGTATCAGTGATTCTTCGGTTGTACTGTACAATAGTGAGGTAGCCTTTCTCGATAAGACGATGTAAGTTCAGGCCTTGGTATGCTACTGATTGCCACATGATGGATAATTTCGCTGCGCATGCTCAAGGAGCATTCTTTTTTTTTTCCTTTAAATATGTGCTGTGTTTTTTGAATAAAATCAGTTGTAAGTTTGCGCTGGTCCCGTAACCTGTCTTGTGTGTGTGTGTGTTTCGCGCAACTGCCATGTCTGAAATAATTTTGGCATGCTTCTAGAGTCAGTCAATAAGGAAGCCATTTGCGAGTTTCGATGTCGGCATGGTCGGGTTGTCGCTGACGAATACAGGCACAAAAAAAAGGGGAGAAATGGAAATTCACAGGAACAAGTGTTAAAATGCTTACTTGAGAATGTTACGAGACACGGCGCGGGAAGTTCCTCGGAGTTGTGCAGCCGCGTAGCTATGTCCCTCCAATGCGGCACAGTGGTGGTGCGCTGTGAACGTCTAAATCTATTCAGATATAGTACGTCTGTGTGCGTTCATGTTGTCAACGGCGATTGCCGCTATCAAGGATAAGGCTCGTTTTCTATCCACTGGTCGCCCTTGACCTTAATAAGAGAAGCTTCTCTAGGCTGAAGGCTGGACCCTATATAAATGTTAGTCATACACGAAAGGCGCTGGACTGATATGTTCCAGGATATACGACTCTGTTTCCCCCTGTCTGGTCTGACAGTTTCTAACCACGGCCTTCATACCGGCAGCTTGGCACATCTTTTGGCATACTGTGCAACAGACAAGCGCGAAACAGTCTTCCCGGTGAATATTACATCACGCTAGGCTCGCTGGTTTCTCATGGCGGTAACTCTTGGGGCGCACCAAGACGTGGTGTGGCAGAAAAGGGAGACGAACACGTGCGCTGAAAAAACTCCCCGGATATATATTTGACGACACCCTAGTGAAAACAATGTATTATTTCCTCTTTGTACGGAATACGACAAATATCTGACTGTTATAATGTAGGCTCAAAGGATTTCTCCTTGAGTCTGATCATAAAGACAACCAGAGAACAGCCGCAAAAGAGCGAGGAATAAAAATCCGGAGCAAAGGCTTGTAACCCATACGCCACACAGAAATCCGCGGTAGATTAAGGGCAGCAAAGATGGAAATCTTTCTTCACGAACTTGAACAAGCGGTGGGAGAACACCCTCAGTTGATTGACCAACGTTTCGGCACAGAGACTTGTCTTCTTATGGGCGACATGGGAGAGGCCTTTACCCTGTAGTGGGCGTAGTCAGGCTGATGATGATGATGGGCGAGGACAAGTCATCTCGTCGGAAATTTGGTTAGCGCGAACTGCGGCTTCCTTCCCGCCCCTAGGTCATTTTGTGATAACGTTGAACCAGATACGCTGTCCTTATTCACTACTTCCACATTAGCTACGAAATGAGCAAATTGTCCGCGTTATTAAAGATGACCAAAAGATAGGACACAGGAAAGAAAAACATAAACGTCGGTGCCCAAATGTTTCGCGCGAGAAGTACTTCAAGCAATAGATCAGAACAGCGAAAGTGACATGTGAACTGCCGCTAACGGCAGGCGCGTGAGACAACGCACGAGAAACCGAGGCATTCCGTAAACTTCCTTCATACGCGGACAATATTCATCGTCCACTCGTCTGCAGCGTGTGTCTCTGTTTGTTGCATAGCCGCGAACATCTGGGCGGGCTGTCTAGAATCTACAGCTAACGAAGCACTTCTGAACAGCTGGTCCACAACGGATAGGTGTAAGACGGCACAGCGGCGGGGTGATAAAAAAAAACTTTATCCGCCCGCACCTGTCGCTTCGTGCAGGAATTGAACTCGTAGAGACGTTATACCGCCGAAAAAAGATCCGTGTTCCAGTAGCTTGCGCCTAGATAGCAACTCCCGAGGTTTCCCGGGGATCAATTATAACGAAACCTCTCATGTGCATTCGGTTTCCTGCCTTGACAATTTTCGCCATATTTCACTACTGTGCGATGCGCTATTTATGCGCAAACTGGTTTTATTGTAGACCGTTAAACCACGTCATTTGGTATGAGTTAAGAGTTCGCCTAAACCTTCCTGCCTTTCCGTTCATCCTTCTCTATCTTTCTTTCTCTCTACAGAAGAGTTCAGGTGATGTCTGCGTTCTCTGCGTCATAAACATTGCTCGCAGATTGACTGCCGCCCTGCAGTGTTGAGAGAAGCCAACAGCCACAGAAACCAAGGGGCACAGGGGATTTTTAATTCATTTTTTTTATTTTGTGGTGTTGATCAATTTATAATATTACTGAATATGTTATCGCTTAAAGCTAATTGATTAGAAAAGCAGAAGAAAAAACAACCACATGCCGCCGGTGGGATCCGAACACGACCTCCGAATTACGCGTCCGGTGCTCTACCGCTGAGCTACGGCGACGGCTGTCAAACCTTCTGCTTTCGGGGGTATTTATGTTTTACAAATAACCTAACCTTGGGAGTGTTCACCAGCGCCACCCACGCTCTTAAGCGGCGGACGTAGCACGTCCTGAGCTACCGCTGATGTGACGTAGAACGTCATCGAACGGCGAGGGTGGAAGCTGTGTGAGAACCCTCTTATGCTTCCTAAGGCATCAAGGCTGCCAGAACCGAGGCCCTCGTTAAGCAATTAAGCAGACAAGGAAAGGGGAATGAGGGGCTCGTTATAAATATGAGAGAAGCCAACAGCCACAAAAACCAAGGGGCACAGGGGATTTTTAATTCATTTTTTTATTTTGTGGTGTTGATCAAGCGGTAGAGCACCGGACGCGTAATTCGGAGGTCGTGGGTTCGAATCCCACCGGCGGCATGTGGTTGTTTTTTCTTCTGCTTTTCTAATCAATTAGCTTTAAGCGATAACATATTCAGTAATATTATAAATTGATCAATACCACAAAATAAAAAAAATGAATTAAAAATCCACTGTGCCCCTTGGTTTATGTGGCTGTTGGCTTCTCTCATATTTATAACGAGCCCCTCATTCCCCTTTCCTTGTCTGCTTAATTGCTTAACGAGGGCCTCGGTTCTGGCAGCTTTGATGCCTTAGGAAGCATAAGAGGGTTCTCACACAGCTTCCACCCTCGCCGTTCGATGACGTTCTACGTCACATCAGCGATAACTCAGGACGTGCTACGTCCGCCGCTTAAGAGCGTGGGTGGCGCTGGTGAACACTCCCAAGGTTAGGTTATTTGTAAAACATATATACCCCCGAAAGCAGAAGGTTTGACAGCCGTCGCCGTAGCTCATCGGTAGAGCACCGGACGCGTAATTCGGAGGTCGTGGGTTCGGATCCCACCGGCGGCATGTGGTTGTTTTTCTTCTGCTTTTCTAATCAATTATCTTTAAGCGATAACATATTCAGTAATATTATAAATTGATCAACACCACAAAATAAAAAAAAGAATTAAAAATCCCCTGTGTCCCTTGGTTTCTGTGGCTGTTGGCTTCTCTCATATTTATAACGAGCCCCTCATTCCCCTTTACTTGTCTGCCCTACAGTGTTGCTATTCAAAAATTCCAGGTCCGTTTTCGCTCACTTTAGCCATATGAACGACGCCATCTCTTGCTGCCTCTGCTCTATGCATTCAACGTGCAAGGACAGTTAGATCGAAAATATTTGTGATCTGTCCCGTCTTTGTAACGAAAACCACCACGACCGGGATCACGGCTTAGTTTTGGTAGTCTTTTTACGATTGCTCTACCACAAGGGCGGAGGAAAGAAAGGTGGGTAAATGCAGGAAGTTTAAACAGAATGCCATTCAGCTCGTAATGTTCATGAAATCCCCACAGTTGCATTTTGGTATCATTTCTTACCCGCTTGATATGCCATCAGCACTTCGAAATGTTTACCGTAGTGGATAAGAGGTCGAATTATTAGTTATTGCATCCTGTCACCTTGTATGTCAGGCCTTGGGCAGGAGTGCGTGGTACAGAATGAGGCATTGTACAACAATACAATGTATACCCAGTCGAGAAAACGGGCGCATGCATAAGGGAAATGTGTTACGTACAAAACAAAACGGAATATAAACACTGTGTTACTAGAGTGTGAAACACTTTTCTATGTGTCAGGACATATTATGTAACGCATTCAAAAATGAGGATACTATCGGACACTCAACAACATTTGCAGGTAAGTCGTTCCAGCTGCGCCGCGGTGGCTCAGTGGCTATGGTGCTCGGCTGCTGACCCGAAAGACGCGGGTTCGATCCCGGCCGCGGCGGCTGGAATTTCTTTGGAGGAGAAATTCTAGAGGCCCGTGTACTGTGCGATGTCAGTGCACGTTAAAGAACCCCAGGTGGTCGAAATTTCCGGAGCCCTTCACTACGGCGTCTCTCATAGCCTCAGTCGCTTTGGGACGTTAAACCCCATAAACTAACTAACTAACTAACGTTCCAGCTGCGCATCGTTCTCGCACACAATGAAACCTTAAACAGATTTGTTCTAACCGAAAAATCAATTGCATTTTTTTTACTTAAATGGAAATAACGGGCTTGTCACCCAGTAACCGAAAGACTGCAAGCGTTTTATTTATTCCAAGCTGATCTTGCTAAATCAGATATGACCGTTGAACCTAATTATGAAAGCAGCTGCGATTTAAGAACACTTCTCAACTAGCCAGCCATCGTGATCTTGCCAGTTACAATATTCCCGAGAACGAGAGAACTGGGCAAGCTGGTGACTCATTGTCACGAGAAAATCATAGCGCACAAAACAGGACGAAGGGCGAGAGGAGGCAGGAAACGCGCGATAGCACGTCGCACAATCACCAAGGCGTCGGCCAATCGCAGACCGGGGTATCTGCACCCGCCACAACGAACGGTGCGGCATAAGCGCATGCGCACAATTCTCAGAGGCATCTATGCAAATAGGCCTTGGCGCAGGCTGCCCATCGTGCCCACGAATGGCCGTAACCGGGCTCCTGTGCCGCGACCTCTTAAATAAGCGCTAGAGAACGCGAAAGAGCGTAAAATTATTGAGGACGAGTGCTTCCCACCTCAAGGTCCGCGAGCAGATACCGGAGGCCAGACCAACCACTGCCGGAGTGTGCTGCTGTCTGGCGCCGCTCTGCTCAGGAGTGAGGAGACGGCATACCTACCACGGTACGGCCAACTGCACGTTGACGACGGCG
Source organism: Amblyomma mixtum (assembly GCF_055824585.1). Taxonomy (NCBI): domain Eukaryota; kingdom Metazoa; phylum Arthropoda; class Arachnida; order Ixodida; family Ixodidae; genus Amblyomma; species Amblyomma mixtum. The sequence goes on from NC_143013.1 coordinate 318,330,789, forward strand.
TCTCCAGTTTCCGCGTTGCTTTCATTGTTTCCCCCTTTCCATTCTCGCTTTCTCTCGCGATCACAGAGAACCAAATACGCCCCGCGGCGTGCCGTTGACACTCGATCTAGCTGCCGCCTACAGTGCGCGCTCCATCCTCCGTTTCCCGACTGCAATAAGAGAGCTCAGCGGAAGGCAGCGGAACCTTACCGGCGCCGCTCCTAGCGTTACACGTCTTCCTGCATCCGCCAGACACCTGATCGTCGAGCCCAAAGTTTTCCGATTCCGTAAGTGTAATGAAGCCGCGCAAAGAGGACGAGGATCTCTGTATGCCAGGATGTCGTACTTCTGAGCCGAAACACGACTACATTGTTCGTGCACCTGCCGTCACATTCGCTCCTTCGCAACAACTTGCGATCGCGATCTTTTGAGCAAGCGCACTGCTCGGCTTTCTTACAAATCTCGTCTTCTGTCTTGAACGCAACGTTGAGAATATTAATCGAAAAAAAATGCCAGCATTTTTTACTACAGTGGTAACGCGAAGCCCAGCGGCAGCTGGGTGCTGCGTAATGCCAATGCCTGTGGGACTGACTGTTAGTGACTGTGGGGAGGGGTCCCTTCTGCTGAGAGTGTTAGAGTAGCCGGGTGAAGTGGGCCACGCACAGTCGCTTATCCGTTCATCCGTATACCCACAGATATAAGGCGGGCTTCCAGCGTGACAGGCGCAGCGAGGAACAGGGGTAAACGGCTGAGGCCAAGGGAACTAACGGCGCCACGAGTCCTTGTCATTGTGTTCGGATTGACATTCTGCCAATCGGCGAGTATCGTCAGGATGCTTGTAGTAATTCCGCCGCATAACGAAAACATGGATTTAACAGCTGCAACTGTAAAAAAGTATTGGTGTCCACGCTGATGGGACCGAACGCGATCCTCACACAGTGCCTTCCGGCAAACCGCGTAAACAATAGAAAAAATTCCAGACGATTACGTTACTTCCTAACGCGAAATTTGAGCGCAGCTCATCAGCTGTTACAGCTTTTCGATAGATTGAGAAAAATAATTCGAGCAAGACATGTATGTACAATTACAGACAACTTGTTATTTTTCACACATATTCCTTCTTCAGGAAACACTCCACTAACAGTTCTTTATTGTCATAAGGAAGCTTTGTGGACGGAGAAATATATGGATATATGCTCGACTTGCTGCACTTATGTCTGGTTCTCAAAGACGAGGTCTTCGAAAGTATTTCGCGAGGTTGTCACAGCTGTGGAAGCCGTTACGAGCGAGAGGAACGGGATGTTCTCCCGCATAAGTAGTAAGAAATTCCCGCTTCTCTCTATATCTACATTAAAGTCCCCACCCAGCCTGCCATCCTGGCAGGTGGCAGCGTTTCTGCCACAACACTGTCAATGCGAAAGCATACAGCGCACATCTGTCACAACCGCCACGTAGATTAAAGCACGATTGAGGTGTCCACTGTTCCAAGAGAGCAGTTATGCGCCTTTCTTTGGCTTTCCGAGGTCCCGCCCCATTGGTTTCGCAGCTTAAAGCGCGACTAAGGTGTCCACTGCTGGTTACAACGGACAACGGCGACGGAGACGCCGCGAAATGCAGAAACGGGCGCCAAAGAGCTGCGCTCTAAAATAACGAAGACACTTTGGAAATTCTAAAGTGTGCCTGACGAAAGCATTGTGGTCAACCCACTGCCGCTTCCCCGAACCGCTTGGCGCGGAATCACTGGGCCGCTTCGAAGCCATGCATCTCACTCACTCGACTGCAACGAGACGTCTGGCGAAGGAGCGGCGGTGTAGCTGCCACCGCCGATGCGCGCGCGCACGTTCTACTGCTACTGTGTGACGTCACGGTTGCCGTGCACAGCTGCGCCCCCCACTGGCGCGCCGGTTGTTAAGGGAGGGAGGAGGCTTGCGCTTTTACCCTCTCCTTTCCAAGCTCCCGCTCCATTGCTTTCGCAGCTTAAAGGGTGTCCACTGCTGGTTACAACGGACAACGGCGACGGCGACGCCGCGAAACGCAGAAACGGGTTAAAAAAGATGCCCAGGCTTAGCTTGGTTAAGCCAAGAATGCGTTGCATATTGCGCGGCCTTTTTGCGCGAGGTATTGCTTGGCGGCACTCGATTTTCTCAGCAGCTTTTCCTCCGGGACGTATGGATGGATGGATAGGAGCGCCCCCTTTGAAACGGGGCGGTGGCAACCGCCACCATGCTCAGCCGTTTTTTTTTTGTTTCTTTTCTTTTTTCCGTTTTTTTTATATTTCTGTTTTCTTTTCTTTTTTGTTTGATTTATTTATTTTCTTGTCTTTTTTATTATTTTTTACTGTGTTTGCAATTCTCACCAAGAATCGCCATCATCATTACCTACGGTTTTTCCTCCCGCTGTCGTGACGTCACGTCACGTGGTTTGGTGGCTGCCCGGCCGCGCACAAGGGCTGAACTGAGTGATTGCAATATGCTACGCATAAAAACTGCGAAATACAAGTTCGTGGTAAAAATGAACAAAGTTGACAGGTTACTTCGAGCGCGTGCTAACAAGTGCTACCGTTGAACCCTAGCCTACGAAGTTCGCGAATTTAGACGCTAATACAGTGGTGGCGGTGACAACCAGCCAGTCATAGGCCCATGCATTTTCCTTTCCGTTTTCTGTTCATCCAATTACTACTACTACTACTACTACTACTTCTACTACTACTACTACTACTACTACTACGGTACCGACAGTATAGCAAAACCCGTGACGTCAGCCTTAAGGGGACACTAAAGGGGCGTACTAAGTCAGACTAGATTGATAGGTGAGCGTCACGTGATAGCAAATATGTCATTTTTACCGGAAACAAAACTTTTGTAAGCCAAAAAATTGCGTAAAAGCGAAATACATGTGGTTCCGCCACGCGCCAAGCCGCACAACTGCGGCTGGCGACCCCTGCGCAGGCGCAGATCGCCTTGAGGACGCTAGATGGCGCCACGCTTCCGTCAACACATGCTACCCTGCCGCGTAAGTGCACTGCGTACGCGCTGATTGGTGCCGACGGGCAGGCTAGCACGGTGTTGATCGAAGTCCGTGTCGATACGATACTGATCCATGTTGGCAAAGTCCGGTGTTGATTAAAGCGGTTTTATGGGAACATGGCGCCATCTAGCGGCCTCAGGGCGATCTGCCCAGGCGCAGTGCGGCTCGCGGTACGCGGCAGCGGGCGAACTAAATGTACCAGTAGAGAGTTGTAGCAAAGCACGATCCGTTACTACGGTGAACTGTACCGCTACCGTGGGCCGCTTCCGCGAGACACCATTGCGTACGCGCTGATTGGTGCCGACATAACCTCCTTGGTGCCGACGCGGCAGGCACGCACGCAGCTGACGGGTAAGTAGCGTCATTTGGAGCCACACTGGCGCCTCGCGGAAGCGGATCACGGTAACAGATCGCGAATCGCGCTATAGCTCTCTAGCATCCAATGGACAATTACCGTACAACTACACCTTGCCGCCGTGACGGCTTACTCGGCCGGCGGGTTAGTCCGTTTTCGGCCGGCTTTCATGTTTTCAGAAGTGGCGCCTCCGATTGGTGGAGAGCTCCACCGCAAATGAGTCATAGAAATGACGTAACTGTGCTCATTTTTAGCCTGCGGTTTGAATGTTAAAGGTTTTCAAGACTCATTTTTCCGCATTTCACAACAACGCAGCCACCTTTCCGCACTGAAAAATCGTCGGTAGTGCTCTCGAGCAATGATCTATCCGCTTTAGTTAGTTTGAAATCTCCCTTTGCGTATCTTTATGGGGAATCGCTAACGCTATCCGTTCCATGTTTTATGTCATTCCTGTCACAGAGGAGGAATTGCAGTTCCCTTCAGAGGGAAGCAAGTGGCATTCCCGAAAGAGAGACCTAATCTCTCTTCTCTTCATGTATCAATCACTAAAAGTTCCATTGAATACTTTCACAATTCTTTGCACTGCTTGATAATTGTGACATCCAAAAATTTTGCCTCATCCGCGGATGCTTTCTGTGGGCCCACCATTCAAGGCCTGAGAACGTCCTGGTGTTTTATTAATAGCCAATACACCCATTCCCTCGCCCAGCGGTTACAAAAGCAGCAAAACTCTTCAGCCAAGCAAGGAGCAAAGCAAAATGAAAGGCATTCAGCGCCACCTTTGTCCCTGCTTGATGCAAAACACGGACGACCAACTAGCCTAAAAAGCACTAAAGCTTACGAGAGGCGCACGCGGATTCGAAGATGAAATACACGTTCGGCGCCGCAAGGCACGCACGTGAAAACTCGTCAAACGTACCGCACATGCCGTCCTCAGAAAACCCAGGGCCCGCATCCATTTTAGCTTTCGACAGGCACCAAGAAACGGGAAATTTTCATCACCTGGGGCTCTTTAACTGCGCGATGTCAGTGCACGTTAAAGAAACCCAAGTGGCGAAATTTCCGGAGCCCTTCATTACGGCGTCCCTCATAGCCTTGAGACGTTAAACCCTATAAACATAAACCATAAAACTGATTAATACTCACTTTGATTCAGTTACAATTGAATGTGATGACTATAAATACGATGCAAGAGATAACCATACGAACTCGCTGCAAACAACGCCCTCGTCCTTCCTGTGACCTGATATTTTATCCGAGTGTGCAAAAATGCACAGCGGTTTCTCTGAAAGGTGTTTACGGCGGAGGATAGGGTTGCAGAATATTTTGCGCGGTGCAGCCAGCAAAAGGCTCTCACGTTACTAATGGGGGCAGCGCTTCGTTAGGTCGTTGTCGACCAACAACCGCTAACCTCCTTCCATGTCCGTCTTTTTCTTTCTTGGCGTTTCATAAATAGGCAAAATATTTTTCCATACTGAGGCACCGTAAATGTACTGCCAGGTAGAGGTGCAACAAGGACCTTTCGAGAATGCGCAAGCACAGGTTTCCCAGAAACATTCCCAGATTTTTCTAGACGGTCATGTTCTTCCTGCCTTCATAACCTCCTCTCATCCTCTTTAACCTATGGTGGCCCACTGCGTTCGACTCCTGAGCCCGAAGATGCGGTATCATACGCCGGCCGTGCCAGCCACGATTTTATTGGCTTATTGGGGTTTAACGTCCCAAAGCAACTCAGGCTATGAGGGACGCCGTAGTGAAGGGCTCCGGAAATTTCGACCACCTGGGGTTCTTTAACGTGCACTGACATCGCACAGTACACGGGCCTCTAGAATTTCGCCTCCATCGAAATTCGGCCGCCGCGGCCGGGATCGAACTCGCGTCATTCGGGCCAGCAGCCGAGCGCCGTAACCACTGAGCCACCGCGGCGGGGCGGCCACGATTTTATTCAAGCGAAATACAAAGGGCGCACGTGTGCTGTGCGATGTCAGTGCGCGTGTTAAAGCACCACAGGATCTCGAAATTCATCCACTATAACCCCTCTTCCTTCTTTCACTGCCTCATTTGCCTCATGGCGCGGTTGATGTGTAAGCTGGGAGTCAGAAAGTTACAGCGTCTTTCTTTTTCTCAGAACCGACGGGAAAGCCCTTGCGGCCTGACTGCCACCCACTGAGCCAGAACTCCGAAGCCACGCCGACGCCGCGACCACACTCCGGTTTGTGCTGAATCCGTCTCACCGTTTCTGGTCGGACGTCCTCGCTTCCGCCTTCAAAGCCTGGAGGGCTGTGTGGCTGCACCTGCGTTTCTGTATTGCTGCATCTTCCCCAGTCGATGACATCGTGGCGGGGCTTAAACTCAGCTGCGTCTGCGCTGCCGTTCATTTACTTGGCTTCGTCAAGGCGGCGTTTTAGCACCTTCGAAGCTACCGAGACAAAGGCGCACGCGCCCTGTGCTGCACGAGCGATACCTCCGATGCTCGGACGACGACACGTTCGCTTGCAACGAGGGGGAGAGGGTGGGGAAGTCGTTTTATTCATCTTGCTTATTCCTCCACACCCACCCCCAACCACTCTGGTTCATGGTTTATGGAGTTTAACGTCCCAAAGCGACTCAGGCTCAGGGACGCCGTAGTGGAGGGCTCCGGAAATTTCGACCACCTGGGGTTCTTTAACGTGTATGTGTACGTGTATGTGTATGTGTATGCGCATGTGTATGTGCTTGTTCATGTGCATGCGAATGCGTATGTGTGTGTGTACTTGTATGTGCATGTGTATGTGTATGAGCATGTGGCGCTAAGAAGAAAGAAGGAAAGTGTACGGACCTGTCGACTGGGAGCAAACAGGCCTCTGTCACTGTGAAAAAAATATACTTGTTTTTAAGGAAAGGAAGTGGCGCAGTAGCTCACTTGTCCGTGACAATCCTACGGGATAAGAAGCCAATAAAGAATGGAAGAGAGAAATTTAATTTTTCGGAAATTTAATTCCGAGTGAAATTTAATTTTTAATTTCGAAATTTAACTTAATTTTGCACGCTGGCCTCCAGGTTGTCTTTTCCGTCCCGGAAACGTTGTCGCCGCCCATGTGCCGCCTAGTAAATGAAACCAGGAGGAGGCCAGCCGAACCCCAGATGGTCGAAATTTCCGGAGCCCTCCACTACGGCGTCTCTCATAGCCTTAGTCGCTTTGGGACGTTAAACCCCACAAAACCAAACCAAACCAAAATAAATCGCACCAGAGCACTCGCCGACCGTGAGGTCCTCGTGGCTGCACACCATTGCTCCCGCTTGCGGCAAACGTTGCATCGGCCAGACTGGGCAGTGTGTCACTGAACGCCTGCAAGAGCATCGCAGGGCAGTTGATTCCCTAATTGGTGGAGCTCATTTAGCCGACCGCATTCGCAGCAGTTGCTAGCATAAACCAGCATGCACGCCGTTTTTCAAGCAAACACGCGTATCGGGAAAGTTCAGCACGCAAAAGTGCCGCGAAATTTTTGAAGCCCTCGGTATTCACAGTAAAAGAAATGAATCGGTGATTCTTCTGTTGCACTCGAGAACAACGCAATAGGTTATCTGAAGGCAAACTTGTCCGTCGCGTCAGCCATGTAAAAAGAAGAAAAAAAACGCAGATTTAAAGAATGAACCTTAGTTGGCAAAAACGGCTTTAGTTTGTTTGATCTCTTCGATTATCATTCTATTGCCGAAAAGTATCCGCGCGCTAGTGATCACCAGCGTCGCGTACTGAATATAAAGGCCTCCTTTTTGTTGCATAAAATCCGGTTAGAGTACAGCGCCCGCGGTGTCTACTCTCCCACTGTCCGTGTGTTTTATGTGCGTCTGACAGATGAGTCCTATAGTGTCACGTGCGCAAACCATCGCCGCACGCTCGTACGTTCCAGTGATAGCGCAGTGCTGCGTACAAGTAAGCTTTCCTAAAAGCATGCTTTCGCAATTTAAGAAAAGAAAAGCTTGCTTTGGGTTCATGGGGTTTAACGTCCCAAAACGACTACGGCTATGCCCTCATGCCCTCTCTTTAACGCCTCACTTTGCAAGGACTAACCTATACAAATTCTCCTTTTTCCCTAATACAATTGCAGATTGGAATAGTTTGCCTGCTTCATCCCTCCAATCTTTAGATATGCTGGAATTAAGTACCTAATGAAATGTTGCCTCCTGTCAGTTTGTTGGTGTCGGTTTTGACTGGGTCAGTTTTTTTTTGCGCATATTTTATGCGCAGCGTTTCAACTGGACTACGCAATGTGTTGATGTGTTTTGTAACTTGTGCTGTCATGCTTTCTTTATTTTATTTTTTTTAATTTTATGTAAACATATGCCACTCCTGCTTGGGCGCTCAGCCTGCAGTATGTTCAAAATAAAATAAATAATAAATAATAAAACAAAAAAATGGCTGAGGCTTAACTTGGTTAAGCCTGGAGAATGCGAAGCATCATCGTGTCGCGTAATTTGCAGGCGCACAACCACAGCGACGGCGCGAGGTGGGCCCCCGTTTCTCCACTGTCGTGACGTCATCGTGTCACGTGGTGTGACGTCATGTATCACTTGATTTGGAGGCGCACAACCACAGCGACGGCGCGAGGTGGGCCCCCGTTCCTCTACTGTCGTGACGTCATCGTGTCACGTGGTGTGACGTCATGTATCACGTGATTTGGAGGCGCATAACCACGGTGAAGGGCTGAAGTGGTAGCTAAGTAATATGCTTCGCATAAAACAAGTGACCGCCCCGCTTTTGGCGTTTCTGGGCGGATTTGTGCTCCTAGGAACCAGCATCGCACGGAGGGCGCTGACGCTCTGAAGGACGTCGCATTCTCGGGCAGCATCGAATCCCGACCGCGAAGGCAGCATTAGCCCGCCGCGGTGGCTCAGTGTTTATGAGGCCCGTGTACTGTGCGATGTCAGTGCACGTTAGAGAACCCCAGGTGGTCGAAATTGCCGGAGCCCTCCACTATACGGCGTCCCTCATAGCTTGAGCTGCTTTGGGACGTTAAAACCCCGAAAACCGAACCAAACCGAAGGCATCATTAAACTCTCTATAATCGTGCCGGTTGGCACGGAAACACTAGTAGTACGCCACATAATTATTTTTCTGCCAGTTCAAGTATGTTGCCTATGGGCAGCTTGTTTGGAGATTACACTGCAAATTCGAAATAAAGGAGATGAATATGTTTGCAATTTAGTTGCGTTTTGCACCACATCCGAGATGATTTTCCATCGGAATTTATTTGAATGAATTGAAAAACTGCAACGAATTAAAATGCTCCCCAACTGTCCCTTGACAAGTAAATGTACCCCCTTTGCCAAAAGTAACCGAGCAGCAGGACTTTGCTTCTCAACCGCACAACGGAGCCTTTACGGCGCCCCTCAGGACCAAAAGGTGTCACAACTTGAGCACAAGGGCTCACCTCACTCTACAAAGATTCATAGCTTAAGGGCTGCCATAAGTGCTTCGCTACGCGGCTAGGAAACAAACCACCTGAGCCGGGTTACTTTTGACAAAGGGGGTACATGTAACAAAGGCTGCTGCGATTTTATCCTTCATGTTCTATGTAGTTGCGTGCACTCAACACTTTCGACAGAGTGTACATTTCTACGCTCTCTGCTCTCTCTATATATGTGACCTGTAATTTTCATATAGTCAAGTTCCCTCTTTCCTAAAGCGCGGCTGCCGTGCTTCCTCTCGCGCCTTCTAGGGAATATGTGCGGTAGAGCGTCAGGTTTGAGGGAGTACCACTTAAGGGACATGCTGAAGATTCGCAACAGAGCAGGTTTGTTTCGCAGTTGCTGCCTACGAAATGGCCCCGATGACAAAATCTGACTAGAAATATATGTTGCAAAGGTTGCGCCACAAGAATCTATATTCTTCGGAGCTTAGATTTTCGGACAGGCATGACATGAGGTGTCCCGTCCCCCCTCCCCCACCGCCCTTCTGTTGCAACCCGGAGCAGACCAGTACCTAACCCCCCCCCCCCCCCCCCCCCCCCCACACACACACACACACACACAGTTTTTCTCTTTCGGAAGCTGCGCGGATCAGATACTAGCTCCAAAAATCGTGGTTTGAGCTAGTTGGTACATCTTCAAAACTTCACCAGCGCTGCGACGAGGAACAAGAACAGAGAAGGAAGGACAAGGACAAGCGCTACTAACAACTGAAAGTTTATTTGAAAAAACACAGATTATATGCACACAACTGACAACCCAAGGCGCCTGTGCTTCCTGCAAAAAGCACGCAAAAGAAAGTTACGAATCTAGATACAAAATTTCACACTCATGTAAGTTTACAGATGGTGCTAACGCACGTGTCACTGTTCTTGTGAATGTGATAGGCTTCACACAACTCCCTAGTCAGCTGATCTGGATGTCTGAATTTAATCTTAGCCCTGTTAAGCAGTGGAAAGAATGCTTTTTTATTAGACACCTTGGACACACCGGGTTTGTTCAGATGACAATCTCAGTAATGAAGGGACAGATTTGATGAAGGAGCACCATTCAAAGAGGTTTTATGCTGGCGTAAGCGTGTATTTATGCATTTCCCGGTTTGCCCAATGTAATTCTTGCCGCATTTAAAAGGTATGTCATATACCACTCCCTCTGCACATGGCACAAAGGGTGATTCATGATCCACCTGGCATGCATTTTTTCTTTTGCCTCTTATTTGCTTCTGTTCCCGGGCTTTTTTGTCAACAATAGCACAAACCTTGCCTAGTTTATTAGGGACCGAAAAGAGCACTTTAACCCCATATCTAGTGCCAACCTGCTTAAGCCTATGGGATAACTGATGAATGTAGGGTATTACAGCATACTTCGTTCTATCATTACCGGAATTTTCCTGTGCTTCATGTCTACCAAACGACTTTATCTTCTTCAGGATTTTGTTGCTAGCAAGCGCTATCACATCTTTAGGAAAGCCCGCTGACCTTAGTCTCTGAACCTGCTTATCGAAACTGCCGCCTAAAATATGAATACATGATTTAGTAAGTGCAGATCCTATCTGCACTTCCGGTATGTAGACAATTATCTTGTTTTTGTTGAATCCCATGACTTCAAGGCACAGGTGGATGACGTTTTAATGACTTTTGAAAACTGCGGGTTTGGTCTGAAATTTACTTTTGAATTACCGGAAGAAAATCAGCTGCAATTCTTGGATATTAGATTGCAGAAAAAGGTGAATCATGTTTGTTGGTCCTTCCTACAGCGTTCGGAAAAGCCTTTGCTAAATTATCAGTCTGGGCATTCGAAAATAGTTAAATGCGGCATAGCAGTGTCTTGTTTAGGATCTGCTGACAGCGGCTAAATTGTCCTGATGTCTACGGAAGTTGAAGTTGATCTTACGCCTTGTTTCGTAAAGGAAACTGAGCTCAAAAATTTTCAGTACGATTACATTGTTTATGTTCTCGTTGCGTTGACGGAACAGTGGTGCTCTCCAACGCAATGTTCCCCAAAGAACTGGATGAATTGTGTAGAAAAAGTGGCGAAATGAGCACCCACTCAAAAAATACTTCACAAAACATGAAATCTAGTAGACGCAACATTTCTAGACAAGAACAAATTTAATATTCAGATCTAAAGAAGACCTAACTAAAGCAGTTAAAAAATTGGCAAAGCAGACTACTCAACACTGCAAGAAAGAATGCGAAGAGTGAGAAAAAACTGACAATTTGTTGAGAAATCAGGCCCCCCATTGCCCACTGCACGATAAGTTCACTAAACAGGAACAATGAATGAATACACTTTATGTGGAGTCATGCTGAATTTCTTGAATTTTTGAAGCCTTCTTGGACCACGCCAGCGAACAGCAATTTTTTGAAGTGTCATTCGGCTGAGGAGTCTAGTCGAACACTCCACAGTTCACAGTAGTGCACTAAGTCCACACGCTTCCAGAGTGGCACGCCAGCTTAATAACCCAGCCCACAATTATGCAGCCGCAAAGTCAGAGCGCGTAGCGTTAGACGTTGACAAGTCTTAATTTGTCGCGGCGAACGCAAGACAGCGCAAATCAGTGTAGCGCTGCATCATTTTGCTAGCTCTTAATTCCTGCCCAGATTGACATGACCTGCGCAATAACAGGAAAAACGTCAAACTGTGGAGATTGCACCTCACAACGAGAAACCGGAAATTTTTCGGATGGAAAATTTACTGCATAATTACAACATGAGGACCTGAGGAATGGAAAAGGGTCGTTACAGCTGCGTGGCGAAATGAAACCAACTACCAGGAAGGTAATGGTATTCAGCTAATGGTATTCACTGCAGCTAATGCAGCAATGCAGTTAATGCAGCAATGGTAATGCAGCAATGCAGCTAATGGTATTCACTGTATTTTCATTGCCTTTACATTTTTCGTACTGTATACTTTCTTGTGCTGTGTTCTGATGCGTTTCGAATGTGTTTCGATCAGTCAATTTGTGTGAAAGTGTAACTGCACAAGTGTTCAGAAATTTGTGTTGGCTATATGCTGCTGCCTTGTACGGGCATCAGGCGCCCTCAAGCTGCCAATGGCAGCTTTTTTGCCTCATGACCCCCAACGAGCCGTTGGAAATAAAGTTTTGAATTTGTAAAGGCTTCCAGTGCAACCATTATAAAAATGGCCTATAGACTTTCTAAACACTTTTTATAGCTTTATAGCCATCATTTAGACTTTTCCGTTTGTCTATAGAACATCTATACACGAAAGTCTATAATTGTCTTAATTGCCTTTTGTCTATAGACGGTCTATAGACAATCTATAGAAGTCCACAACCGCATTATCTATAGACTAAAGTCTATAACCGCCTTAATTTCCTTTAGTCTATAGGCAGTCTATAGACCATTTATAGACTGAAGTCTATAACAGCCTTTATATTCCTTTGTATATAAGTGGTCTATAGACTATCTATAGACTAAAGTCGATAAATGCCTTAATTTCCTTTCGTCTACAGACGGTCTATAGACTATCTATAGACTACAGACAGTCTATAGACTATATATAGTCTACTGTTTATAGCCCAGTCTATAACAGTCCCAGTTTTATCTGACAATCTTTACGCAACTTTCGACAAAGTCCAGAACAATGTCAACTTCTATTTGCACTGCATGCTGAGGGGAACTGCATCGAGTGACCGCAACTATGGCTGGAGTCGTCCACCTCCTTAGCTATTTCGGGAATTACAAAATATTGCGTGAGGACAATGCAACGCCCTCCTGTAAATTGTTTTAGAAGCCTTGAGAAGCTCCTTTTAGTTAAGCCGTGACGTATATTGTGAATACAATTAAATAATTTTTAATGCTAACAGGTAAAGCGAGGAAAGGCATGCCATTCCTGAAGTAAGGGTGCCCGCAAACTGTACTACATCAAATGAACACGCTCTATCCTTTCCCGCCACCCCCACCGTGGCCCATCTGGCTTGCCTCCTGGGACCTGAACCTGCAACGCGCCCTCGTCACCTTGGCCCAGGACCTATTGAACGCCTAGCATGCCTAACATAAAGGCTGTTAATAAAAAGTGTCTCACCACCACCACCACCCTTAAAGGAATCGCTCGAGGCAATATCATTCCATCTTTCTATCGTTACGGTTCAACGCGCTTAATTCAGAAGCATTTCATCAATGATTCTACATCTCTCTTTAAATCGTCCTGCAAATAAAGGGGGAAAGATGGGTGTGAGAATTCAAGGATGTGCCCATCTCTTAGAAACAGTATTAGAAGAGACTCAAAGAGCATGGTCCTCTACGCGCTTTACATCTGCCATTTATGTCTTTGCAGTTTGCATTCACGTGAAAAAGTGCTGCGACGCAACAATCACAAACAACCCAGTATTTTTTCGTTCTTCCCCGTACACGTGTTGCTTCGAAGGTCATGACACACTGAAGTCGTCTGTACCAGTTTTCAAACACGAACACATGCAAAAAAGACGTTATGCTATGCAAGTTTTTAATTATTATTTGAAAAGTGTGCCACATAGTATTCGATGGGAGATGCGGCCCGTGTGGACAAAGCAATAAAGTTTCGGTTTTGTTTTCGCGAAAACAAGGTTTTTAATGCGTGAGTTGAGAATTGAAGCTTTAAACCAATGGTTCTCTGTGGTCTTACATGCCAGATCAAGCTACACAAGGCAAGAGTGCAAGCGGTAAAGATACGACCGTGAAATAGGGTTTCTGTTTCACGTTTTACCCATTTTACCGCGAGACGGCGGAAAATCATTCGGGCTGCAAACAACCGATACGTCGGTGTCGTCGACGTGTTCTCTCGTGAATTACGTTTTCGTTGAAATCCAACTTCATTGTCCATTTACGGTAAGTATACAAGATTATTTTTTATTCATTTGGTCTCATTAACCACTCTAAGCAGAGTTGTATCTGCAGAACAGGTTATGTTCACACCGACAAACTTATTATCGTTTGTAAGCGGCGTTATGAGCAGCGGAAGCCATTGGGCTCTCGTCTAATGCCGCTCATGTTTGTGCTGCTATGTTGTTCCTAACGCGCGGAAAAGCAGCCGGTGCGAAACCAGCGATGATAAGCTGCTTCTCGCGAGTTCGACTACTGGCTTTTTCGCGTTGCAAAGTAGATGCGCGGCCTATAATATCGTTGAGCCCGTGAATGACGACCGAAATGAAACTATGCGTTAGCGCCGTGTGAGCTCTATTTACCTTGCATCTCCGGAAACGCACAATCACGTTCTGAGGTGGATTCCAATTATTCTTTAATCTTTTTGTTATCGCCTGTCCAGACCATTGAGCGCTGTTCGTTTAGAAGTGTGCACTGCTTGTTACGTGTGGACGCTCGCTCGGTGTGCGTCGTGGACAGCGACGTTTCACCAAAGATGTTTCATAACGCTATGGCCTGGAGCACGGGACGTTTGTCAAAGTTGCAGTCAAGCAGCGCTGGAGGAATCCCTGTGACCAGTGGCATCTGTGTCTCCGAGCCAAAGACAGATTTGGTGCGGTCACCGCTAGAGATTGTTTCTTCGTGCAGCCGGCTTACCAGCGGCATCAGCCCATGCACACCTCTACAGCGCTCACTAGACCACCGTCATCCATCTGCAGTCTGCCAGGAGACATTTTGACAGTACAGTGCACCATACGAAACCATGCGCTGGCCCCAGAAGAGGAAACGATTTGCGGGGTACAAGTGCCATTACGGGAACAAGGGAATGCACAATCTCGTTGGCCAAAACGGGCGTAACATTCACCTTGTGCAAGTGCCCCTTTTTACAGACCGCCGAATGCGAAACATATATTCTGGTCAGCACTTGCTTTCCTTTTGCTTCATTCTCTTTCCATTCAGCACTCTACATACAAGGCGGCGGTAGGCACGCATACTAAAGACGCAGCCATGGATACCATCCGCTGCAGTTAAGAGCTGTGGTACCACCTCGGCCTCGCTCGTAACCATCGCAAGTCCATGTACAACGGCAGGGGAACTGCATACAACGATACATTTCTCTGAGCTGCCTAATTTCAGTCAGACTAAGAAGGAAACCGCAAGCCTTGTGACTCTGTGAAAGCTAAGCCTTCTCTAATCATGCACTCCCTCTCTATGCAGCCGACACCCGCACCATCATTTTCAGCAGATTATCTTCTAGGTGGAGATAGGCAACATCATCTTCAAAGGTATTCGACGGAGTCCAACGGTATAACGGGGCAAAGATAAAATAAAAAGTTTCCCTTCAGGCGAAAGGCAGACGCGCTTGAACAGTACAAAGAATAAGAAGTAGTACGCAACCGATAAAACTGTTTATAAATGCGTGATGTAGTTTGCGCCACTTGCAGGCGTTGCGCGTAAGCAACGAGCTATTAAGTGCCGCCTCATCCGTGAACTATTACTTGAAATATAGAGCGCACAGTGGGAAAGACCTTGGGGCCAAAATAATTGGGGCAGATGCCCGGGAAGTCGTCGTACTCGGGGTTCATGACTCCGAACACTTCTTCCAAGTACTCCGCATCCAGCGCTATGACGTTGTCGAGCGCGTCTTCGCCGGTGGTGTAGGCGACGACGTCCTCGCCCTTGCATGCGAAGTGATAGTTGGGGCGAAGGTTCGCGCCGTCGGCCGTGATGTTTTCTCGGCGCCACGTGGAGTCCACCATGTCGCACACCTCGGGCAGAGAGAGGATGCCCGCCGTCTTGGTCAGCGGCCCCGGCGGGCCGTGCTGCAGCGGCTGTATCTTGTATATCGTGGCGCTCAGGTTGCTGCAGTCAGCCGGGTTTATTTTGTACGTAAGCGCCACGAAGGGTATGAGGTGGCAGAAGGCGGGCCGATCCGTCTGGTTAATTTTCTGCGAGTAAACTGTGAGCTCGCGTATTGTGTACGTGGTCGTCCTGGCGCGGTTGGTGAGGTTGCGCGGATACAGCGGGTACATCACGATGGTGTGGTACGCTCTTCGGTGCGCCAGCTTGCTCGTGTTGTACGCTGCGTTCTCGTAGTGGCCGTACGGGATGAGCATGCCGAACGTCCGGTTCTCGTGCAGCTGGAACGCATCGTTGGTGTCGTTGTACAGCTCGGCAAAGCTGCGGTTGAGCGAGTCCGGCGCGTTGGTCCACCAGATGCGGATGCCGTCGTAGTTGTTGTCCCTCATCCAGGCGAGCGCGTTCGCCTGGAACGTGGCCCTCTCGTTGTTCCTGTTCTCCAGCAGCCTGTGGAAGACGGCGTCCCCGCCCCGCACCACCAGCCACACCTTGAGGTGGTAGTTCTCCGCCTTGAAGCCCGCCATTCGGCGCACGGCGTTCAGCGGGGGTAGGTCCACGTCAGGCCGCTCGGGCTGAAGCTCCATGTTGTCGTCCAGCGTGTAGCAGCAGTACATGGCGTAGTGGCAAAACATGTACGGAAAGTACGCAATGCCGTACGTGCGCCGGTGGCTCACGAAGCCCTGCTTCTCGGACCAGAAGGGACACAGGAAATAGTGCAGGTACGTCCAGACTGGCAGTGCGTAGTCCTGGCTGAAATGCCAGCTGTCCTCCGTCGTCGTGGTCGCAGTGCTCGAAGCGATCGTAGTGCTCATAGTGATCGTCGGGCCGCTCGGGCCGCTCGGGCTGCTCGGGCCGCTCGGGCCGCTCACAACGATCGGGCCGATCGGGCCACTGGAGGCATACTTGACCATCGGGGTATCGGTGAGGTCGCCGTCATCGTCGTGGGTCCCGATAAAGAGGCCTGTTAACGTGAGCAGCAGGAGTATCAGCAGCAGCAGGAGAAGGCAGCAGATGACCACCGTGACTTGGCGCTGGTTTTCCTCATCCTCCCTGGAGGTGTGGCCGAGGCTGCTCTCAACTGACAGCTCCGAAACGACGCTCATGTCGGCAGGCTCCATGGCGGGTCAGCTTTCAGCAGCGCCGAAAGTGGCGGACGACTTCGAGAAAGCGGACTTAGTAGCGTCGCCCGATTGAACGCATCAAGCCTGTGGCACTTCTTCTTCCACTGGCACCCTTGCACATGCCCACGGGCTGCGCGATGTTGCTCGTGCGACTTCCCTGTGGATTATTTGCTGGTTGGGCCAGCAGCAGCTAATAACGCGCGCCCGCAAAGCTGGCCAGATCGATAATGATAATAAGGATAAAGGCCGTCTTTTTTGGGGGGAAAAAAAAGCGAGTAGAATCGGCTCCAAGATCACACTATATAATAAAAGGTTTAACACAACTTTACAACCATGTTCCGCGCCCAACCAATGAACCATAAATGACCGAGAATCGTACGATATTCAAGAATAATATCCAGGTAGGGGCCCAACGGGTGACACGTCTTCAAAAAGTGGCGAGCCTTGACACGGCCGCCTGGATTAATTGACCGCGGTTAAATGCAGCCGCGCGTTCCACCCAGGCCGCCTCTAGGAGAGTTTCGAAACCGCTTCATCTGTGAAACATCCGTCTGTAGCGCAACATTAGTCGTTAAGCCAAAGGCGGTTAAATTGGGAAAGCTTGGTGGGCGCATTGGAGAATGGGGGCGATAGGCGTTTGGGGTTGAGCGCAGTTTTTTCAGTGTATTTTTGAACTCTCTTCGTGCAAAAAATAATGAGCGGCAATTGACTTTTTCATACAAGATTTCTCGTTTATAGTTAAAGGGGAGTGGGATCGCCACCTCTCCATCCGCTCTGAGTCCACGGGAGCGTTGAGCAGACCGATGGCACTGCATCTGAGTTCTTTAGAATGCATAATCTACTTCAGCGCCTTTTTGTTTCGCAGATTCGTGCAATAGCGTTTGTCTTGTTTGAACACGCGTTTCATTGCCAGATTTTAGTCCATGAGAAATTCGACACTGACAGTTTCAGTCGACGTTTCGACGTCGCCCCATAAAATGCAACACGCACTGTGAAAAAAAGTAATACTCTTCTTGTTGCATTGCCAACGCTATTAAACTAGCATTGCAATTACAAGTGGTGTTACATCTATGGCTGTAATAAAAGAAACTGCAGCCACGTCCGCGAATTCCCCCTGGGTCTTACCGACCTCCTCCTCCTTCTATTATGACCGGCCGGTTCCTTTTTTCTACATATTTCTAATAGATTTTTTTGTCTTCCTATAGACATTTCCTTTTGTCTACAGTCTGTAGACAGCTTATATGCAGATTTCTACTAACCGTGTATAGCCATAAGTCTATAGATTGTCTACAGACTGTCTGTTGTATTTGTGTTCTCTAAACACAAGTCTATAGAATTTGTATAGAAAAATTTCATACACTTTATTTGTAAAGTCTATGAACAGTCTATAAACTGTCCAAAGAAATTTTTGTAATGGATGTAACTCAGTGGCTATGGCATGTTCGGCTTCTCAGCACGAGCTCGCGGATGTTGCTGTTCTCATACAACGTACCATAGAAACCTTTGTGTCAAGCCCGCTTTCTTCTTTCTTTTGTACAGCTTCTTTTCCTCTGTTCCTTCACATGGGCCTTAGATAATCTTGGTACTCTGACAAAGGCCTCTTCCATGCCTCTCTAATTAACCTTGTCCTTTGTCAGCTGCGGCCCCCGTATCCCCGCAAACTTCTTAAAACTCATCCGCCCACCTAACTGTCTGCCTCACCCTGCTGCGCTTGCCTTCTCTTGAAATCCACTCCGCTACCCTTAAAGACCAGCGGTTATCTTGCCTTTGCATTATATGCCCTGCCCAAGCCCATTTCTTCCTCTGTATTTCAACTAGGATGTCATTAACCCGCGTTTGTTCCCTCACCCACTCTGCCTATACTTCCGGTCTCTTAACGTTACACGTATCATTTTTTATTCCATAGCTCGTTGCGTTGTCCTTAACTCAAGCTGAGCCCTTTTCGCTAGCCTCCACGTTTCTGCCCCACAGGTGAGTACCGATATGATACAGCTGCTGTATACTTTTCTATATATATTGGATATTGGTAAACTGCCATTCATGATCTGAGACAACCTGCCATACGCGCGCCACCCCATTATTTTCTTCTAGTTACTTCCCTTTCATGAAACATATCAGTGGCCACTACCTGTCCTAAGTAGACGTATTCTCTTACCACACTTCCAGCACCTCGCAACTAATTGTCCAACTGCTGTTCCCTAGCGAGACTGTTGGACATTACTTTGGTTTTCTACATGTTAATTTTAGGACCTGCCGTTCTGCTCTGCGTGTCTAACTTACTGATCATGTTTTGCAGCTAATCACCTGAGTGAGTTAGCAAGGCAACGTCATCAGCGAATTTAAAATTATTTAGGTATTCCCCATGAACTCTCATCCCCAACTGTTCCCAGTCCAGCCCTGGGAACACCTCCTGAAAACAGGCGGTGAATAACGTTGGCGAGATCGTGTCTCCTTGCCTGACACCTTTCCTTATTGGAATTTTATTACTGACTTTATAAAGGACTGCGGTAGCTGTGGAGTCGTTATAGATATCTTCCAGTATTTTCCCGTAAGACTCTTCAGCATCCTGATTTCGCAAACCCTGCATGACTGCTAAGGTTTCCACTGTGTCAAATGCTTTCTCGTTATCAAGCCGCCGCAGTGACTCAGTGTTTATGGCGCTCAGCTGCTGACCCAAAAGATGCGGGTTCGATCCCGACAGCGGCGGTCGAATTAAGATGGAGGCGAAATTCTAGAGGCCCGTGTACTGTGCGATGTCAGTGCATGTTAAAAAATCCCAGGTGGTAGAAATTTCTGTAGCCCTTCACTGCGGCGTCCCTCACAGCATGAGTCGCTTTTAGACATTAAACCCCCTTAAACCATAAGCAAACAGGCTTTCTCGTAATCAGTGAATTCTATATATATAGGGGTTGGTTGTATATTGCTCATTTCTCTACCACCTGATTGATTGTGTGAATATGGCATACTGTCGAGCATCCTTTACGGAAGCTTGTCTGATCATTTGGTTGATTAAGTCTAAGGTTGTCCTGATTCTATTTGCAATTACCTTAGTAAACACCTTGTCGGCAACAGACAGTAAGCTGATCGGTCTGTAATTTTTCAAGTCCTTGATGTCTCCTTTCTTATGAATTAAGATAATGTTAGCGTTCTTCGAAGCTTCTGGTACGCTCGAGGTCACAAGGCATTGCGATACAGGCTGGCTAGTTTTTCTAGCACAATCTCGCCTCCGTCCTTCAAGAGATTAGTTGTTACCTGATCCTCACCAACTGCTTTCCCTCTTTGCTTTGCTCCTAAGGCTTTTTTATTTTGCTTCTTAATGGCGGGATGCAGTAGCGCATAGCAATGGAACATCCCGCCATTAAGAAGCAAAATAAAAAAGCCTTAGGAGCAAAGCAAAGAGGGAAAGCAGCTGGTGAGGATCAGGTAACATGGCGGGATGTCCCATTGCTATGCGCTGCTGCATCCCTGATTAGCGTTCTGATTACATTGGCTACTGTAAAGATTTATGTAGAACTCCTCGGCTACTTTAACTATTTTATCCATAGTGCTAATGACATTGTCATCTTTGTATCTTAGCGTATACAAGTGCTTTTTACCTATGTCTAGTTTCCTCTTCACAGTTTTTAGGCTGTTGCCGTTCTTTAGAGCATGCTCGATTTTCTCCACATTAAACTTCCTTATGTCGGCTACCTTGCGCGAATGTAGATGTTAAATTAATCCTTGAATTGAAAAAAAGAATGTCTAAAAAGCATATAAAATCAGGATCACGAAAAGACCACTTCCACTGGCGTTTAAGGTAGGGATAGAGAGGAATATTTAATGCGAGGGAAGATAGCCCCTAGTAACACATCCGTGGGCTATGAACCCATAAGAAGGGGATGAATAAAAATAAAGAGAGGGTGAAGATGAGGTCCGATATTGACAGGGTACAGTAAGCTGTGAAAATGAAGTAAATAAAATTCACTGCAGCTTGGCGGATTCCATTCAAATTCGTCGCACTGATACAGCAAGCTGCGCACCCGATGCCGAAAGCCAAAATCATCATGCACACAATCGACTTCAGATATCGGCGTGTCTTCGCGGGCATATGAAAGACAACCCCGCTGTCACTATATGCGCCGAGGTTGTACAACTTGCTTCCGGGTCTGAAAGAATGCCGCACATGCAGCGGGCCTCATTCAAGAATTGTGCCAAGTTTCCGAACGGCCAGACCATGCGTGATTTGGCAAGGGAGACAGACCACTGAGCGCGGCGCTGGAGCACGCGACGGGCGTGTCAAGCATTATTATTTGAAACCGCGGAAAGGGCGCCAACTATTGCCGAGACACTGACGTGACAAAAATGGCAAAGCAGAAATTTGCATGCATGAATCATTTGCGCAAGTGCACCTCCCAACACCTCGATTTTTTTTCCCGGCTCGTGTTGCCAGGCGAAATACGAGCTAGTTATTTCTTTATTCCTTAAGCTGGGAGATAAAATTTCCACTTGTCTCGGTCGATCTTGGCAGGCGGCAACGTGAAACGACGTGCTGACAAAGCTAGAAAAGAACAGCGCAGCAACATGTTGCGTTTGCGGCCTTCAGTCTTTCTACACTGAAAACCGGGCCTTTAATTTATGCGAGAGTAAAAGATTCCGAGTGCACAGAGCACAGAGATACGATCACGCAAGGCGGAACGAGCCTACAGATGATATGCGCAGCATAATGAGATGCATGCGCAAGCTACTTTTCCGCGCGCTCACGTGAGTATGCGATTGTGTTGAGAATAGAAAGACGGTCGCTACGTTTAATCCCCCGCAGTGGGTACGCGCCATTATCCTCTTGAGCACTACTCAGAATCATTCTCCTTTAGTCTCCTTTTCGCGCTGATGCGAAAGAAGATTGATTGATTGATTGATTTGATTGATTGATTGATTGATTGATTAATTGATTGATTGATTGATTGATTGATTGATTGATTGATTGATTTGATTGATTGATTGATTGATTGATTAATTGATTGATTGATTGGTTGAAGCACCGTTGTTTTAGAACCGCTATTGTCGTGAGATCGGCTACTGCTCTCTGCAGATAAAAAAATGCATGAAAACAGTCGAATTACACTGGCCCAGATGCATTTGTGTACAAATGTATCGTACATGCATAATTTCACATGCACACGTGATAATACGAGTTTTCAACCTTGTTGGGCCTCAAAAAATTACCTGCACTTTTGTAGTAGAACCGCAGGGCATGGTCGCGCTCCTGCTGCCGCATTGTCGTTCTAACAAGAAAGTGGTAGGGTTTTAATGCAGCTAAACCAAGTAGACGTGCAAAAGAATGTGTTTATATGGCTCATGCTTTTGAAAGGCTAACAACAACATAACACGAATCGTGATCGGCTGCGGCGATAGAATAGTAATTCCGTGCACAGGCCAGCGAAGCTGATTTGCTTGCGCAACCGCGGGTTCGAAGCCCAGTCGAGGCAATATTTACTTAATTTGTTTGTCTTCAAGGTCAGGATTTTGCAGCTGTGATCGTGATATAATCGTGATCGTGAAAATAATTTTGTACCACGCCTTATTCTGCTCTCACTTGAATTACTGCCCACTAATATGGGCCACCACAACAAACACAAACCTACAGAAACTGTCAGTACTGGAAAAAAAGATGCTTAGAATAATATATGGGTTACCCTACGGACACACAACCAGGCACTTGTTTACCACATTCAGCATTGCAAACGTCCACAAAATCTATAATTACAGGTTATTTAAATCTTACATAACTGAACAAAAAGGCTACTTAAACACAATTACCCACTTAGCCTCACTTCAGCATTTCCAGACTCCATACCCACAACGTCACAAACCACACTGGTCTATACCTGTTACACGAGCAAATTACAGACACCAAATGCTTAATTACCGTCTCCCGCTACTTTTAATCATTTTTATTGACTCAAACGTTGGTGTCCTTCATGTTCCATTTTCCACCGTAGGAGATTTTATAATTGAAAGCATGTAATTATACTTACTCTTATTCATAAGCAGCACTAACACCACTTTTGTAATGAAGCCTTGCATTAAGTGTTATTTTGCTTTACTATGTGTGTTAATGTTGTATTACGTGTTGTTATTTCTTTTGTTGTACTTTCCTTTTTGTTTCTGCTGCATGTGTGCAGTGTACAGAGCACAATGTTTCTTGCTGTATGCCGCTGCCTGAGACGTGATGAGGACTCAGTCAAGCGTCCTCGCTTTTTTTCTCACCACCTTCATCATTTCTGTTATGATGGAAATAAACATTATTATTATATTATCATTATATAGAGATTTCGCTCTAAAAAGAGAACCAAGCGCCCCCGTAGATCGCGGAACAGTCGGGTAGCTTGTTCAATCATTGCTGCTTTGCGCAATCGCGCCCCTTCAGTCAGGGAAATTTGGCGGTGTTGACATCGCGTCGCCGGAGAGTCTATTCACGTACCAAATTCTGATCTTCGCGGGAAATTTTTGAAGCTCAAAAAAAAAATAGACACTACGCTGACCAAATTTGAAGAAAACAACAGAAATTACTATTTCTCAACTTGTTCCGCAAGTGTCACGTCGAAAAATCTTGTGCTTTAGCGCAAGATTTGAAACCATTTTTTTTTTATTTTCAAGCGATTGAAAAGTCATCCATTTACCTTTCTTAATTAACAAATTAGAAGAATTTTAAAAATATGATCACCTTGTCTGGACGGCTGCCTATACTAGTCGAACCCGTTACCATCTCTTTATTGCTTGGCACAAGCAAGCTCAAACATCCTGAATGCTGCGGCAAGTTCTATGCCACTGTTAGTTTGGAAGTACGTATAGTGGGCAAAACACTGTAGTTCAATGACGAGATAAGATTAGTGATTAAAATGCTAAATTTTGGAGCAGATGCTCACAATCAACTTCCTTTTCCAGCAACTACTATAGTGCAGAACTTGGTGAGCTATGCTAAACATGAGTTCAGCGGCCGTTCTGCGCATGCGCACTTCAGTCCACGTTACCCCGACAGCCATATACTCAACAACACATGCGCTCTAAAGCTGAACAAATAGTTAAATGCGCGAACGCACTACATTCAATTCGTTATTAGAAATCAACTCCTGAGCGGCGGTTGCATCAAAATGATCAAACACGGACAGCGCAGTTTTAGCTGTTAAAAGCACTTTTCAACAGGACAGAAGACAGCAAGGATGTGTGCGCCCATGCAAATCGCTATTAACAGCCATTATTACTTTGAGAAATGAACCATCTAAACAAACTAAACACCTTACATTCGCCCCGAATGAAATTGTTCCCGAGCAACTAAAGCAAAATTTTCGTTTTTGTGTGCGAACAGGAAGATAGTTCTAACTGTATTTGTTGCATGGAATCTCTGCACGAAATGATACACAAGAAAAAAGAAGGGGTAATGGTATCTTACGTGGCGTTTAGCGTCCCGAAGCTATACCCGTTATTGCCGCCGCGGTGGCTCAGCGGTTATGGTGCTCGGCTGCTGACCCGAAAGACGCGGGTTCGAACCCGGCCGCGGCGGTTGAATTTCTTTGGAGGAGAAATCGTAGAGGCCCGTGTACTGTGCGATGTCAGTGCACGTTAAAGAACCCCAGGTGGTCGAAATTTCCGGAGCCCTCCACTACGGCGTCTCTCATAGCCTTAGTCGCTTTGGGACGTTAAACCCCATAAACCAAACCATAAACCAAACTATACCCGTTACAGGGATGACACAGTGGAGAGCTTTGGGTTAATTTCGATCACATGAGGTCAGTTTACGTGCACTGACATCGCACAGCACAGGGTCGCTTTTGTCTTTCGCGGCGGCCATGACTGAGATTCGTTCCGGCGGCCTTGGGCATAGCATCTGAAGTCACTCACTCACCGTAGCGGGTAAAAGAAAGTCATGCCCGTGCATCACGCGTGGGTGAGGGTGAGTGTGCGAATGTCAACCAAGGCAACGGTACACACTAATCAGAAGAGCAAGGCGTATTTGGATGGAATTTGTAATACCGTTAAAACCAGTGCGATAACATAAATGAGAGGGAAAAACTAGGAACCAGCCAATCGACAGATTCAAAATAATGGCACGGTTTTTCGACACTCACTTCCAGAAATCAATTCATTTCCCGTTTCAGGGTTTACATCCCAATGAGGGGTTTTGTGCTTGCTTTGTTTTTTGGCATAGTGCACGTTACCGCGGCGACAGGTACCGCACCTGGAGCCTAAGTAAGTAATAAGACCACTGCCGCTACCCTGTACACTTCCAAGCTCACTAGTGTTGTCCCAGTGTCAGCACCTTGCATCCATCTATTACTCTTCAAGGGGATCACGCATATCGAGTTCTGTTTGGCTGCACCTTTATAACTGTTCGCGCAGCCACGACCAATAGCGAGCGACGCACAAGCAGGGCCAAAGTTCCTCTGTGTTCCCTTCTTTCGACCTCGCGCCCACGCCCTTATCGTTGGAAGTAACCGCGTAAACTATCCAGTGGCGCGGCAACTGCTATGCGACGCAAGAGCCTAAACTGCAGCAGTGAGCGGCTACGTTATTAACACGAAACTCGAGCGCCGAAAATGCCATACTCTTAGCGTATGCCATGGCAGACCTTGGCTGTTTCCAAGGCCCTGAAAAAAACAAGAACAAAAAAGGCGGCTACACAAAAGAATCACGAATCCACTGCGCTGTTCCCGCGCGCCGCTCCCAAAGCGGGGTCCACACCGATTATGCCTCGTGAACCTCCTCCCTTTCAACAATTCCCGGGGTCTCATTACACGCACGCCATAAGAGGAGGGAGTGTGGAGAAAGAGGACGGCGCGAACAAAGAAAACAAGCAAAAACACGCAGGACAAGGGTAGACGTACTTACGAAGTGCCATGAGGTTGACGCCTAATGGTCATCTGCGCCGGTCACCAGAATAACCCTTGCCCGCATCAGGAAGACAGCGTTTGCAGCTAAGCGGACGGCACTGCACTGTGGTGGAAGTCGCGCAGCGCTCAACACACGCGCACTGTCTTCTTGCCCGCACTCTCGAGACAGCGAGACAATGCACCGCGGCCGTTAAGAATGCATTACCGCTGTTTCCCAGATCGTCGCCCACCAGACCCCACACATAGCCGCGCGAGCGAAACGCTAAGGTTAATCGAGGGAACTTGTCGGCGACTTCGCTCCAGAGATGAGCACGCGTTTCCTTTTGCTTCTGTTTTGTGTGTGTGTGTGTGCTCTCCTCTCGTTACTCTCTCTCTCTCTCCCCGCATCTGCCGTACACCGCTCCTTCTTGACCGCAATGTCTACGTAAAGCCCTGCAGTGCTAAGGCGCGAGGCGCGCATATGGTCGCGCGTCGTCTGCTGCGTGCTGCCGCGAGTGGACAATGGCTCCTCGCTCTGCACAAAAGCGAGTGCGACGCTATTGTTGGCCGCTAGGGCACACCTTGAACTATGCCGCCGCCGCTCTCAGGGGATCGCGTAAGGCTAAATGGAGGAAGACGATCCTCGTGTCACGTGACTTTTAATGACGTCATTCCAAAATGGCGTTTGTTTAGGTACATTTCTGGGTACTTTTTGTTGCAAAATTAGGTAAAAATGGCGTCGCAAAATTTTGAAACGTCCCTAGCCATAGTTTCTAGGTCGCTGGCGTCTCCACGGTTGCCACGGTGACCATCGTTGTCATCGCCAACGCCACGGTGGTTTGTTGACATGGCTGCGATGGCTGTTTACCGCGCGGTGCATTGACGTGTGGAGTAAGTGCTGCCGTGAAAGTCATCAAAGGTTGGTGCAATGACGAGTAATATTGACCGCGCTAACGTCCGGACTTGTACCCCAGTGCCCTAGTGTTGTCTTTATTATGCAAGTTTGCAGTGCGACCTGTTCCAGCCGTGGTATGATATCGGAAGCCCCTAGAGACGTTTAGCAAGGCAGTGCTTGACTGAATTTGAGGTCACTTCAGTTCTCTTCGGCACCTTTCGGTATTGTATCTCGTGTTTGAACATTGCCTCCTCTAGAAGGAGGCAATGGTTTGAAGCATTGGATGAGTGTCGAAAATTATGTTTCCTTGTGTTGCGCGTAACTGATTCTGACCTCTACGTACTGATAGGATGAGCTCGTATGCATAAAAATGGTGGGTACTGCGAGCCATTTGGCAGTTGCGGTACATATATGCTATGTTCCTGGAGTCCTGCATGTGTGCTCACCGGCGACAAGCTATGCTAAAAAAAAAAATTTAAATGCGGAAGGAAGGCGGAATGGACGTATACACGCTAGCCTTTGAAAGGACAACACATCTTCCGTCATAATGTTTGATATGCCTGCAGTGTCTACCCACCAACTAGCCAAGCTGTAATGGATTACTTCGCGTTGACACCCATGTTGCGCAAAGCACACGGTAGGCCACAGCTGCTTTGTACGACGCCGTAGCGTTGCCCACGGAGAGACTTAATTCACGCAACTCGACGCATCGTGCCACATGAACTGTACGCCGCTTTCATCGCTGATAGGCGTTTAGCAAATGGCGTAGTATGGTCACACCACCGAACCTTTGAATATCTAGAAAGCTGCTTTTCTTTTATCTATTTGGTGAAGTGTTTATATTCATTAAGTGGAACGTGTGGTTCTTGGTGTATTTCTTGTAACGTTCAGCATTGGAATAAAGCCAGACAAGGCCGAAACTTGTTTTGCTTGCTCTGTCATTTCTGTAATGGTTTGTGATGAAGTGGGAGGCTTGACTTAGGCTTTCAGCATCCGCGTTGCCAGAGTGGCCCTTGGGTTTGTTTGGGAACGATGTTGGGCTATTGCAGGGTAAGTAAAACACAACACAGAGAGAAACGTAAACACTCCGGATATCAGTTTCTTGCACTTTCTGTGTGTTACATTTTCTGAGCTTCAATTTCTAGACGCCGTGAATGCATTCCAAATTTCACAGCTGTTTTTTCTGCTGCAGCAGTTAGTAAAAACACAGACTGATAGGCAAGTTGGTATGACATAATAAGGCAAAAACAGCAGACCTGCATAAGGAAGATGCTGCGTGTTGTCTCATCTTCCTTCATCCTTGTGCAGGGTGCACTGTTTTAGCCTTATTAGTAAAAGTATGTTGTACAGGGACGTTGGATGCCATGCACGCCGTAATGCGCTGCATTAACATTTGTAGCTAGAAGGGTTTCTTTTTGACATTAGCATTGTATAAGTGAATATAATTTGTGCACATACATGAATAGCATGCTGGCTTGGCCTTATGTAGGCCACTGCATCATTACGAAGTGTATGAGGTGTCACATTAATTGCACGCCTGCTTTTACTGCACGTTGCCAGTTTTGAGGGGAAAATCTGTTTTGTGTGGAGTCAGCAGTGACTAGGCAAGCGACCTTTAAATGCAAATAAGCTTGCTCCATAGATGGCAGCTCTGTGGGGCAATGGACACACACACAAAAAAAGAGTAGCCATGACCTTTCAATATAAAGTTAAGAAGCAGCATAAACCAAACATCAACACGCCATGCATGTGACATGCTTCTCTGCATACAGTGAAGAGCTTAAAAATGCATGAAATGTAAACATGGCTTGTCTGCTTATATTTGGTTGTTCCTTTTAGAGGGAAGCATTTTAACAAATTTTTCTCTGGTTTATGGCAAACGTCTAAAGGAGTGTGGGATTTCAGTAAGGAAACATTTACAGTTGGCCACATAAGTTTGAAGTATTCAAATTAGAAGGTCTGAAAAAGCTCTGTGCCTTTTCTTTCTAGCTGCATTCTAATTTTCATTCTTCGCTTGCCATGCTGCTGAATGGGTGGGTCTGCTGGTTCCTGAATTACTGTTTTTGTATATGTGCACAGTCAGAACATATGTATATCACGAGTATGAGGCAACATATTTAAAAGCACAATGTGAAAAGAGCTTGTGGATACATTTTTGAAGGTTGGCAGCTCAGTTCGCTGATATGTTTAGGTGCTTTTTATATTGTCAAGGCCCAGTAGGTATTAAAGGAGTAGAGACAACAAAATTTTAGTTGTTTCTTTCGGTTAGAATGATGCGCAGTACTTTAGAAAGACTAGACAGCTGCATGGATTGCGACAAGAGGCAATATATTTATAATTGCATTTTTTCTCTCGCACTGCTTTAGCTTAAACAACCGAACGACGACTGTGATGACAGGGATGTGTTCAGGTCATGTGAGGCATACAAAGACAGCAGTATTGTTGCAGCTTTGTTCACTGTTATTTGCATCAACTCGTACACAAACCTGTCTAAGAGTTGGAGTCACATAAAGTGAACAGGCAGCGATTATATCTCTTTTTGCATGCCTCATGTGACCTGAACATGTATCTGACTTCAGAGCAGTCATTCGGCTGTTAAAAACCGAAACCAGATGACACGAGAAAAAAAATTAAATTGTAAATTATTTAGCTGATAAAGTTAAAATCCACATGGTGGCTTGTGTATAGCATTGCCTAGTGCATCAGCGTAAAGAGAAATGCGCATCCAAAAATTTGGTTTCTCTACTCCATTAAAGATGTAGCCCATGACATGTTTGTGGCAGACCTTTGAGTTCATCATTCTTTTATGAGTTGTGAAACTGGCTCACTAGAGTGTAGCATATCAGGAGTCAGAGTGTTACTGGAGTACTCTGACCTCATGGTGATTAAAATAGAAGAAAACTAGTTGAGTCCACAAAGAATGAGGTGCTCCTTTCAGAAGCAGAGCTGCTGTGAAGAATGTTCTATGAAAAGACAACCATCAGCTCTTTGCTACATTTCAGGTTATTTTCTTGAAGACCTAGTAATGGGTATTACAGAAATGATAAGAGGTATGTTACAGAAATAATTGGTACCTGCATATTAGCACGACAAGGGGTGACTAATAGAATTTTTGTAGGGGTCTATAGAATTTTGCCTCCATCGAAATGCGACCGCCACAGCCGGGATCGAACCCACGTCTTTCAGGTCAGCAGCCAAGCACCATAACCTCTGAGGCACTGCGGCGGCCAGTGATTTTCTATTACTGGCCCTCGGTACGGTGGGTTCACGGTTTTGCGGTAGAAATGTTATTGGTGTATGCCTGTTGTGCATATATTGGCTGAATATTTTTGTTCAAATTAGTGCAAAATTTGTGAGTTCTTTTTTCTCTTAGAATCCACAATTCATACTGTGGCAGCTGTTACACTTGTATGACACCTTGATAAAACTAGCCAAAAATTATCAGGTCGGCCTGTGGTGGAACCGCGACGGGGACTATGTGAAGTGGACTATGGACAATCACTTCACCAGCAGCCTATGCGAGTACCTCGCCGAAACTGGTCTCCACTCCTTCTTCTGACTTTCTGTAACCTACATTCCACTCCCCCTTTTCTCAACTTATGCCTCACGGCAGACTACTCGAATAAAAAAAAAAAAGTGTGTAGCAAACCAAGAAGGGCATGGGACAATTATAGTAATTTAGATGGAGTGGGGAAGTTGTCTATCGTTAATTTTTAGATTGCAGATATAGTAAAAGTAGACGATACCTAGGCAACATGTAAGACATAAAGCAGAGACCTGGACTTTTGGTTGCTTATAATGTGGTTAGCCGTTGCCCCGCCGCAATAGCTGAGTGGTTAGGGTGCCCGCTGCTGTTCCCAAGGACGGGTTCGATCCCAGTTGCGGCAGCTGCATATCAGTGGAGGTGAAATGCTAGGCGCCTGTGTACTGAGTGACATCAGTGCTCGATAAAGAGCCCCATGTGGTCAAAATTAATCCGTAGCGCTGCACTATGGCGTTCCTCATAACCCATGTTGCCTTCGGACGTTAAACCCCATATTCTATACCATACCATAACTTTGACGTGTTCTGTGTGCTTTACCATTTAAGCTGCAGTAATTGCTGAGCACTTGTTGAGTTTTCATGAGTATTTTTATGTGCAAATGGACAATGTGTGACGGGGTGCATATCGACAATTACGTACGCATGGCACTCATGCTAAGACTGGCGTGCATGTGAATATTCGTGTCCATCGTGTAAATAAACGGAAGTTGCATAAATAGTGAACTAAATGTAGTGTCAAAATGTCTGTGAAGAAAAAATTCTCATGTTTGCATGTGCTGTTGAGTCATTTTGATTGTAATGGCAAGCGTGGTTACGTTCAAGATTGCAGCAATATCTCGGCACATTATGATTTTGAATGGTAAAATTTTGTCTGTCTTGCATCCCTTGCAGTTTCAAGTAAGGTGGACGCACACAGTTTCAGCATTGCTGCCAACATGATTTGTGTGAATGGCTTTATTGTACACTGTTGGGAGTAAGGCTTCTAGTCCATCCGAAGTGCTCTGATGAAAAATACCTTTTATAATGGTACTTGTGGTTTCATGTCATTAAAACTACACTCAAATAATAAATAATGTGAGTTTGAGCTGCATAAGTGAAAGTTATGTGACCGCTTTGTTCATGACAGTACATTTGGTTCGGTTCAATCCGCTACAATGATAGAAGACCGTTCTGCTTTGAAACAGCAAATTGACATGCATTCAATTAATAAGCTTGGGATGAGCAACAAGAGAGAAAGCGTACATATTGTTGACGATGCAATGTTGACCCTTAAGTGCCCCTGTCACGTTTTCAGTTTTGTTGCCTTAATTTTCTTATGGTCGCACTGAGTTACCCGATTTAGAAAACTGCCAAAAAATAGTCGCACGTCCTAGCTTTAGTCAAAACCAAGGAGAAGAAAACATGCATATTTATATTTTCGTTTTATTTTTATGAATCAATTTTGTTGGCGTTTCCTTTGAATGAGTGTGTTGATTTTCGTCAACTGCATAAATGACTTTCTTATTTATGTTGCAATTTTTAACGTTTAATGCTTTTTTTTTTCTAGTTTATTGCTGGTTTCGGCTATTTATATTTACTTTTCTTTGAGGGAACGCGCGATGATGATGCTAGCGCTCTTACAGCGCCCCCTACAGTCAGTTAGCAAATAAGGAAAAAAAAACAACATGGCGGTTGTTTACGTACGTTCGAATCGCGGTCGGCGGCTGTTGCGAGTGAAGTATTCGTCGGTGTCTCGTCTTTGTGGCGTGTGTAGTTCTTTAAATTTGCCCCTTTTTTGTTTGTGACTAGTAGACCGCCTATGGAATGCGTGTTTACCTCCCATGCGTCCCTAAAGGTGAGTGAGCAGGACGCAAGCCCGCGCCGTCCAGTACTGGCGTCCCTGATCTGGGTGTTTCCAGCTCATTCTGGAAAATATCTGTGCATATAACTCTTGTTATAATCATCACGATGCAGTGCGTGGGCTGTGATATGTCGTCACATTGACTTTCTCGTGATGCAAGGGTTGGAGAACATTGCAGCGTGTCGTTTCCAGCCCGCCTTCGATCCTTCAAGACTGATCTGGACACCAATAGTGACAGTACCAGTTGACGACTGTTGTGGGTGCGAGGTGGCGTAGATCTGCTAGATCACAGAGAGAAGCAATTGCCGGCAGAATAATCGCAAGACTAACCCACCTGTGGCTCGCAACCACCTCAGTGGACTGAAAAATGCTCGGGACAGAGCGAAGCAATAAAGCTGCACGGTGCGAACGCTATAGATACGTTGCTTACGTCTCATGTAGTACCTATATGAATTAAATGTTCTGGAATGCACTGGCAGTGTGTACTTCTGCTCTTGGGGCCGAGTCGTCCTTCATGGCGCAGAAAGAGTGCTCTGAACGCATGTGCATACGCTGGGCGGCGCACCTTAAAAATAAAATTGTTTCCATGTTCACTGCATGTTTTCAAAGGCACATGAGTTCTAAGGTAATCCTCTGAGTTCTCGTTCTGCTGGTATAGTCATATTTGGTCTTTGCAATCAATGACTCTGTGCCCACATACTGTCAAAAAGCAAGATTTGTCAGATCTTTCTCAGCCAGAGATGATGTGCTGGCATGCATAAATTGATATATAGCATCGTAATAGTGTGACACTGAACACTTTATTAAGATGTAATAGCAAGTAATTTCGATGTTTGTGTAAGCCAGTGTATTTGCCTTCATTGAAAAAGATATTCAAGAAAGTGTTTCGGTGTTCGTATGAGGCGGGACAGAACTTGTCTATACAAAGTATGTGATAGCCAAGTGCTCAGGGCCAAATGTCACCTATCACTGCCTCTCGCTGGGGCAGGTGGCTCTCTGGAATTCTTTACTTCAGCATACTGCAAAACTAAAATATGTGAAGAGCTGTGCTCAAATTTCGCTTTACCGACTGTAGTTATTGGCTGTTGATTTTTTTTTTTTTGCACGTGGTTTACTGCTGATACAATAACACACATGGCTCAGTCTGTGCATTGTACTGCGTGCTACTTACTGCATGCAATGCTTCAAAAGCAAGGGTTCGGGCAAGTTGTTTGTTCTAGTTAAGGTTGGTCGCCGAACAGAAAGGGACGACACGGGAACCAGACACACAGCACCGACTGTCGAGATTTCTGTCAGTGCTGTGTGTCCGGTTCTCATGTTCATGCTGTCTTTATTTCTTTGCAATGTGACCAACCTTAGCTTCAAAAGCAGTCTTCGCACTATGTATAGGGAGGGTGCACAGAGAGGGCCTGGTAATAAGCGTGTTCATTTTGTGCTCGTGTCTGTGTATGGCACCTGGTGCTAACTGCTCGCTATACTGCACATTTAAATTTAGGTGCCAAATATACTTCCTTGTGATGCAGTGCGTGCACACCAGGGAATGATCTCGCATTTTGCATGGTACAGCGAGTACTCTTTTCCTTAACATGTAACAAACTGTAACTGTCTTTCAAAAATATCATTTTAGTGCATCAGCATCAGAACCCCCCATGTTGGAATAATCCGTCGGTCTGAAGCCTCAGGTGACAGAGTGGAGGGAGTGAAATCCACCTTCACGAAATTGCAGGGAAGAGGGAAGAAGAGAGGGCGGGAGGAGGCGGTTGGCAAGCGGTTGCAAATCTGAGTCGAAGGGTGGAGTGGATGTGTCACTGATGGATGGGATTTCATCGGGTGAGTGGAGTGGGGGTGTCACGTAGTGATTGATGGTACCCATTCGTACAGTCTGACCCTGTCAGCGGCTGCTCGGTCCGTCCGGCAGGAACATAATGCTAACTTTGGCTTATGGGGTTTAACGTCCCAAAGCGACTCGGGCTATGAGGGGCGCCACAGTGGAGGGATCCAGTAATTTCGACCAACAGTGGCCCTTAACGTGCTCCGACATCGCACAGCATGTGGGCCTGTAGTGTGTCACCATCGGAATACAACTGCCGCAGGCGGGGTCATACCAGCGTCTAATGGAATTTTTTTAATTTTGTCGTTACACTCACAGTAAGATTAGTCTTTCCCAAGTACAAGTTGTATTTAATGTCAGAGTCCAAGGAAGGGCAGCTTTCCAAAGCCACAGCTGGGCTTGTACAGCGTAATTAACCAGCATTAACATCCTTTAGAATCAATTAACGTGTTTGTACTATGATTACACAATGGACACAGTATTTATCAAGGCAAACAATGGCAGCGTATATATGCCTGCAAATGTTTAAATCAAGAATAGTATCTGCTAGCTTATTAAAAATATATCATTTATAAAATGACCGTCCAACTTCTCAGAAGTACCAAATCTGTGGAGAAATACAAATTGAAGATTGCCAATATGCCTAGGAAAATACATTTTGACTGTCAAAAAAGGATTAGGAGCACTTTATTATTAACTACGCGAGGATTGTGGAAAGATGGGTCGGGTCACACCCAATAGTGCAAAACATGAACCCTTGGAAAAGATGCGAAGTTGTGGCGCATATGCACTCATATGCTGTGCATAATGGGCTGCCTTGCATTACCATAACCTGTCCAGGTAGACTGCCACAAGTCAATAAAAATCTCCGATATATACAACCACAGTTTTCAGTTAGGTAGACATTTTATTTGTGACATTCTTAATCTAGCTGGCAGGCTATCACCAGCCCGAGGTGAATGTGACGTGCAGGATGAAACGGGTGCCATATGTGGATACTGGAGTAAATGTGATGTGATGATCCTTGGGAGCATTCCTCTTCACATGGCGCCAGGCAGTCTTGCGGCCACATAATACAGCTGACAGTGCTTCATTCTGTAACCTGTAATACTGCAGTTACTTGCATCATGGATGCAGTTTCTTGTGGGAAAAAATTAGAATGGTAAGTTTGGTGCATTTATTACATGGTGTAAAACATGGTGTGGTCAGTTGAACTTTCCCCAGATTTTGATGACTGATGTAGGGAAAGCATTTATTATGCAAATGCATCCATTATTTAAGTAAATATGGTGTACAAAAACCTGGAATGGAAACAGAAATCAGCATCTGCAGGATTGAAACAAATTCCTAACAACTTTGGCGCAGCACCATACCCATGACTGCCAAGCCACATTTTAGCCCCTAG
The DNA here is from genome assembly GCF_055824585.1 of Amblyomma mixtum. Classification (NCBI taxonomy): domain Eukaryota; kingdom Metazoa; phylum Arthropoda; class Arachnida; order Ixodida; family Ixodidae; genus Amblyomma; species Amblyomma mixtum. Next base: position 318,365,804 of record NC_143013.1, read on the forward strand.
CCTTTCACTCTACACTGTCCTTAATCTGTTCATTCCCAATGGGCCAGACATGAGGCCGTATGGCACTCGGGTATCCGTATCTGCCTATATGGACATGCCACGTTGTCTACTACACAGCTTTTTAAACACTTGTAGCAACAGTGTCAGTTTTCTCAGAAGCATGAAACTTTGTTACGATTAGTTTTATGACACACCCAGCACATTAACAGGCATTCTAGCCAAATTATAATTTCGTTGCAGTTGGGCTTTGAAGCATTTTTCATTAATGAGTAAAAAGGAAATGACATTAACTGGGCACTATATGTTTCATCTAAGCTGCCTTCTCAAAAAATAGGGGCATTTTAGAATTTCTATGCAACAAAGTTGGCACAGTGTTCCCATCACACAACAGAAGGCTCATTGCTTGGAAGGCTGGTGGAGAGACACTGTGTAAGAGCCAAGCAAGTTCATTTATGAAGTGCTTTATCATGTGAGGGAAGGCTATTCACGGCTGTTTCTACCATGGCAATATAAGTTCGTGTCACAAATTGCACCAGCAATGTTCTGAAAAATGAGTAATACTGTTTTTCTGTTGCAGCAGTATTCTCTTTGCAAAATAAGATGAATAGTAGTTTTGCGCTGCAGCTTTCAGTGTGCAAGATGACAGCTACGGCTTAGCCTTTTGTCAAGAATACTTTTTCAACTGTCCTAAAAGGCAAGGTGTGTTGCTGGGCGAGTTGGTTGGTGTACATCTTGAGAAAAACAGCACTTGCAGACAAAGGAAACGAGAAGGACACACAACTGCGCTGTTTTTTTTTTTTGTGTGTCCTTCTTGTTCTGGTCCTTTGTCTGCAAGCGCTGTTTTTCTCAAGATGTCCTAAAAGGGCGGTGCACTGTGACAGCACGACACAACAAAGAGGAATGCAGCATGGAGCGACACTTCATACTAATTTTATTGAAGAGCGCATGCCTCTATGAGTGCATCACATGCAGACAAAATGAAATCAAGCAGGGATGACGAAGAAATAAAATTATAGTGAATGCAAGGCAGGTATGAACAAGAAAATGAGTGCACTAATTTCCCAAAGATGAAAAATGTTTGCCAATTGTCAGAAGTTCTCTGTTGAGCAGTGCCAGAGAGGGCGTACTCACACAAGCAGATTCTGAGTAGGGAATGAGGGGCCTGAAATATCTCAATTTCTTAATTGTCGGGTTTAACATTCGGGAGCGGCACATGGGCTATGAGGGACACCATAATGGAGGTCTCTGGATTAATTTACACCACCTGGGGCCCTTTAATGCACGCTGACTTTGCACAGCACATGGCCATCTTTGTATTTTGCCTCCACTGAAATGTGGCCGCTATGGCCGGATCAAACCCACAGCCTTCGTGTAAGCAGTCTAAGAACGCCAGAGCCACTGAGGCGCCGTGGCGGGATGAGTTCTCCATTCCTAGGAGGAAAGTTTTGGGAAAAAGGAATGACTAGAAAAGAAATACCAGAGGCCTGTAGTGTACCGTCAATGGTGCTGCTTGATATGGGATATGATGGCGCACCTTTCTCATGACCATGTGGGCTTCAAGAAAATTAGCAAATGACACTCCTCTTCCCTGCTGTGTCTTGAGCTTGCTATGCTAAAGCACTTTGTCAGAATAGCCTGCCAACTAGCTCATAACATAATCCTAATCCCTCACCTGAAATCTGCCATCTTCAGGCAGGGCCTACAAATGCCAGCACAGTCAAATGCTACTTTCTGGCTGCTCTGCATCTGACACAAGTGTAGCTCCATTATAGCAACAGCATGCATGTGCTTGCACATGTGCACATGCGTTGCATGGTCAACACGTACTTGTGTACATGTTGTGGCAAGCCTCGCACTGCTCACAATGAAGCTCACAGCCACTGCACGATTTGCTAGTTCTTTCCACTGTGTGCTTGAAGTTCACCAAACTTTGTGACTTTACATGCCACTGGCCATCTCCCACTCTCTCAGTACTGGACTTAGAAAGCTCAATCCCCACTTTATGCTTCCTAAATAGGGCAGATTTGCGGTGGTCTGCTCCTCCTTTGACACCTGTTGTAAAGTTTTTCGGATGTGAAATTGAAGAGTACTTTGATTAATGTATCCAATCACCCATTTACCTTGCCACCAAAGTGAGAGTACTTTAGTGCCTTGACTCCAAGTGATTATTTGTTGTTAATCCAATGTACTGCCGATAGCAGTAAGCCCACTGACATGCCCTCTTTGCGTATGTTTTCTCAAAATTTCTGACAAAGCCAAAGGCAATTAAGCTGATGCTCTTTGGAGTGGATACCAAGAAGTGCAGGGAGCAACTGTTGAGACTCAGTCTCATCTGTCCACTTCATCAGAGTGTGCAGCATGTCCCTTGTTGTACTCCTGCAGTCCTTGTTTGTGACTGTATTCAGGTGCGTGCTCCAGTTGTGTAGCACCTGCCAGCTGCAAAGCAGTCGACTCTTCAAGGGACCCATCACCTGCTCCCATGCACTGCCATAAACAGGGGCATCATCAGACATAAATGCCTGACATGGTATTGTGTTTTTTTCTTTGATGGCCTCGAAAAACCTCACCACAGTGCCCGTGTTCACCCTTTTTGAAATCAAGTAGGCACACGGGATACCAAAGGCATCTTGAGAAATTGTGAGCAGGGTTGTCAGTTGGAGTTAGTACTTATTTATGCCATGGGTGGAGTCAGTGCACAGTTTCGTTGCCCCCAATTCATAAAGGAGCTCTCGTTGTGGGAACGTCAGTAATGCTAGCTCAAAGTCACCAACATGACTGTTGGGGTCACCCTTCTTCCTGTAATACAACAGTGGCGACTCATTTTTTGCCCTCATTTCTTCGACCCATAATTCAACACTCTTAAAATCGTCTGGATCTCTCTGCTCTGTTTTTCCAATCCTAAACTTATCTGCAATGTTACGGAGGTCCTTAGTGGTCACAAGTTGCATCCGTGGGCTTGATCCACTTGTACCTGCTCGGATGTTGTGCACAATGGTTTTTTCTGGCACTCCTTCTACTAACCGGCCTGAAAATGGTACAGAAAAAAACTGTTAACATCTCTGGTTCATCTGCCTACAGCCATGTAATAAAGTGACAAATACTTCTGGTCGGATTCCTTCGTCTTCCACTTTGTTCCTTTTCACAGGTGACACACAGTTCATCTTACTTTCATTTCACTTTTGTGGCACTGCAAAGCACACAACAAAATGGTTGTTTCAAAGCCAGATGGACTTTATTTTTATGAGCTTGAGTGTTTAAACTTGCATACTGCAATGCAAAACAGGGAAGTTATATACAGCGTGTTATAAATGCGGAATATAACAGCACTGAAAATGTGGACAAGAAAAGAATAAGGACATGTGCTTCTCATCCTGTCCCATTTCATTCTGCATATTCAAAAAATGCACCGATTCGCCTGACAGCAACCTTTAAAGGAGTAGAGACACCAAATTTTTGAACGCGAACTTTGTTTCTTTGGACTTGTGCACAAGACAATAGTGTGCACGAGTCACAATGTAGAATTCACTTACGCCAGGTGAATAATTTCTAAGTGAATATTTTTCTCATGCTGTTTCAGTTTCAACACCTGAATGACTGCTGCTAAGTCAGAGACAATTGGAGGGCATGCCAGTCATACATAAACTGAAATATAAATGCTGCTTGTTCATTTTTTTTTTTTTTGCGATTTCAACTCTTGTGCAGGCTTGTGTTTTATGTTAGTGGTTTTTGAGGAAAGGAAATGGTGCAGTAACTGCCTCAACCATGCCATGAAGGAAAGAAGGAGTGAAAGAAGCAAGAGAGAAAGGTGCTGTAGTGGAGGGCTCCGTAATAATTTCGACCGCCTGGGGATCTTTGGGCACTGACACTGCGCAGCACATGGGCACCTCTTGCCTCCATCGAAACTCAGCTGCCGCAGCCGGGTTCTAACCCGGGTACTCCAGCTTAGTAGCTGAACACTCAAACCACAGCCGTTCCTGCGAGCGTTACTGATGAAGTGCCAAAACAGCCAAATAATTCTAATTAATGAAAGTTCACTGCAGACGATCTGTCTTATGAGAAAAAACATGGCCCTTATAAAACCATTAGACTGGTGGCGTTGCTTTGATCAGCAACAAAATGCCTACGCTTTTGACAGGCAGCCAAAAAAAGAGGCTAGCATCGAGTGCAACTCTCAGTCATTCAAGACACGTTTCATAGAGCTCAAGCCGACTTCTTACGGATGAAGTTCAACGTCAGCCGATTGAGCTACAGACCTAGGATAGTCAATGAAACCAGCAGAAAAACAAAAGAACAGACATTGGAGTAGTTCAGTGCTAGACGACATTCCTAATTATGTTCAGTTCGAAAGACTGGACCCCTTCCACAATGCATCTCTAAACTAAACGGCATGAAGTTCGTACAGACTGTGCTGTGCATGCAATGTGCCGTGGATCAATTGTTTTTCACCCTTCGATGCGACCAAGTAGGCTCAAGTGAATTGCACTACAGTCAGATACAACTCGAGAACGAAGTGGCAGATGGCCCTTAAAGAAGACCCCCCCCAGTCAATGGCGTCAGCTGATTTTCATCAGTTAACTCAATTAAAGCCATAACTAATCTCCTTTCATCTGCCACCCTCCTGCAGTGCTACCCCCTAGGATTAACCATGACATCATGAGAATCGGTCGAAGCCATTGGATGGCAGGCTTCCTTTGAGGGGCATTGGCCACTGGGTTCTTAAGCTGTGCCCTACTATAACTTCTTCCGCCCCCTCGTTTTGTGGGACATGCCTTCTCCCACTTTACAATAGGCATTTTCGTGTTGTCCCACCTCTTTTGTGCCATAGATGCATCGCAGAAGAATAAAAATCATTGAAATGATCACTCGAGTTAATGAGCAATATCTTCCCCCTAAAATACATTTCTATTGCACTTTCGTCTCCCATTTATGAAAGGTTGGTGGAGTGTAGCTTCTAAACGTTTTCACATTCCGGTACAGTCAACACAGCATGCACAAATGCTTTGTACAAGAGGAGTGGCTAACCTGCAAGCCCTCTGGCATCATCCTGGGACAGCCTTTGGTGGCAGGCCTCATTGAAGTGTCCGTAGTGTTTCTTTTGAAACACTACATATACCTTGCCCTCTTTCTCCATGACCTCTAGAGTAGCAAAGCAGTGTTTGCTGATTTTGCAGCTTCCTTGCCCCTTTTCCTGCCTTTGGCGCTGTTCTATAGGAAGCTCTTCGTACGAGCCGGAATGGTGGCAGTGCAGGTAGCGTTTAAAAACCCTTGGTGCGCATTCCTTCTTTCCTGTAGAAGCTATAAAATGGCAGCAAGTTTTGCTTTCTTCTCCGTCTTTCCAGGTGCAAAATCCTGAAACAGAAAGATTGTAAACATAACTAAGCACTCCACATAGTATTAGTTAATTATTAGTGTGAAAGCACAATTCCGAACGGTAAACCCCGAGCAAGATCCTGCGATGTGTATGTGGGTTTGTGCCAAGAGCATAGCAACGGCGACATAGCAACCACAGCCTCACAGCAGCATTGCAACATAGTTATGACACGATGCCAACATATGATGTTAAGTCCATGACCACTCATGACTAAAAAGAAATTTTTAAAAATTGAGGCGTGAACAAAGGTGGGCTCCATTTTGATAAAAACGTGTACACAATGATAGCACATGAATAACGGCATAAGGCATCCTTAGAAAGCCAACAGTAAAGTAACAAGACAAGGCAATGTTCATGAAATTCTGCTTTTGCACGTTTATAAAATTTCGGCAAAACTTCTCTGTCAATTTTTTGTGTATCACACTACTTTCATTTTTTGAAAAGCAAGGCCAAATTAAAGTTTGTACTTTTTACATACACTAATGAAAAATGCATGTGCTATGGAGTGGGCACATATGCAGTACTCTCGCACTACTACTGGTGCTCTGCCTCTGCCAAGTGCGCATGACAATCACAGATTTAGCTTCAAATTTTTAGCCTTTTGCCTGCAGTGCAAAACTGCATTTCCCAGCTTTTTTATTGTTAAAAATTTATCAGTCATTCGCTTACTGTTTTTTCCTGCTATAGCGCATGGGGAACAATTTTTGGAGAAAATTATTAAGTTCAGGTTAAGTTATTACACGGACTGTTACATGGAAGTATTTCAATTTTACTACACCCTGCAAAAACTCATTCCTGCACAGCAACCTTTTACATGGCCCTGTCCTTTGACCACAAATTCAGGTCAGCGCTGTTGACTTCTAAAGGCAGAACAATGCTGGGCATTCTTCCTACACACTTCTGCATGTTGCGATTGCCATGGCTTCAGTGCTGCTAAGCCAGTGCATGCCGCGACAATGTTGTGTGTCCTGTCGAGACATTGCAGATGCCTGCAACAAAGCATAAGCAAGGCCTGTAGCAGCGAGTCTGCTGCAAGGACCAGTTTTTTTCCTGCAGTGGCCACTTTAAATATGAAAGAGAGTGCACTGCTTGTCACTTTGCTTATGGAGGAGCTAGGACACCAAAAAAAAATTCTGCAGACACACATAAGACTGCTTACCAGCGAGAATGCCAAAGCATTAAAGTGCACAGTCATGCTATGTTGCAGAATGACGAGTAATGAGTGCAAGGCATGACTACGCAACTTTGTACAAACTCTGCACACCTTATGTTACTAGTAAAGTGCTGAGTCATGCTACACTTCAGAATGATTAGGAGTCAAAACTATGACTACCTAAACTTTGTACAAACTATACACCTTACATTACAAATAAGTGCAAAATGACTATGACAAGTCATGGCTTTCAAAGGTTATAGTACGTTACGTTTCACATTTCACTCGAATGCCCGCAAAGGCTACCTCTGCAGATCTGTCGCACTAGACCAAGCCCATTGAAATCTTCATGGTTCCTTTAAAAAACGTGAATGTCATCGCTAAGTTTTTGTGCACAAAACCACGTGCAAGTTTCCCCAGGTGAGTGTAAGCCCGTAAATAAAAAAAAAGAACGCGCTTTGTGTTTACAAACTTAAAATGCGCGCACTCGAAAAGTCAATAAACTGCAACTTTTCAATCGGTAATCTAAGCGCGCGACTGCATCCCGCTTTGGCCCTTTATTGCTTTAATCACAGCGTGCGTGCATGCAGACTTCGTTTCTTACCTTTGTTAGAGTCGAAGACTAGATTCTCCACCTCTTCCTCGAAGTCGTGGTGCCGTCGCAGGTCACGAAGGGCGACAAAATGCTTCGGACGTAAGTCGCACAAGAACGGCCGTGCCTTACTACATGCTGTTGTGACTGGGAGAAGGATGCATGGGCCTGCCTACTGGCTGGAGCCGAGCCACCACCGCTGCCGCGTGCAGATAGAGGAGAGATCAGAGGAAAGAGAAAAAGAAAAGACGCGTCGCAGCAACAACCGCGTCCTTCCCCATGAATATCCTTGGTGGGTGTTTTTAAATTACTAGTATTGAAGAACGCCTTGTCGCAAACCGCTGAAGCAACGCCATCGCACGTGTCCGTCTCCATGCTCAAGGCAAAAAAATAAAAAAAACAAGCGAGCAAGAAATGCACCTTGGGATACCTTGGGATATTGAGCAAGGATTTTCAAGAAGAGTTGAGATTTTCCCTGTCGGTTGAAGCGCCGTGTTCCCCAAAAGTCCCCACAGAGTGACGTAGAGTAGAGCAGTGACGTCTGTTCTCGGTTGGCCAATCGCAACGAGGATCACCTTCCTCTGAATACGCCCTCCGCAGGGGATCGCCGAGTCTCAGGGTGCAACGCGCGTCCGAGGCTTGTTGATGCGCTCTGTGCCGTCATTGCGTTTTTTTTTTCTTGTCTTCTGCAGCTGTATTCTTTATGCGGCGGTCCCTTCAGACAGCAGCAGGTGCGCTACGTGCTAAGCTTGATACATCGGCATCCCCGCTGTAACGATCCCTCTCCTGTTTCTACCTCCGGCGCGCAAGTCCAGAGACCAATACGTCGAGGCGCCCAATCGATGCTGAATATTTATTTTTACTTTATTTTGTCTGATCCACTAGCCCGACAACAACTCATGCTGAAGAGTCCCGGTTAGCCGGAGCAATGCAGGTCAGACTTCATGCGAAAATTGCGCTTCATTGCGCTAAAGTCACATCAGAAGACCTAGGCAACACCTCAAAGTCCTTAGAACGGACTGCGAACGAACTGAAGTCTGTGTGTATCGGTTGATTACGTTTTAACGGCCGTTCCCACGTGCGGTGACGTCAAGTGCAGTTTATTTTGTTTGCAGATATCTGAGGCTAGGCCAAGCCGCTCGCCCCTTCCTTGACGCGATCACGGACTCTCCGATCCTCAAGAAGTAATCATTAGTATCACGAATTTGAACAGAACAGAGGGAAAAAAACCACTGCAATGGCCAACCGAAAGGCGCTTTTTGCTACCGAACTACCAGATTTTACAAAGGCCAGTAGTCCACAGTGTCCTATCGAAGGCTTCGCCATTCATGCGACATCTACTCACTATTTTGCATCCTTACTGGGCGTCATTTCGATTCTGATCTTGACTTTCGAAGTCACAGCAACCATCTTAACTAGAACTCTCCATTTGGCTTTGATGGGTTGATCAAAGTGGGCCGTATCTCTTTCAACCGCATTAGTTAATCCCCATAAGGAAATAACAAGAAGAATAAGAATGGGGTGGAGCGCATATGACAAGTTCTCTAAGATCATGAATTACAGTTCACCAATGTCCCTCAAGAGAAACATATACAGCAGCTGTATCATACCGGTACTCGTGTATGTGACAGAAACGCGGAGGCTAACGAAAAGGTTTCAGCTTAAGTTAAGGACAAAGCAGCGAACCATGGAAAGAAAAATGATAGGTGTAACGTTAAGAGACCGGCGGCGGGTGGAGTGGGTGAGAGAACAAACGCGGGTTAATAATATCCTAGTTGAAATCAAGGGGAAGAAATGGGCTTGGGCGGGGCATGTAATGCGAAGGCAAGACAGCCCCTGGTCCTTAAGGGTAACGGGGTGGATTCCAAGAGAAGGGAAGCGTAGAAGGGGACGTCAGAAAATTAGGTGGGCGGATGAGATTAAGAAGTTTGCGGGGATACTGTGGCCGCAGCTGGCAAAGGACAGGGTTAATTGGAGACACATGGGAGAGGCTTTGCCTTGCAGCGGGCTTAGCCAGGCTGATGATGATTATGATGATGATAAGGCCTTTATCTACGGCCTTATGTATAAGGCCTATGCAACCCGTAGAATACCTTGTTATAAAAATTATCATTGCCACCTATCACGAGAAGAGTAAATCCTACTCCAAGCAATTCGCAATACTACGAACGGGCCACTTCGTGGCAGCGCTTTGATCCCGCTTTTTGAATTTACACGCTATCTTTTTCTCATATCAACAAAAATGAAGAGCATAACGACGACTCCGCTGTCTGGTCTGGAGAAATCTTCGCTTTTCTTTTTCCCCCCCACCGTTAGTTTCGTTTTTTTGTTTTCATTTTCTCTCGCTCTTCATTAATTTTTGCTCGCTGATATTGTTTTGCTGCCTTATTGTAACTCTTGTTGCAGTTAACCATCGAGGGTCCTTGCAGCATTAGCATTTTGGGATCGTAGTCTGTACGTATTGCATCCCTATTCTAACTGCTTGCTGCTGAATAAATCTTTTTTTTTTCTTGGAACCACCGGGTCTCAATTAATATTTCCCAGTCAGAAAAGGGTAAAAAATATGGAATTTCGTTCCCCTCTTTATCAAACCCCTCCTGCGCTTCCATACAACATGACCTCGAGATGTTCTTCATACGGAAGCACTTCGTGCATACGGACCACCATTGCCGCACTGCAGCATACTGGGACAACCCCAAAGTACCAGCGTATAAAGCATCACCGCGCAGGGTCAATCAAAGACGCCGATAAGCTAAACATTTTAAAATCTTGAATAAAGGCTTTTTCTAAAAAGCACCGTCGAAGACGAAAGAACTGTCCTACACTAAGCAGCCCAAAAGCGCATGCCTCGTTGGCATTCAGGGCACGCAGCAAGAGTTCGATTCCGGCCTTTTTATAAACACGCGAATGCACTCACAGTATCGGCGGGAAACAAGCGAGGGGGCGCAGCTTTACTAAAAACAGCACCGCGGCGCCACGCGTCCAGCAAACGGTGTGCGTCACGTAATGCCTGCCGTAAGGGGGAGACTGTGCACAATACAGTGGATCGATAGCTGCGAATAACTCGGAAGCGAGCGCACGGTGAACTGCTCATGGTGTGTATACACCGGTGAACACACAATGACCAGAGTGGAGCACGAATAGGCACAAAGTCAGTTCTGTGCAGCACCAGAACGAAAGCAGCAGGCACATCAAACCGCGTCCGCCAGTAAAGTCACGCCCGCAAAGAAGCTAAATATGAGAACGAGGACTCAAAATACTTCACGAGCGAATGCTAGCTAGCCCGGTCGCGGTTTGTTGCAAAAACAGCCGCTACTAATAGGCGCCGAGACGAATTCGGAAAAACAAGTCCAGAGCGGGCAGCCTCTTGTAACGCACAGCGTGAATGCGATCTCCCTCTCCTGAGTGGATTAGCCGCTTCGCAAGGCACCGCAAATATATTGGCCAAATGGGGTGTTTACGCGGAGGTGACGTAACGAAGGCGATGTGATGGTTTTTATATAGCGCTACCTGGGGCCGTTTCTGGGAAAGTGCGGTTTCTATAAATAGCGGCGACACCAGCTGACCACACGCAGATCGCTGCAGGCCCCCGAGGAGTGCGATAATCTTCGCCCCTGTTGCCCGTACAGCGCAGTGGGGGACAGGGCATAGTGATGGTATGCCAAGCTTTTCATTTCTTACTGCACTAGCTTTTATTTGTTTTCTTTTTGCGTGAGGCACCAACTGTTTGAATGAAGCTAGCTTGCATCCACTATGTCCTACGTGCGTACTTTGCAGCAGGGCCTGTAAGGGGAAAAAATCGATTGAAATAATATTGGCGGCTCAGACCTCGCACTTTCTTTTTTTTTTTTTACCTTAATCCTTTCCTTCATTCTTACCTCCTACGCCTGCTTACAAAATGCTTGTTGGTCTTTGACGAGCTTCTCTGCAAAATTTCTGAGGCGTAATCTTGAAATCCAATTAAGCCTGTGCCCTCTTTTCTCTGCGACTGCAGCTGCACAGGGATTTGCAGGTTGGCACGCAACAGCAACATTCATAAAATTTCAGATGGAATTCGTACGACAGCCATTAGCTCCTCTTTCTTTCCCAGCTCTCACATCGCTCAACACTTCCTCGACTGCTGGCACGCGAACTTATGGGTGCTTCCAGTGCACATATATTTAGACGACCCCTCCAGGGTCACAGCCTGTGCGGTTCTTCTTTAAAAAACCTCGCTTGAGAATTTTAAGCCATACGTCAGCCACACTCGCTCATACGTCACAATAGCCAAATTGTGGCATCATAACTCCAATTTATGGCTCTTACTTGCATAGGGTTTGCGTCGAAGAATGAAGTTGTCATCATACACGAAGCAGTGATATCACTGAAATTAGCGGTAAAGCAAGGAAAAAAAAAACTCCTAGAGGGCGTTCAAAAATGAAACTCTACACCTGTTTTTCGCAATAAAAACTATCACACAGGTGCGCAGTCATTCACAAAGCTAAAAAAAACACAGAACCAAATAACCAAAGCAGCTCTCCTAATTACTTTTCTCATCTAATCTCACAGACCCGGTCACTGCCCGCTCCAAATTTTGCGCAGTGTCAGGCTTGGCGAGGACGCCCTCCTGTTCCGTCTCAATGAATGAATAAACGTCACCCATCGAGTGCGGACTGTCCGGCCTCAGCGTGTAGGCTTTACACACGTCGGCACGCTTTTACTTCACACTAACTAGCCGCACAAGCACCGCTGAATGCTATCACATTATCACAAGCCAACAACCAAATTCGACGTGCGAGCAACATGCCGACTCAAACAAGGCAGAACCTTCGGTTTTGGTTGGTTTATGCAGAACCTTCTTCCGATCAATAAACCACAGGTATATCCTGGCGTTCTCTACACGATAACTTCGAGCAAGTTTTGTCTTAATGAGGAATATAACTTCGGATTGCAATTTTTGCATTCCTCACGTGACTTCAATCTTACTTTCGACGCCATAGCCACCGCACAGTAAAATGGTAAATAATGGTAAATTGGTTTTTGAGGAAAGGAAATGGCGCAGTATCTGTCTCACGTATCTCGGCGGACACCTGAACCGCGCCATAAGGGAAGGGAGGAAGGTGGGAGTGAAAGATGGAAGAGAGAAAGAGGTGCCGTAGTGGAGGTCTCCGGAATAATTTCGACCACCTGGGGATCTTTAACGTGCACTGACATCGCACAGCACACGGGCGCCTCTTGCGTTTCGCCTCCATCGAAACGCGGCCGCCGCGGTCGGGTTCGAACCCGGGTACTCCGGCTCGGTAGACGAGCGCCTTACCACTGAGCCACCGCGGCGGGGTCACCACCGCACAGCTGCTGAAACTGAAACGGAAGCTACAATGGACCCCACCGCGGTGGCTCAGTGGTTACGGCGCTCGGCTGCTGACCCGATGGACGCGGGTTCGATCCCAGCCGCGGCGGCTGAATTTCGATGAAAGCGAGATTCTAGAGGCCCGTGTGCTGTGCGATGTCAGTGCACGTTAAAGAACCCCAGGTGGTCGAAATTTCCGGAGCCCTTCACTACGGCGTCCCTCATAGCCTGAGTCGCTTTGGGACGTTAAACCCCAACAAACAAACAATAAACAAACGAAGCTACAATGGGGAAGAAATTCAACTAACTGTTAATTGCAGGACGCAGGCGAATTCCACGTCGGTTGTTATCCATGTTCACTGATGCCTGTCACGCTATACTAAAGAGAAGAACATGCAACGTAAAAATTTGGTGTCTCTACACTTTTAACCAGGCGGGAACTATTCAGAGGGAAAAACGGACATCGAGCTGGAAAGATGCGCCAGCAAAGCGGTGAATTTAGGCTGGAAACGAATTTTTTCTCGGCGCTTTCTTTTTTTTGCTGCCACAGGAGAGGGAGTCATTGGCCTCCCTGCGTTAAGCTCCGGACGCCGCGCTATCACGAATGCCCTTACCTTGATGGCGGGAAGGAGCCGTCGCTTCCGACACCACACACGCGCGCACACACCGATGCAGGATGTATAGCGCAGGTCGCCTGATACGTAGCGCAGGAAACGCACGTGCACACACACAAGGAGACAGGCATGCATACACTACCTAGCAGCGTCGACAAAGACAGCACTCAGTTCAACAGTAGACAGGCGAGGGCAAAAGCGTGGTTTCACGAAGCACTTCTGAAAGGCGACCTCCTCTGACAGATGCGAGGGAAGGGCACGGCGCATACGTGCAGTCGTTCCTGGCGTTATACGCCGGCTAACGTAACTTTACTCGGCACGCGAAGGCCAGGGCATCGATGTGCAATGTAGTCAATCTTACGGAGACGTCAAAGAAGATTACCGGCCGGGTTGCCGCGGTACTGCGAGCCTAACACGAGCGTGGCGATTTTTATTCGTAACGACGCCGTCGTTACGAAACATTCGCATCATTCTCCGAATAGCGCGAACGCAACGCGAAGCGGTGGCTGTTAGTTTCAAATGGACACGGCACGTGACTGCGCAATGAGGCGTCCGACGTGCGCTCTACGCTTGAGGGCTGCACGAGGGGGTCCTGGGCACGTGCCTCGAGGGGTACCTGTTGCTCACTGTTTCGTCATCTCCGTAATGTGGGGCCGTCCGTGCGCGTTCTACTAATAGAGTGGACGCGAAAGCGACGACGTGCCACGCTTTTCCTCGTCTAAGGCGAGTGGTGCGTCAGCGCGAGTGCGGGAAAGAATGGAAACGTTTGCTTGTAAAAATCGCACGTTTCCACACGGAAATGGGAGGAAGATATATTTTCTACCACGCGCTGCATGCGTGCGACAGGGGTGGGTAGCCGGCGCAAGGTTGAAGCCTGCGTCTCAATTGCATCACTAGCCCCTTAGCATTTTGGGTTATTTTTTCCTCACACGAGTTTATTTTTTTCCTCTCTTTTTATGCGCATCATAACTGGCGCTTCTTCACGCTTTGAGATTAGACATTAATGTGCTGAAGCTGTATGGAATGGGTCTAGTCGCTGTGAGAAGCGTTTGCGCCTGCATAACTCTGAACTGTCGTGTTGATAGTTATTCGACTCAGTTGTATCTGTAAGTTGTGAAAAATGATGCGAAAAAAAAGTAAAAGAAAAAAGCGTCTTCTAGTCAGGTAGAAGCGGCAGAGAACAAGCACTTAAACAGAGGAACCAACAAACAAAAAAAAATCGCTGATTCCAAAAAACTGCAGTGAGAAATTGTGTGGCCGTGAAGTACGTCTACAGCTAAACTCCGACACGGTGTTTACCGGCAGGCGTGTTGTCATCGTGGTCAGTTAAGCTTCCAGCCCTTCAGTAAGTGCACTCTCAGCTGCAACTTTTCATATTTAGTATTTACTGAACGCAAACACGCCTGAGACTTCTGTCGGCATGCGAATTTTGATCTTTCGATGGGAGTGCCGTATTCGTGCCAGATAGAGAACATCCCTTTCGCAACGTGAGGTAGTGTTTCCGCGGTGAGCATCCTTAAAGGCACACTGAGGACAAGTATAAGTTAGCCTGCACCAGTGCACTCTTAGCAGAAAGGAGTAAAAGGGGAGTACGCTCTGTAGCGCACACCCTTTTTAAAGGGGTCTGCGCTAGAGGACAGGTTATTCCCTTCTTGCCCCCATATAGGCGTATTCGTGTTTAGGGTGTACGCAGAAAGAGCCAGATAAACAATTTTTATTGAGAATATTAACTGAGTGGAGCTGCCCCTTTATCAGCTAGCCGTTGAAAAAATTCGATGCAGGGAAACTTGCTCCGCAGTCACAGCCGGCCACCGAGACAGAATTGATTGGGCGTTCAAGGAGCTAACGATATGGAACAATCGTCGAGCATCGCCATGCACCGTTCGCCAGACACTTAGCGGTTTCAGTTGTTGTTTTACGAGAAAAAAAAACAACAACAACAGGAAATGGCCACGGGAACCGCAGTTAACTGCCCCACTGAACGATGGGCGCCTGAGCTCTCTGGTGGCCGAAAAAAAAAAAAGCAGAAGACAGGACAGACAAAGAGGGATGATGCGATGGATTATATGCAAGATAACTGATGTGAAGAATTGATAAGGAGGAGTCTGGGACAAGAAATAGCACAGAGCTGGCGGCGACAAAAAGAGCGCCATGGCGCCTAGGAAAGGGCATTCCCTACCCCATGTGAAAGTTGCGTCGTGGTGCATCCCTGTAGTTCGGTGGGCAGCGACAGTGCACGGCATATTAGAATCCTTCTGAACTGAAACAGAAAAAAGAGCGCTAGATACGATCCCGGGTGGAAAGACACAGTCTTAAGCATAATTCTTCGGGCATTTATGGGAGCGAATTAATTTGCCCAACAACAAGTTCCTTTCATAATATGAGCGTCATCAAATTTGCTGCCCGCCCCCGATCAGTGCCGCTCAAATACCCTGCTCGTCAACAGACGCGTCAGGGTTTAAAATCGTGCGCCTTCCGACGCTATGCATGGTCGATGAAATATATCCTCTGAGTTGAGCAGCGAATCGTAACTATCGGGCAAGTAAACGCTCCAGCCCAAAACGGCGCTTCTTTTAAGGCGAAAGCCTTTAATGGCTCACACTGTCGTCCGTTAACAGAGCGTGTCGCACGCGTTTAACTCGGGAACTATAAAATATAGAAAAAAGAAAACCAATGGTTGATTCAGATAGAGGAGGAAAAAATGAACCTAGAAGCCGAGTTTGATTACTGTGGATTAATTAGTTAATTGATTATAGGCAGAAATGTCAAAATTACGTCGAAATAGCGCAGACGTCGATATAGCCACGGGAACGGTGTGACGTCACATCCACCGAAAGTCGTCACGGCATAGTGAAAATTGTCAAAGAATGGTCGGAAAAACGACGGGTTTGTGTCAAGTTAGATGGAGAAATGTGTAATTAAGCGTAATTAACACTTAAGATCCCCGAAAGACGTAGAATTAGGGTATCGATATAGCCGCAGGAACGGTGTTACATCACATCCACCGGAAGTCGTCACGGTATAGTGTCCTCGGCTTTCGTCTCTCAGAGCTTTAGTTGCCAGTGTCCACGCAATTTTCAATTTTTTTTTTCTTTTTAGCGAGTACTGTACAATCTTGCTGGAAATCACACATATGCGTCCTCAAGTGTTCTGTAGCCCAGTATGGAAGTTTCTTATTTGCTACTCCGAACAACGACTTTAGAACGGCCGAGTGTCCGTCTCAGTTTGGGATGGCGAATCCGCTTAGAGCGAACGGCCCCAATTCTAGAACGCAAAATCGTTTTACCTACGACGGCATACGGCCGTTTGCACCCATACATTTTGGAACCGGCCACGCGTTCAAAAAAAAAAATGACACAGAATATTTGCTTAAATTCTATAAACGTGCGAAAGCAAAATTGTATCAAAGATGACGAAGACGAAGGTAGATAATTATCTGCGCGTCGCAGGTTGAAGTTGATCAAGACGACGATGTGCAAAGCAACAGGAGTGCGCGCTGTGCAGTTCGAAAATTTCTTCTAGAAACTCAGCGACTCTCATGCTAATATTAATTTTATTTATTTATTTTTCTATTTGTTTTCATTTTTCTGATTATCAAACAGTTCATTTATGATTTCTTTTTCTTTTTTTTTATTTGTCTCTCTTTCAGTCAATACAAAATTGAACCATTCCATGTGTTGCATTTGAATTTGCACATAAAGCCGTCGTCCCATCTTCGATCCCCCAGCTAACAGGACCCCTGTCGTTGCGTCGTCCAATCTGTCAGCCTATACCCTATTAATACTCCTTTTCGTCTAAAACTGCTAATCATTCCAACAGTTCACCGCCTGTGTCTTGGCCACTCCCCCGTAGTGGGTATGTGCCATTTTACTTGAGGCCAACCTACCAACCAACCAACTAACCAACACGAGACGTGTTCGGCTGAGGCGATACTGCCCTCTGCGCAGTGTACCTGAAACCGTTAAACAATGTTTTATTAACTGCTAGGATGCGATTTTGTTTTGAGATGTGTTGCAGAGGACGCTAAAGAAAGACAGTGTTCGTTACCTTGCGGCTACTGAAACTGATTGCGAGTCATGTGACATGTTTTCCTCATTGGACTTCATAGCCTGTGGAAAACATGTATGCTCGACCACAACGTTGAACTTGTTGTTTTAGCCAGAAGCCATTTCAGTAGAATGATGCTCCAACTCAGGGACATTTATGATGAGAGGGTCTTTCTACCGGACTTTCTTTCTTTCTTCTACCGGTGTCTATCTTGCCGCCCTTTTAGCTGTGTTGTTTTCTGTCTAGCTAGTGCACTTCGTCACTAGCTGCATGCTTTCTAAATAATCTGTATATATCCCCTTTCTGTACATTCAACCCCGTGTAGTAAATACCACGCAAAAAAAAAAAAAAACGCGGCGATAGCCTTGTGCTCTAGCGAAATGGGCAGCGAAGCTGATCTGTTCACGCCGCCGTGGGTTCGAATCCCAGTCGCAGGTATTTATTTTATTTATTTTTATCTGCTGCTTTCGCTGGGCACAAGTGCGCAAATATAGTAAGGTCTTGCTCGGGATTTTACCCATCGGAATAGTGCTTTCACGCTAATATTCGCCCAGGGCCCAGTCCCTGGCTCCGAGCTCAAAACCGTCATGCATTTATTTGACAAAAGCCTTTAATGGCTCATACTGTCGTCCGTTAACAAAGCGTGTCACACGCGTTTAACTCGGGAACTAAAAAAAGATAGAAAAAACCAATGGTTGCTTCAGATAGGAGAAAAAAATTAAACCAGAAGCCAAGTTTCATGACTGTAGATTAGTTAGTTAATAATTATAGGCAAAAATGTCGAAATAGCGTAGAAATAGCGCGGACGTCGATATAGCCACGGAAACGATGTGACGTCGCATCCACCGGAAGTCGTCGCGGCATAGTGAAAATTGTCACAGAATGGTCGGAAAAACATCGGGTTTGTGTCAAATTAGGTGGAAAAATGTGTAATTAAGTGTAATTAACACTTGAGATCCCCGAAAGATGTATAATTTGGGTATCGATATAGCCACGGGAACGGTGTGACGTCACATCCACCGAAAGTCGTCACGCCATAGTGTCCTCGGCTTTCGCCTCTCAACACTTTAGTTGCCAAAGTGTCCTCGCAATTTTTTGGCGAGCAAGCACGATCCTCCAGCCCAGCTTCTCCGCACGAACCAACAAGCTTTTGTTAAGCACGTCACAGCGGACCTGGTATTCCGTAAACCCTTCCACTCTCTCAAAAGCTATGTAAGCGCTGCACGCGGTGTCACTTAGACTGTTGCGCAAATGGATTCGACGGGCGGCCGAAATACGCATCATCATCAGCGTGACTACACCCACTGCAGGGCAAAGGCCTCTCCCATGTCTCACCAATTAACCCTGTCCTTTGTCAGTTGCCGCCACTGCATCCCCGCAAACTTCTTAATCTCATCTGCCCACCTAACTTTCTGCCGTCCCCTGCCACGTTTGCTTTCTCTTGGAATCCACTCCGTTACCCTTAAGGACCAGCGGTTATCTTGCCTTCGCATTACATGCCCTGCCCAAGCCCATTTCTTCCTCTTTGATTTCAACCAAGATGTCATTAACCCGCGTTTGTTCCCTCACCCACTCCGCCCTCTTCCGATCTCTTAACGTTACACCTATCATTTTCCTTTCCATAGCTCGCTGCGTTGTTCTTAACTTAAACTGTACCCGCTTTGTTAGCCTCCACGTTTCTGCCCCATAGGTGAGTACCGGTAGGATACAGCTGTTGTATACTTTTCTCTTACGCATACGCATACCACACAGCATTCCCTGCATGCACTTTTGTAGGAAAGGTCGTGAAACGGCTTTGTTTTGTGTTTTTTTTTTTTTTTGCGCTGAGTAGGCAGATGTTCAGATCAACTTTCTCAGAATGTATACGGCAATCTCGTTAATTATAACTCGCTTAACTTTCGGTTTGTTCCAGCTGACGGCTTGGTCTCATTAACATCGCCACTATAAGAAAGGGCAGTGAGGATAGTTTCCTTTCCAACCAAACGGAATGGACACCACAAAACCCCTGTTTCAACTGATGCGTGTACTTCCGTTAGATTCTGTTCATGGATTAGGTGTAGGTAACATGATACGCGGGATGAAAATACACGACGACCTACTGCTATTGATTTCCTTTACGTGACCAGCGTGTTGTACATGAGCTGCAGCTAGAAAATGCATTAGTTTGAGAGATGCCACAAATACTAACGGTCGGAGGTTAACAGAGTTTCATGACGCTGCATTGGAAACTCTATACCGATATGCGTGAAAGCAGCACGTAACTTTCCCATATCCATGAAGCACTTTCTGTTGAGTGTAAGCAGTAGAATTGCATTGTTCTATCTGATGTCAGGCCACGTTATGGAAACCCAGCGTTTCTCAAGGCCCGTACGAAGTTTAGGGACGTTAAACATCACATACCATACCATACCATACCATACCATACCATACCATACCATACCATACCATACCATACCATACCATACCATACAATACCATACCATGCCACGCCACACCATACCTCTATAATACTAATCACCTATGAGCTGCTGCTGCCCTCTTTAGATTGGGAGCATTGATGTTCTTAATATCAGCATTTTTTCTGTCACAGTGATGTTGCTACCAGCCGAATTATTGTGCTACGTCAATCAATTGGTTCCGCTGTTAGCCAGTCAGGCAGGGAGTCCAAAAAAGTGTTCACAACTGTTGTATACCATGAATATTGAAAGTTTCCATAAAAAACACCATCACGTGTATTAAGCGTCTCCTGTCAATTATAAATGCTCCGAACAAATGCCCAAGTCCCCTCACCATATTCGTTCGTATCAGGAGATCACTACGACAAGCTAGAAGCCACCTCAGCGGCATTCGCCACTTCTTCGTCGCGTGAGACATCAGGTCGACGAACATGGAGCGGCGCAGTTGTACTTCGAGCGAAGTTCGCCGTGGCAGCTCTGGCGATGCACCGCACGTTCGACTAGCCTGCAGGTGAAGCCAACTCGCACGCCGATCCCAGCTGAATGGGAAAACACTGCAAGTGCATGCGGCGAGCGCGCGTCGATACGCGTGGCTTGGCACGGCTGGCGCGGGCGGGGAGGAATCGAGCCTCGCGAGCGGAGCTGCAGAGACTCGCCGCCGACGCCGGCGCGGCGGCGGAGAGCGCTTCGCGAATCGATTGCGAACATGAGAGTCTTGGCGTCGCGAGTGCCAGACGTCTGCTCGTCCTCCCTCTTCTGTCTTGATTTCCTACTGACTGCGTCATGGAGACTCATCACGTTAAACTCTCCCTTGTGATCGACTATGGCTGCGTCTCTTTGCGTCTTTAGCCTTTACGTTTCGCCTCAAAGAGTTTTGTTTTCGTTACATTTTAATGCTCAACGTACTGCGAGGCTTAATAACGAACGTTTCCAATGCAGCGGGACGGCAGGAAAGCAGGAATCATCTCATAATGCATTGAAAATGTAAGAAAACACCTCCATAGATCGATTGCATGGAGATAACGCTGTTCCGCCGGGCATGACACCACCTCAAAGCTGCGTTCGCGCGCATGCGAGCACTGAAATAGCTGGCCCTACATAACCCCAAAGAGAGCAGGTTAGGGCTACCAAAGCAGCTGTTAACCCTATGCAGTCGCTCCTAAGGCTCTACATAATAAGAGAAAAATTGAGACGGGTTCGATCCCGGCCGCGGCGGTGGAATTTCTATGGAGGCGAAATTCTAGAGCCCCGTGTACTGCGCGATGTCAGTGCACGTAAAGAACCCCAGGTGGTCAAAATTTCCGGAGTCCTTCACTACGACGTCCCTCATAGCCTCAGTCGCTTTGGGACGTTAAACCTCATAAACCAAACCAAACCAAAATTGAGACTACTTCGGCAAAAGGTGCAGGAAACCTTTGTATACCTTCCAAATAAACGTTGTTGAAAGTCAGCTCTTGTTGTGTCTTCGTCTCATGTCCCTGTCTACAGTCTGAAGTTAAATGGAAAACCAAAACGCCTAAGCTGGTGTACTGACGTCAGCGAAAGCTCTGCAGTGTTTACTGCTGGGCTCGTTGGTAAAATAGCATTACAGAAATTTCAACACGAACGAAGAAGAGTCCTCTCGAGTCCCCTTACCGCTTGTCCTCTATTGCGCTTCGAGATTTTTTTTTTTTTTTTTTCAGAATGCTCTGCACGCGTGCGATTCCCATTGCCCACGTGGGTTCAACTTATTAAGGAAGCCAAAAAATTAGTAGTACAATCACTTCGTGGGCGAAAATCAACTGATAAGAAAGGAGAGGAAAAAACAACCGCATGCCGGTATTGGGATCCGAAACCACGACCTCTTGATATACGAAGTCCCTCACTTCACCGCCAATCACAACGCCAACCACTATCCAGCAATTACGTCACGATGCCAACGTCACAAAAGGAAGCACCCGGGAGCCAAGCATCCTGTCGCGTACGTGGCTGCGCGCCGAAAACGCCGTGCCAGCACTAGATGCGCGCTACCCATCACGCTCTAACCAACTCCTCCGGGGGAGGCCAGTTCTAGAAGCGTCGTTTATCACCCAGGGGCACGTGCAGACAGCAGAAAACTGGCGATACAGTCGTTGCTGGACATCTACGATGTTTTTCACACCGGGATTTGCAGCTAGGCCGCATCCACTGCTCTTCTGCTGGCTCTGACAGTTGCAGAGCAGCAAGAGAGAAGAAACGGCCGTGTTGTCCCTAGGTTACGAAGCCCCACGTGCGCAGCACAGCGGATGGGAAAGAGGGGGGCCAGCGACGTCCTCTTTATTCTCTCTCTCCACCTTAAATGCGCGTCCGTCCGGAGAGGCGTGCATTGCAATGCACGGTCACGTGACGGGCACGTGCGAACGATGTCGTAAAACGTGTTTGTGGCCATTCCTCCCTTTCCCCATCCGTGTCTCTATTTTTCCGCTGCTCAAACTTCGACATCCCTGCAAAGGCGTCACGACTGCTTCTGCTCCGACGCACACGAGTAAAAAATGAATTACCTTGGTCCCAAAGGCGGCGGCCTTGAAGGCGGAAAAAGTGCATCAGTTGTCGCCGCGACGTGGGATTAATTATAGCTCCGCCGCGCCTCCTCACGCCGGGCGCCGCGCCCTCTTTCCTCCGACCCACGTTGCGTGAGCTCGCGTTGCAGGAACCTGTGGTTAGCTTCTTTTGCCGGCATCACGAAGGATGAAGAGCAAAAGGATCTGGAGAATGCGGAATTCCGACAGTGTCCTTTCTGCCTGAACAATGCGTACGTTGCTTAAGGAGTCAAACACTGCTGCAAACGTCTGGTGGTAGGCCCTGTACATAGTAGCATTTTTCTCGGCCAAGTCGACAAGAAAGTGGAGAAAGACTTGGCTGGTGCTTTTATGCGCATTTTTAGGTACGTGGATGATGTTCTAGTGATCACCAAATCCCTCGAGGCACAAACCGTGCCCACCTTCTTGACTGTTTTTTAAAAGCGGTTCCGGACTCTAATTCACGAACGAAGTTCCACAACAGAGCGCACTGCAGTATTTAGACTGAAAGCTCACCTTTGAAACAAATCACCTGCGTTGGCAATATTCGCCTCGGAGCGAGAAACCCCTGTTGAACTACAGGTCGTGTTATTCAAAACTTGTAAAAAACGCGCATGCGCGCAAGCTTGATATTTTGCTTGAGAAGCAAGAATGATCTTCTCGTTACACACAGCTGAAAGTCAGCGCAGCGTGTGTCCTTTTAGTATCTTCTCTGTGCCCGTAGCGCTGTTTTATGAGAAACTATATATATATATATATATCAAAAATGAATACTTGGCAGCTGATTGATCAATATAAGATAAAGTCACCAGAAATTGAAAAACATAACAGGATTTAATCTACAACGTTTCGGCTGGAGGTCCAGCCTTTTACGAGTGTATGTGGGGAGGGGGGGGGGGGGGGGGGGGGGGGGGGGGTTGTTCACGTAATAAGAGTGAGATACTTATAAGCATAGGGAAATTCCCATTAGCCGCGTCCATTTTACTCTGCTTCTAGCCCAGCAGTGCTTCTAGAGCTTGCCGGCCGGTTTGCGAGAGTAAAAGCCTATCATCAAGTCAAGTTAAACGAAAGGAAATCAAATCAAATTAATGTAACACCTACAAAGTACGTTGGCGGCACTGCCAAAGTGCCGAAAACAGTTCGGCTTCACGGGTGTCTGTGTCCGCTTACAGATTTGCATTACGTGAATGCAAATTATTGGCAGTCATAGTAAGAAAAGCAGTTCAGTATCATTATACAACGGTAAAAAGGAATGAAGTCACTTATAATGCATGCAGTGCAGCATACGCATTTCATTACAGCAACTACATTCAACTTGGCGTTACCAAAGCGTGAAAGCTATATATATAGGTGCGACGCTGTGCACTAGACCGATAGATTATTCTTCGCTGTTAATACAAGCGTTACCTCCTTCACGACAAGGTGGTCACGTTGCTGATAAAATCGCAAATGAAGTTACCCATTTTCTTCCCCATTTGCCCCCCTTCGAAACACGAGAGCGCTTACATCATTTTTATGACGTAACCACCCTCGATTGCGTCATTTTTATAACGTTTGCTCACAGAAGCTCTCTAACGAGTCAAAGGCATTACTCCAAAAGAGCGGGATTGCTGCCGAATGTAATGAAAAAAAAAATAATGAAAAAAAAAATAAAAAGCAATCTCTGGCGGCCCAGCCTTCGCCGCCGCATTTTCGGTCTGGATCGGACACGAAGAGACGACCGGCGGTATGCGTTGCTTGTGGGCCACCTTGACAACAGAGAGTCGTAGCTAAAATGCTCGTCTCTGCTAAAGTTGGTTTCCAGAAATGATTCTAAAAAAACTATGTTCTTCACTGCCGCTTTTGAGGCACGCAGTGTCGCTGCAGGCGGATCGGATTCGCGATGATGTTGTTTCTGCTTGTCTAACTTCCGTGCAATGCCGAGTGACTAACGCAATACGATTAGGGACGACGCAGCGATGAGCGTTTCTCTGGCAAAGGAGTACGCTTTCTCGAGGAGAGAGGGCTGGCTTTGTCACGTAGGTGTGCATCCATAATACTCCGCCTAGTAGCCCAGCATGCGAAAATTTTCACCGCTACGATGATGGCGAGAATTGTCGCGACCACCTCCCGTTCCCCTCAAGAAAATGAGTCGCTTACGCACGTAATGTCCGTGAAACGCCGCCGCCTGATCGGCCCCTCCTCATAAATTTCGAATTCTTCTGCTAAAAAAGATAATCTCTACAGCGGTGAAACCTTTCCCCTTAACAACTGCATGCACGGTGAGGAAAATAGACATTTTCTAATTTGAGAGCACCGGCAACTTTCATCTGCAGAAAGCAGCTGATCTGACTGCCCGACCCTTATAAAAATGGTCTATAGAGATTCTATAGACTTCTTATTGACTCTATTGCCTTTCTATAGATATTGCTTTTTGTCTATTCATAGTCTATAAACTGTCTATAGACAAAAGTCTACTAAAAGTGTATGGCCATAAATCTATATCTATAGATTGTCTATAGACTGTCTATGGCATTTGTATTGCCTATAGACTGTTCTCTAGAATTTGTCTATAGACAGTCTATACACATTATAGACAGAAGTCTATAGACACTCTATAGACTGTCTAAAACATTTTTTTTGTAAGGGGAGCGAGAACGAAACCACTTTATTGGCCGTTTATCCCTCTCTCTGGTACGCGGCTCCGATGTCTGTGGAAACATATTATGGTATCAAGTGCAGTAAGCGTCCGTATTCAGATACTCGAGCATTTGAATCTTCGGGAGCGAGCAGTTGTTCTAAGGCTTTTAACTGCGGTGCGTTGCTGAGCCGGAACGCTTGACTTCGCATAAAAACTATAATGCTCGTGCATAGTGTAACGTGGTTCGTACTACATATGTGCACTGACCGTGGAACACAACTATATCTTGCACATTCCCGTCATTCCTTAACTGACTTCGTTTGTGATTACTAGTCACTTTGAGCTTTCGCACTTTGGTAACGCCAAGTTGAATGTCATTGCTGTAATGAATTGCGTATGCTGTATTGTATGCATTATAAGTAACTTCATTCCTTTTTACCGTTGTATAATGATACTGAACTGCTTTTCTTACTATGACTGCCAATAATTTGCATTCACGTAATGCAAATCTGTAAGCGGACACAGACACCCGTGAAGCCGAACTGTTTTCGGCACTTTGGCAGAGCCGCCAACGTACTTTGTAGGTGTTACATTAATTTGATTTGATTTCCTTTCGTTTAACTTGACTTGATGATAGGCTTTTACTCTCGCAAACCGGCCGGCAAGCTCTAGAAGCACTGCTGGGCTAGAGGCAGAGTAATGTGGACGCGGCTAATGAGAATACACCGGTTTCCCTATGCTTATAAGTATCTCACTTTTACCACGTGCACACCCCCCCCCCCCCCCCCGCACACACGCACACACGCACAGACACAACAAGCGAAACGTACTGCCGTTCGCATAGGCGCGTCCTGAGCGGTCAGTGTGCCCACATGTTTCAGCGCTGCAACCACGAAGTCGTATAAAGCATCGAACGAAGAGACGATGTACGCGAAACAGTCGTCACAACGCGATCCTAAACCTGCGCAGTGTTAATCAGCTCGACGAAGACAACTACAACGCTCTTTCAAGACTACCGACGCCCCTGTCTGGCTCACGCCGGCTATTAGACGGAGTGAGGGGACCAGCGAAAGCGAAAGGCGCGTGTGTCCGGAATGCCAACGAGAGAAATGCGCCCGGCCGAGACGACGGGCCAGCCTGTTCGTCGGGACGGCGCAGCTGGAATGTCCCCCGTCGACATGCCTGGCCGGACGGGCGCCCTTTGCGCCAGGCGAAAATGCCAAGCTGAGACACACTGCGCAATGCAGGGCAGTGCAGCGAGCAGGCGCGATATGCGCGAACATGTTCCGGTCTCCCCTCCTGCATTGCGCCGCATTTCTTTGGGGGCCTGCTCCCTCATATTTAAAAAAACCGTCCCGCTGGCGCCCCACAAAAAACCTACCTCATTCTTTTGTTCTCATTCTGTCCATTTTTTTTCTTTTCGTCGATTACATCGTGAAGAACTGCAGCTGCGCAAGCTTCCTGACACGAGCGTCTTGCTCCTAGACCCGATGTATACAAGTCGCGGGAACGACTCCTTGTCACGTCTGAATTTGTTATCTCGGAGAACGATTTTAAGCGCTCTGATACGAGTATATATATCGTCGACGAAAGTCTATAAAATTGTGCCCAACATTAGGCGGCGCTCTGATTTACATTTGAGAAATTAATCTCTCGCAGTGAGCCAAATCCACCTAAGCCGGAACAGAGAAACACGCCAAAGCTTTTATCCGAATAAACCTTACTGTTATCGAAGCTGCTATATTATAAGCCTTACATGTAAGTTAGAGCAGCGCTGGACCAGCATGTACTGAAAAAGTACGTACAAGCAAAGAAACCGAGAAAAGCGCCAAAACCCTGGTTAACGCGAGAATCACTGAATATTATTCAACATAGAAATGCGTTATTTGCCATATCTGGAAAAACGCAACTTTAAAGAGTAGTTGCACAGCTTTAAGACCTATAGGAATAAACTGACGTCTAAACTGAAGCACGCTTTAGATGCTTACCTAAAATAAACGCGTTCCATGATGAATACGCGCAACGTCCAAATATAGTTTGGTGCAAATTGAACTCATCAACTAATGAATTGAATGCATCAACTCCCGGTGCCTTTACGCACGATGGGAAAACTCCTAGCCGGTGCTTCACTGGCAGATGCTTTCAACCGCTTCTTTATCGAGCAAACTAAGCACAGTGAGCACAATGAAAGTATCTGTCGAAACTACGCACAGTATGTACGAGGAAACGATAGCACGCAGACCCTCTTTCTAGCCTGAACTGATCAAGGTGAATTTCTCTTTTGCATAAACAAAATCAAGAATAGACAGTCCAAGAACTCTAATGGTATGCAAATACATTGCCCGCCAAGTACGTTCTTGACACACTGTGCCTAGTTATTACCTACAGTTGTAACTGTGCGTCCTTTTCTTGCCTTGCCCGTGTTGATCCTGCGCTGTGGAATTAAAAAATATAGATTGCTCGATTGATCCCAATGTTTATGCATGGAAATAAAAAATCATTTACAAGCTATCGACCGATTTCTATACTTCCTGCACTTTCTAAGGGAAATGAGAAAATAATTTAAGATTGACCCCATATTTTGATTAGAGTCCATCGTTTATTTTCAACATGATTTTAGAGATCATAGGATGCACTAAAACGGCACCTCTAGAACATAAATTATAATGAAAGCATTTAGAGAAAATAAGCTCATCGTGGGCAGTTACACTGAATTTACTAAGGTGTTTGATCTCATCGATCATAATATCCTTCTTTTTAAATTAAGTAGGTATGGTCGCCATGGCGTTGCGCTAACTTTATTAAAATCCTACTTGTCACACATAGCTCAGTACGCATATATAAACACGTAAACTTCTGCCCGCCCTATAACATCAGGAGTGCCCCCAAAAGTATACTTGGGCTGTAACTATTTTAATTTACATAAACGATATCTTCGATAGCTCGAGTAGCTCCCATGCTGGGTCATATGCTGATGCCACGTATTTTTTTGTCACAGCTACTTCAGAAGCAGAAGCAGACAATTTACGGACAGAGGTAAACTATCTGCGAGTAAATACTGAAAAGACAAACATTACCACACTAAGAAAAAAATATTCAGACACATTGAAGTACTCAACCGTCAACCTATGGAGCTCGTTGAGACCGTAAAAACGCTAGGAGTTACCTTTCCGAAAATTTTCATGTCGGATACTCATATAGAATACATTCGTTCAAAGGTTACCTTAGCTCTCGGTATACTAGCGCAGTCTGGCCACGTTTTTTCAGTAAGAACAAGAATAACGGTTTATAATGAGTTAGTACTTTCTGATATTTAATAACGTACTCTAATTTCCGGCACAACAGGCCTACCACTTCTCCTACCAGAAATATTTTGTAAAGTTTGACACTAAAAATAGAATACGGTCATTGACCATGTCAAAAACGTTAGTTGACGTTTCGGAACCCTCAACGGTTTCTTGTACACAATGAAGAACCGGCCAAATTGCTTGGGATGACGCCGCAATCTTTAGTAATGTAATCAACAGAATAAAATGAAATCTTCATAAAGCCTATGCAAAATCATAACGCTGATTAGCTAATGCTACATAAGCTGCTTCTATCAATGCCAGTTCTGCATTGAGAAGAAAGAAGTCGTAAGGGTTCCGAAACGACAACTAAGGTTTCTGACATGGTCAGTGACCGCAGTTTCGTCCTAATATGCTACTAACTGACCTTACGGCATTCCATCAAAAAAGTTTGATATTGTCCTAATATTTGCATTATATTTGCATTATATTTGCATTATATTTGCATTATATTTGCATTAACATGCAGAAAACCAAAGTAATGTTCAACAGCCTAGCAAGGGAACAGCAGTTCGCAATTGGTAGCGAGGTGCTGGAAGTAGTAAGAGAATATGTCTACTTAGGGCAGGTAGTGACCGCAGATCCAGATCATGAGAGGGAAATAACTAGAAGAATAAGAATGGGGTGGAGCGCATATGGCAGGTTCTCTCAGATCATGAATGGTAGCTTACCAATATGCAGCGAGCTATGGAAAGGAAAATGATAGGTGTAACGTTAAGAGATCGGGAGAGGGCGGAGTGGGTGAGGGAACAAACGCGGGTAAATGACATCTTAGTTGATATCAAGAGGAAGAAATGGGCTTGGGCAGGGCATGTAATGCGAAGGCAAAATAACCGCTGGTCCTTAAGGGTAACGGAGTGGATTCCAAGAGAAGACAAGCATAGCAGGGGGCAGCAGAAAGTTAGATGGGCGGATGAGGTTAAGAAGTTTGCGGGGATACAGTGGCGGCAACTGACAAAGGACAGGATTAATTGGAGAGACATGGGAGAGGCCTTTGCCCTGCAGTGGGTGTAGTCAGGCTGATGATGATGATGATGATGATGATGATGATTTGCATTATATTCTTACAGACTTCTAATACATTATAGCCTCACATAAATAACACCAATAATCCCTTCATTTTGCTTGCACACCTTAAAGAAAACACAAACTACCAGGACACAAAACAAAGAGAAATTTGGTTCACCCCAAAACCAAAAGCCCCTATAAGAATCAATCCTTACGCTATAACCTTCTAATTCTGCCAACCAGGTTAAACCAGAACAATTAGGATACAATTAGTAAATCAAAACGCGTAATTCGGGGTTACTATCGGGAAAATTCGTGTCAAGAAAATTTTATAAGTGGCTTTCTGTGAACTGCTTGCGGTGTTATTCGCATTGCGTCTCTCAATGATCATTTGTGTCTTTTACATGCAACACATATTCCTTCGTCTCCTCTTATCTTTCAGCGTGTACATGTAGCACCATGTCTTTTTCAAAAATCATATATTATTTTGGTCTTACTTTCCAATGTATATATATGCCCTCTGAAGTGGTCATTTAACTACAATTTCAGGAGTGACTCCTGTAATTAGTTTTGCTTATTAATTACTGCGTCGTTAAAGAGATAGGTATCTTCGTTCGCAGTTTTATGACACGCTTTACAAATATTGTCGTCCTTCTTTTGCAATCTTGTGTAACGCTCCGTGACCGCCGCCTTCCTCCTGTGCTGTCAGTTATCCAAAGCAGCTGGGACCTTTTGTCAAGCTGTCGCGACTTCTTTTAGCCCCGCTCCTCTTTTGCAAGAAATAAACTAATCTTCAAACTTTGAAATGATTTGGTCAGCACCGGCATGTATACACTCCATAGTTGGTTCTTTTTGATCTGAAACGCCATATGTGACCCAGTTTTGTTTCAAATACTTTATTAGTACGGTTTTATTTCCATCTCTGTTTATGAAAGATATGCTTAAAAACGATAACGCTGTTAACCAAGAGAAAAACCAGAAAATTAATTGTGGGCAGTCAGGGGGCTTGCGTTGCTTCCTCAACCCAAGCAAGTAAATGCGAACAGCAGGCATCTTTCGCAACCGTTGACATGACAACCTTCTTTTCTTGTCTTCCCACTTCGGCAGCGGAAAGGTAAATTAGCAAGAATGAAAAAGACCTAGAATTTGTTCTACTTCAGTGTAGAGCGCTAATTTTGTGATTAGTAGGGCCCGGAAATTTAGGCATTTGCCTAAAAATGCCTATAAATGCCTAAACGAGGGATTTTTGCCCTTGCCTGCCTTTTTGTCACTTTTTAGGAAATGCTACCTATTTAACCGCAATTTTTGCCTATAAATGCCTAAATCTGGCACTTCGGTCCTCGGTGACGTTTTTCAATTTTGAGACATCTGTCTATGCATGTATGGTGAAAGGCACGCGCCGATGCACGCACAAAAGGCGCGGGTCTCGCCGAACGTTTTTCTCGAATTGTAACTTGAACGTAGTGTAACGAAGTGTTTATCTCGAAGTGTAGCAAGAGGCGAGTTTGGAAAGAGTCCTGAGATACATTAGTGCAATCTTCTCAACATTGACGGAAAGAATGACAAAGTTGGAAAAGGCTGGACTCTCAATAGATGAATCGCTGAAGGAAGTGGCAGAAGTACCGTAGCACTTCGGGGAATGGAAGAAAAGGGCGCCACTGCTTCTACGATGATGCAACAATTGGTAGAAAAAAATAGATGCCTAGAAACAATTTCCCAAATCAGAGTCTTTCTACGCGGAGACGATACGGGCACATCACCTGAAGGCCTAAGCCTTTATCAACTCTCACGTTTTAGGTTCGCGCCACAAAGTTCATGCGATGTCCAAAGAAGCCTTTTAAGGTACAAAACTATGCTTAGCGAAAACCGAAGAAGCTTCACGCTCGAAGACCTGAGAAATGCTTCAGTTGAGGACTCCGTACGCTCCATGCTTGACTTATAAATCTTGTACTTCTGAATAAAGAGTATTATTCAAAACGCCTATTTTTGCTTTATAGAGCCTATTTCAGTGTTTTTTAGAGCCTAGATGCCTGCCTTTTTCGGGGTTCTTTAGTGCCTAAATTTCCGGGCCCTAGTGATTAGTAGCGAAACGGTAGACATCTGCAGACAGGACGCATAACGACAGGACAACTATTATTCCTGTCGTTCTCTATCCGTGTCTGCCATTTCGCTAGTAATAATTTCTAATTGTTAATTCTAATTTCTAATTGCAAATAAATTCTTTTTCCTTCTTGAAAGTAACCTCCTCACTGTGTCTCCCGAGATTTATGTCACGCCAACGACGGCACGCCGAACGCGACATCGTCACGCTGACTCTCTAACTCCCTACAATGCGAGAAGTAACGTCTTTAAATATTCTTTTTTTTTCCACGCACTATTAGAGATTGGAACAATTTACCTCAGTCGCTACTAACCAGTATTGATTCTATTGAGCATTTGAAATTGACATTATCGTGCTGTTGTGAATTATATATCCATTTGTATCTCTGCAATATTGTTCTTTTACTTCACTCATATTGTATCGATGGCTCATTTCTACATATGTTTCTCTGCATTATTTGTTTTTGGAATTTCTTTATTGTATCAGCTAGCCATCCTTTTCTGTTATTTGTTCTACAGCTGATTCACTGGTTTGATATTCTGTGCACTGTTTATTGATCTTTTCTATATCTCTGCTTGTATTGTTCCGCTGTATTATTATTATTTGTATGCCCCTCCTGCTTGGGTCACTCCAAAGCCTGCAGTATTGTACAAATAAAACATAAATAGTAAATAATAATGAATTTAGGAAGTCAATGCCAACTAGCCCAAGTATACATTCTAAAGTGGAATGTAGCAGAGGTGCGTTCTTCTTTCCTGGGTGACGGGGTTAGTGATCTCTTCATTATCGCAGTCTTCTTTGTTCAGATCTTCTCAGATCTTCTGTTCCGATCTTCTATCCTCCTCAGTCGATCTTTCAGTAGCGTCGGGGAAGGAATGAATAAAACCACTTTCGTCCACGCTATGAAGCTGACGATGAGAGAGCATGTTCTCGCGAGTGAGTTTGGCTCATTTTTTATACGTACATTACCAGGACGCGCCTCATTTTGATTGCAAATAGGGTTTTCGCACAGGTTTTCTAGGCGTTACGGGGCCCCTCTCGCTATCACTGTTTTTCCAAAAGAAAGGTGTATGGATGTACTTGCCATTGGAGTATAATTTAACAGAGTTTCGGTTTCTCACACAGCGAAAAACAAACCCCTCACATACACGTGCCTACTTGAGACGTCCGAAGCAACACAGCGGCATCCAGCTGCCTCCCGCCCAGATGCTGACGACGTCTGAAAGTCATTGGGCCTCATTCATAGCTCCCCTCAAGTAAGGTAGCCGCTTTGAATCAAGAATGATGCTGGTCGGATGCTACTTCAAACTTCAAACTTGAGACACACGTGCACACCAGGAGTTTCAGGAAAGCCCGCCACTAATTTTTGAGAAACGGGGTTTTGAGGTCAAGAGAAGTTTTCTGAAACATATTAATACACCGTGAAAAACAGCGCGAACTGGACGGAACACAGAAGACAAAGAAGACTCCAACTGCCCAGACCCTGGCCAATCCCCCGCCGTGGGTATGTGCCATTCAGCCCGAGGACATCATCATCATCATCATTTCTGCTTTGCATAGTATACCACTGTTGGCGGACATAAACAGTAGGCGAATCATGTTAACCGGTAAAGTGATTAACTAAGTTCTAATAGTTAGCGCTTTAACA
This sequence comes from Amblyomma mixtum, assembly GCF_055824585.1. Lineage (NCBI taxonomy): Eukaryota > Metazoa > Arthropoda > Arachnida > Ixodida > Ixodidae > Amblyomma > Amblyomma mixtum. The sequence continues at coordinate 318,398,627 of NC_143013.1, forward strand.
TTTACCGATGGGCCCCTGATTGCAATTAGCGATTTATAGCCGGCCGTTAGTAATAACACATGCGTCACGGGATGCCGCAGTTTGATGGACGTCGCTTTGCGCTCCCCGCACCAGCGCAGTTTTCGAATGGCGCCAGAAATGGGCCAAACTTGTTGAGCCACAGCGGAGAGGGTAACCGGGTTTTCAAAATTTTAAAAACTGATATTGTTAATATTAACGGACGGCTACATGTCGCTAATTGCAATCAGCCGCATATCGGTGATAGTTAAAAAGTTAACTATTAGAATTTAGTTCAACAATTTACTAGTTAACACGATTCGCCTATTTTTGACGTCCACCAACACTGGTATTACTATGACACAAAAAGCTTCTCTTTACCTCAAAAACCCTATTTTTAAGAATTAATGGCGGACTTGCCTGAAACACCTAGTGACCACGAGCATGTATCAGGCGTATATCTCCCAATTTTTCCTTCATCACTGCTCGATGCCTTTTGATAGGAACAAAATAGGCCAAGATATATTTACCTGTATTTGAGTGTCCTTTATATTAACTATACAGTCTTCCTCGCGAGAAAACGGCAATTAGTTGTTCCGCTATCATGTAACCGGAGACGCACGAAGAAACCTACCCAAGTCGGGGTGAGAGCAAAGGGGGTTACTAACAAGCATTTTCAAATGCGTTTTTACCGCTATCAGACCTTTGGTTTTATAACTGACATTTTTCCTGTATTCAGAGCATAACGTCGCACAAACTTATTTGTACAATATAATCCAGCTTATGGGCGCCACAAACATATACAAAGATTTCGACATCACAACTGATCATCAATACGGTTTGAGACATCAAACAAGAAAACTTCTGCGCCAACTGCGTATATGTGTACTACTGTTTATTCTCTCTTCTCTCTTATATGATGTAGTGTAGTTATTTTTTATCTGCAACATATCGAATGAAAACCGTACTTTCTGTGTAAAGTGCGACCGATTGTATTTTATGAAGAATGCTGTATGAATTCCACGGGCACAGGCGTCTCGTCAGAATAATGTGTTAGCCCTTAGTTGCCGTCTCCGCAGGAAATGCCTGGGAATAAAGCCATTTGATTTTATATGATCTGATTTGATTATCTTAAAAGCGCTTTACAGCGAAAGATGGAACGCATCATCTTGGTAAACCGCGCCAGTTACGGCCGCAAAGATTTACGTTTCCTCCCCAGTGAAGCGCGCTTAGAAAAAGCCGACACTGTTAGCAGACCATCACGAGGTAAACACTGCCTTTTTTTGCTTACTCACAGTTCGTTAGCCTTGAGCCGCTTCCGGGCTGTTGATCAAAAGTCACAATGATGGTTACATCTAATGAAACCTAATACACTGCATTGCAACGCCCATCGCGCTTACGAGAGCGCATACCTGACTGCTATTATCCGGCCTGTCGACGTAGCACGCCGCCCGCTGACACAGGCTCTTGTGCACGTAACCATGCACGCAAACAGGCCCGTACATAATAAGCCCATGCTGGCATGCTATCGCAAACGGAACATAACATGCCTGTCAGCCAGGCTTCTCTCTGCTTTAGCGGGGTCTGCTCGCCAGCTATTTAGCGATCACACCATGCGGGCCGTTCAAAGTATCCCATGGCTGGGGCAAAGATAACCTACAGCCCAAGCCACTTACTTCCTAATATGGCCAAGCTGCCGTACGATGATGCCGTTTTTTTTTTTGTTTTTTTTTCGTGCGTACTGGCTGAATGCTTACAGGTCCTTCACATTGGAGAGCATTTTGCCCTAAGCGTAGAATGCCGTTTGCTAAACAGAAGAAACACCACGAGAAATCTAGAGATTTACTGTGCAGTCTGCGCATAATTCAAAAGACTCCCTCCGCCACCAGACAGGGGCTACGCTCTGTAGAAACTGGCACTAGTCGGATGTGTTACTGATTAGCCTGATCAATGAGTAGGTAATCCCTCCCTTTTTCAAACTGGAACGACAAAGACTCGGTCCTCTGAACAACGTTTCGACAATGGGACATTGCTCGGCGGTAGAAGCCTTCTTCTCGCCCCTTCTTCATTGTGCTGTTCCATCTACTCTGCTCTGTGTAAGGAGAGACTTCGCACTGCGGACGACTGCGTGAGTGCGTGCGCTGGACGGACACATTTATCTTTCCCACTACGGGCGGCATAAAGGCAACAGGTGCGCTCACCTGCGCAAATCTGTACACGTTTAAATTGCCGTGGAGAATGCAATAGCCGGGTTAATTCGTATTAACAAACGCTACAAGAAACATTCAGGTTCAGGGACAAGAGCAGGACACCGGTCCCACACCTTAATATCACCGACTGCAGTGATTATTTCACAGGCAGTAAACGACGCACCGGACAAGGAGCGTTCAATATTCAGAACGTGGTGCGAGCAAGGTTGGCGTCACCTTCATCAAACAGATACCATCACATCAGGGTGGTGGCCGAAGAACGCTTGCGCACGGTTATATATGCAATATGGTGGCTAATCTTGTCATTTTACCGAACTAGGTCATGCAATGGTGAATAGGAATGTCATACTCGCAATGACATGCAGAGAGAGCTGCCGAATGTCGCAACACGTTCCTGATTCCTCCCGCGTGTAGCGACCTCCCCGAACCAAATGATGTTTTAGAGGAATCGAGGCTCAGCATTTCAACCCAATACAACTTAGTCACGTCAACCACCGTACTATCTGGTAAGTAAGCAGATCGTATAAATCCTTTTTTTAAAGTCTTTTGTTACCCCACACATGCAACAAAAATTTAGCCAACCGTTACCTCACACATAACACCGCTGAGAACGTCGGACGCCTCCGTTCGTAGTGTTTCGTTGTTCGTGCTTTTTGCATAGGCTTCCCTCACCCATTCGGCCTTAGGGCTAGTACAGATGCAGTAAATTTCACTCGATGGCCAGAGCTGCCACGGAGACGTCCGAAAGCACAAAATTTCTAAGGGCCATCGGATAGTTTCAAAAACAAGGAACACTGCGTTTGATCAAACCTTTCCAAAGGACCGGCCCCTCCTTTGGAAGGAGCTTGTCCCGCGGACTCGTTGGAATGGCCGATGCACGTAAGCTCGCATTTCCGAAATGTCAAGCGCATGCGCCTCGAAGGTGCGCGAGCGCTGCCTCAACGCAAGCACGCCGCACGCAAACGCGCGCATTCGCTCGCGTGTACCGCGCCGTCGACGCAGCGGGTTTACCGGAACGTCCGCACGCGGTCGAACGAATCCCACCTGCGGCAGCAACAGCGGCGGTAAAGAAAGAGGAAAAAAAATGAAAGAAAAAGGAAAGCCGACCGCCGCAGCGCCCATAGGATGCGCACTGCCGCTTTGCATTATGCGTTCCTGGAACACGCGGCTTGCGCAGATGCCGCCGCCGCTCGAACGTTTGCGGTTCCGCGCAAATGATCGCCTCTCTTTTGTTCGTCGGCGACTTGTGCGTAGAACGGCGGTTCGCTGCACTGCGCGCGCGGATTTATCGAATAAATGCCCCGTTTTCAAGACGCGCCGAGAACTCTGCTCGTCGAATATCCGCATCCAAGAAAGGTACTGGCGGCGAGCCGGCATTGAAGTCATGGTGGAGTGGGTTGTGGATGCGAGTTGAACGTTGGGGCTTATGCATAAGTCTGTCGCGATAGAATCTGCAAAACTCAAGCGAAAAAAAAAAAAAGATGTCCAGGCTTAGCTTGGTTAAGCCAAGAAAGCGTTGCATATTGCGCGGTCTTTTTGCGCGAGGTATTGCTTGGCGGCACTCGATTTTCTCAGCAGCTTTTCCTCCGTGACGTATGGATGGATGGATGGATAGGAGCGCCCCCTTTGAAACGGGGCGGTGGCAACCGCCACCATGCTCAGCCGTTCTTTTTTTCTGTTTTTTGTTATTTTTATTTTTTTATTTTCTATTTTTTTTTGGTTTTTCTGTTTACTGTGTTTGCAATTCTCACCAAGAACCGCCATCATCTTTACCTACGGCTTTTCCTCCGGCTGTCGTGACGTCACGTCACGTGGTTTGGTGGCTGCCGGGACGCGCCCAAGGGCTGAAATGAGTGATTGCAATATGCTACGCATAAAAGGAAGGGGAATGCAGGGAGTCATCCGCACAGGATGTACAGAGGGCAAAACACATGTCTAGAACGACCGAACTGTGCGTTTCGTAAATCCCAAAGCCGCCGCGATCAGGAAGGCAAGAAATGAAGATGAAATCCTATCAGTTTAGCTGCACATGCTTACATCCAGACCATTTTTAACCAAAGGCTATTGCTATAGATATCGCGCGTTCAGACCGAAACACGCCCAGAACGTGCTCTAGGCAAGCATTTTGCCCTCTGTACATTTTTAGCCAAATACGCATTGATGGCACTAAGCCGCTAAGAAGCAAAGTAGTAAATCTGCAAGAACAAAAAAGGAACCCTTAACGTCCATGTCGACAGCCGGCCAGCAGCCTATGAATACAATGGTAGATACACAAGCTACATGAGACAAAAAATTCAGTTTCTTTCAGTTTCCAAGCCTCGTAAAGAGAAGTATTTCATCTTTAAACGTTTGGCCCTACTAGACCGTGCAACAGGCCACAGGAAAGAATCGCGAAAACAAAAAGGCTGATCTAAACATCTCCCATGAAGAAACCTATTAGAGGCGTTCCTTCGTCGCGAAAGGTTTCGTAGCTGGAAGTGCGGACGGTTTTTCCACTAAATGCAGCAGAGGGAATGTCGAATAAAGTCTCGGAGCTGGCTTTATAGCAGGCCAAATGTCCATTTTCCCAATTATGAAAACTAAGATAAAATTTGGGGACAAGAAGAGTTAAAACTGCGACTATTAAATGCATTCCTGCCTAAAAACGCGTTTTTTGCGCTCCACGAAGGGCAAGGGGGTGAGGGATGTAGTCGCTCTTGCCAATCACAAAGGTGAAAAAAGAAAACAGTAAAATGAAATGCAGTGAAAAAGGAATATCTACGTTGCACCGACGAAGTCTTCTCTGGTCTCATGCGAAAGTGAACCCTACCTTCAAAGAGAAGAAGGAAATTGAAGAAGGGAAACTATCGTTAGATAGAGCGGTGCGCGAATAACGATTTTTTGAAAACCGAATCGAATTCGAATTTAATAGTGAAAGAACAGAACATACTACGAATAGAATATTTGAGTGATTATTCGGCACTTGTGCGAATGTTCGCACAAAACGAATATTCCTAATCCTGGCTCAACTCTCGCGTGTGTCCCAATCTTTAAGGCCATATGTATGAGCATAATGAACAAGGCATACCAACAGACCACATCGCGACAGGGATATTCGATTCGCTTATTCAAAAATTCAAATATTCGCGCACACCTAGGCCACCTAGTTATATGCACCAACAATTACCTAAATGGCTTTAGGGTTGCTCCTAAGCTCCTCGCGTATCTTAGTTCTGCTGTTCCCAGTGCAAAATGTATTTCGGAAAGGCACTTTCTGGATAGGAATCGAGTTTAAGCCCACTTTCCTAAAATTTGTTACATGCAGAAAACAGGGAGAATCTAGCTTTAACCGAAAACGACGTTTCGTAAGGCAACCTTTACTATCCAGGCCGCGTTGAAAATGTTCCATTGCGCGCCTAAAAACTGCTGTCGTCACCTGCTTGGGTCGCGATAAACGCTAGACCACATTCTAAACGATTAGGGACGCGCGTTTGGCAGATGACACGCCCTGGCGTGGAAAACCACTACGGGCGCGCCTACATAAACAGCTTGCTCCTCTCGCTAGCCTGTGTGTTACGGCGCTGCGAAGGAAACTTAATCACAGGTTGCCTATGCGTGCGCTGTGACACTTGTTCCGGCTGTCGAAGCGGACGAACGACACGCGCGATGAAATGCGTGGCGCGTGCAGCCAGGAGACCAGACACTCCAATTCAACCGGCATTTTCCTCCAGTAAGAGAGTGAGGCAAAGACAAACAATCCCGTCCGACCCACCATCGGCTGACGACCTGGTCCGCCCGTAGCAGCGTGTTTGTGCAAGCGCACTAATTGGAAAAACGCTTGGTATCTTCGACTTCGTAGGCAGCAGTTAATCCTTCCTTCTTTATGTGGAGCCTCGTGCAAGCGCCATTGTCCTTCGAGAACACAAGGGAAGCAACGATGAGCAGGAAACACGAGGCCTGAAACGTGCGAGCGGCACTGGAGGAATAATATTGTCGATAGAGTACAGACGTGGCTTTGAAAGAAGCTGCTCTCGCTAATCAATCCGTCGGCCGTAAACACGACCAATTTTCGCAATAAGGGAGGTCTGCTAAGTAGAAGGCAATACTTTCGTATAGTGCGAACCATTGAGATAAGCGCGGCACTTACACTGCGCTTCTGCGTATACCGTGCAGAGAGGTGGCTTCAGTGCTCTCGACAGCCAACCACGGGCCGAAGTAACTGACCTGCGGCCACGTCATTAGTCTACCCGCGGACGTCGGCAAGTGACGATGATTTCGACACGCAACTGAATGACGCAAGCCTCTGCTCTGATTATGCTGCACGGTTTTAATGAAAGCATGGAGTGCAAGTGGAGTGTAGCTGCTGAGCAGCTATGCGGAGCGGATTTCCCGCTCCTAGTTTCAGCTTAGGGGGCGTCACATGGCCGATGTGTCGCATGAGGAAGTACTGCACTGGTCCCTAAAGATGGGCTTGGGCCAGATGCCAACAGTTCAAGAAGCGCTGAGGATGGGACTCCTGTCTAAACTGCATGCAAGCAGAAAAAATGGCAGTGGTTTAGCTCTGGTTAAATCTGGTTGTGTTAAGAAAGCAACTGCTGCCTGACTACGCTTAGGATTCGCTCCTGGTTAGGCGTGGTTACGCTGGCAAAGCGAGCGCCGGCGACGGCGGCGCCATCTGGCGAAGCGCGGCGGCGGCAGCTGCTGCGGTTGCTAGGCGACGGCTCAAGGTCATTCGTGGAGTCGCCGCCACGGCGAAAGTGCAGCCACGCTGAAGAGGCGAAACGGTGGGCGTAGTATTGCTTTCGCAACAAAAAAAAAAGGGGGAGGCGAGCACCTACACTAGCAGGCTGGGAATGATGTGTGCTGTGCGAAATGACGTTCGAGAAACAACAGCGGCTTCCATTCTTTCTGTGCTCACTACCATGTTCACCAGCTATTCTCTAAACCAGGGGTTCTCAAACTTTTTTGCTTGGAGGAACCCCAAAAGCCTTTAGTAAGTTCCAGGGAACCCCCCCCCCCCCCCACACACACACACACACTTTCACTTGCCAGCAATGTTGTCGAGTGCATTTTTGCAAAGAGAGAGTTCCAAAAATTAAATGCTTATTGCGCAGATTAATACAAATACTAATGTGATGGGTGGTACTGCTTCCCTTTTAAGAGCAAGTCAAAGCGTGGCTCAGTAGCACTCAGAGCCAGTCTCATATCAGCTGCCGGGTCAGGGCCGGTGGGGGTTCTCGCGGAACATAGACAGTCCGCGGAACCCCTGTGTTCCGCGGAACCCAGTTTGAGAACCCCTGGTCTAAACCATCGCATCACGTTTTCCATGACCGTAGCATTCGCGCGACAGCATTCAAGAACTCGCACATTGCAACTAGCAACGCACGAAGCAACGCGCAGTCAGCTATCTGTCCCATAACGGCAGTAACTTTTTCACGCGACACGCACTTGAGGGTGTCGCACCAAAATAGACTGCCACAAGGGTCCCTAATTGAGCGTTTTCTTTCAATGCGAAAGCATTAATTATGTGGCTCGTGAGGCGGGAAATACGGCGTTGTCAACGCCAGACGGTCTGAAAACCCCGGGGAACTCATGAGGTCATTGGCAGTCAACAGGAAAGAACGGAAAATAAAATTTATTAAATAAAAATCGCGCCCTGTCTCATGAGCCACGAGGTGATGTTCGCCGATGGCGGTCAGGTTGTTAGACTGGAACAGAGCGCACGTCTAGCGATCCCTGAGAACACATACTCTTCCTCGTATCAGCATACCGGAGGAAAGCTCTCTTCGAACTGCTTCAGGTATGCAGCGGCCGTTTATCCGGCGAAGGCTTACAAGCGTGGCGCGCAACAACCTAGCACGCTGTTGCAGCGCAACGCCACGCAGTCAGGCAGCTTTCCTCGTAAACGTCTACAGCTGTGGAAGTTAGTGGAAGCGGGCGTTGAGCTTTACGAAGCAGCCAAACTAGACGTCTGTGCTGCTAGACCCACTTCCACCATTAGCCAAGCCCTGCGTGCTTGGGTATTCTCTCTACCTTAAACCGGCCACTGTCTGCAAGGCACTTTGTGGCTGCTTATTTTTTGTTTATGCTTAGTGTAATGCTGAGACTCTGATCTCCGGGTCTATGCCTTCCCCCTGACCCACCCTTTACTCGTCGTATGTATGGAATCAAGCCAGGCCACGGAGTTAACACTAATAAAGACGTTTCACGGACCTAACAGCGATCGACCATACACAATGCTGCAGCCACTGGAACGAAAAGGAGCTGCGCTTCTCCATCAGCCTCTTCCGTTCAGTTCCAAAGAGTTGGGAACACACAAGCAACGCACAACACGCGAAAAAAGAATCAGCGGAGTGGCAATCCATGGGCATCTCATGCCCCGCGACGAGCGGGAGGACGCGCCTCCCCAGAGAATGAATGGACCACAGAGAACGAGGGCGGAGGAGCGCGTGGCACGCGCAACCAGCTGCGCCGCGTGCGCGGAAGATGCGGCGGGGAGTGCAACGAACGAGGAGCGAAAGGCCCGTGGCATGCGTGCCACCGGGCCTCTGGCGCCGCGCCGTCTTCTCACCTGAAGACAGGGGATCAGGAACAGCGGGGCCGAGGAGGAGCGGTCGTCGCCGCCGTCGCTCTCTTGGGCGCTCTCCAAAATGTCAACGTGGTCCTCGTCGGCGAGGCCCGGACAAGAGCAGAGCGAGGAGGAGGCCGCAAATCACCACGTGCTTCTGCTGCTGCTACCACAACTGCTGCCTGCGGCTGCCTGACAGCCTCCTACTCGAGGCAGCTCTCGGCGCGCGCTCCTCACTCAGTTCCGCACTCCAGCAGCGCGCATTCCGAGCCGCCTTGAAAAGGCAGCAACCAACGCGAAGTGTGTTCGCTCCCATACGCGAGAAGATGAGGCAGGGAGCCGGTAGCAAGCTCCAGCGATCAGTATCACACGTCGCAGCACTCTGTGCGCGAACAGAGACGAGAAGAGGGTCGGTGCCGGATGGTGAAGAGTGTCGCGGTCCAACCACCACGGGGAACCGAACAGGCGTCCGTCTCGCACGGTACACGCAGCAAACCAGGGAGAACTGTCGAGATGGGTCAGCGGCTTCGCCGCGTCGGGTGGTCGTCCTCGCGCGGCGCTTTAACGCGGGCTGCGACGCTGCTCTAACGCATTCCGGGCGCCGCGTCGGTGGTAGTGATGGAGGCTCGCAGCGCCGGCGACGTCGGCCGACGCTTTCTCGCCGCAGCCACTGGATCTGTTGCTGCCGCTACCGCCTTCCGGAACAGCGAGTACGACGGGCGCTTCTCGGTAACCGCGCTACGAGGCGCCGCCGCCGGCTGCTCCTGCTGCTGCCCGAGTCGACGCCGCCGCCGCCATATTTATTTGGGTTTTTCTCTTCCTTCGCCGCTCTCCTCCCTCCTCTCGCGTTTTTGCCCTTGCCACCTTAAGAACATGGGAGAGAAGGAAGAGAGCGGCGGCGTCGCTTCGGCGCCTTCTCTTTTCCATCTCAGAAGATGGAAAGGCGAGCCTATAAATGGGAACGAGCGGGGAACCGTTTCTTTTTTAACTGCGACGGTGTGCTAAGCATTTAAACCTATCGCCTTCTCTGCCCCACCTGGTCCCTCGAATTTTTATTTTTTTTTCCTGAGCTGTAAACGTGGCCCTTTTGGCGGCCCCGCAACCTTATAAATGTCTATCTTCTGGAAGGAAGAGGCAACTGAGGGGGTAAAAAAGTACGGTGTGAGGCCTAGTACGACATGGGAGGCAGGCAAACGTGAGTGGAAAGAGCGAGCGGGGTGGGCGGGCGAGAAATAGGAGAGAGAGAGAAAGCGGATAAAAATGAAAGTTCCGGAGCTCCTCCTCTCTCGATATCGACCGGTGGTGCGCAGTGAACTCCGAGTCCGGCCACCAGTGGTGATGGGGGCGCTAGCAGCTGCCGTGAGCTCATCTCAGGCGTCTTGTGCACGCGGTCTTTTCGATACGGAAGTGAAAGGACCGGAAGCGGAATACATTCCATACACTGGCGTCGTGACATTCACATCGGTCGGCCCGTTGTGCCTGAATTCGCTTTGAAATGTGGCAACTTCATCGAATGATCTTCGTGGGGGCGTATGCCTTCCTTTAATCTTCGGGGGTTAATGCGGCTCTTTAGGGAGTTTTCCGTCACCGGGCAAAGGACCACAGATGAATTGGGCGCCGCAGTAGGCCCGTATCTGTGGGCGATTTTCTGTTTTAGTATCTTTTTTCGAGGGCTGACTCTCCACAAGAATGAACTTGATCGACAGAAGTTTACAAAAATGTGCCATCTGAGCATATTCTTTCTCGTACAATCGAATTCTTCCGCCAGTGGTATCCTAGTTATGATCTTCAGGCAGTCATGGCAGTCACAAACTTCGCTTTATTGTGCATGGTTAGCTCCGGAAGAAAGCACAGTGATACCGTTTCGAACTGCCTTGTGCAATGAAACTACGCTTCCTGGCATGCGGTGCTAAGCTTTAACGGAGGTACAGGCTACGTACGTTCTGTATCTGTGCTGTAAGCTGTGAATTCATTTCAATCGGCCCAGTTCTTCACTATTTCGCCGAACAGTACAGCCTTTCTAACCTAACAGCTACCTTGCATTGCAGTAGCTTGATTATTACCTGTGAGCGGGTCTTAAGTTAAAGGGGGACGCGGAGATCGGAGGTGAATTTTATTAAATTTTATTAAAAAGTAGTTAGTAGTAGTAGTAGTAGTAGTTAGTGGTAGTTAGTAGTTAGTGGTAGTTAGTAGTAGTAGTAGTAGTAGTTAGTAGTAGTGGTAGTAGTAAAAGCATCTATTTCAGAAGAGGAGAGTTTTGGCGTAGGGGGTCGGGGAGAAGTAATGGTTGGAGCTTCAGTGGTCGGTCTTCCCTATTCAGAGATCCAGTTGGCCTCCGCCGCCACCTTGGCCCTCGTCGGCAGCATAAGCTGTGTGCTCGGGTCGGAGTCAGTCAGGAGGGCCTCCCACTGCTCTAGACTAGGGCTAGTTATCTTGGGTATTAAAGGGCTTTTGTCACAGCCCCAGGTCACCTGATATGTCATGGCGCAGCCCCCCCACCACACGCACTCTTCCACCAATCTATTCGGCCACATTTTAAGATATATGGCTCTGCTTGGGTAGGTGTCTGTCTGAGCGCGGTGGCTTGCTCTCTGTTGAGGTTGTCCACCGGAGCCGAGTACTTCTTGCGCGCTCCCAACAGCGCCTTAATTGCCTCCACGTAAGAGTCTGGTGTGCTGGAGGGCTGAGCAGTGAAACTGACACCCTTGTTGGAAGTCCACTGAATGGTTAAATAAAAAATTTCACTGAAATACTTTGAATAGTTTTGGCATTCTAAATTTATATATGCTTCATTGCTTATAAAACTTGCAAAAAGCCAGGCGTGACAACAAAACGTAATGGGAAACTGCAGTCACCCTTAAGTTTTACCCAAAGGAACGGTTGATGCATTAACATTCGACAATTATTTTTAGCAGCCTTAGTTCTTTTGTACACAGAATGTTATATTCACGCTTGCATAATGCACTCATTATGGTCATGCAAATTAGTGACAGAGTGAAAAAAGCTAGGAAGTAATTCTGAAGTTTAGAATATCACTATATTGTTACGCGGCGGCCAGCCGAAGAATGAGACGTGGTGAACCATGGCTATGAGATGATTTAATGGCCGCTGGCCTAGCGCGGGAGCTCCGTCCCGCGCCACTGCCAGCTTCGTCTTCGTCACACTACCCGGGGCCTCCGAGCGATCGTCCCGATCGGTGACGAACAGACGGCGAAGTGGCGATGGTCTTGAGTGAAGGATCGAACAGTATGTAGAAGATGGTGCAGTGCTGGCCGCCACGATGAGAAAGATGAGAGAATGAGTCCTGGTCCACGAAGCATCCGGGCCGTAGGGTGCCAGGAGCTGACGGCCGAGGTCTCTGGACGCACCGAACGGCGGAGGCAGGGGGACGGTGTCTTCACGTTTGGGTCAGTGGGGTCTTGGGTGGGTGGGGTCCCCGCACCTCCACCAAATGTTACGCGGCGGCCAGCCGAAGAATGAGACGTGCTGAACCATGGCTATGAGATGATTTAATGGCCGCTGGCCTAGCGCGGGCGCTCCGTCCCGCGCCACTGCCAGCTTCGTCTTCGTCACAATATAAGGAATTTATTAAGGAACACAATGCAGCAAACCGCATGCTAGGCTTTTTGCAAGCTGGGCAGTCAGGACGAAAACATTTGAGAAAACCTGCATTTTCACGGAGATTTCAGCCATTTTTTTGCTGCCTGTGTTCCCAAAACATGTTTAAAGTCAATTCCGGAACATTTTCGGGGAACACGTCTCGGAACATAACTAAAGAGACCACATAAATACCAAATTCGATGTTTTCAAAAATTCGATTTTCTTTGAGATTTTCGCGATTTGATCCCAGCGCTCCTCTTAAGAAGTCTCTTTACTCGAGCCATTCAAATATTTATTCAAACGTTAATATTCTCACTGCCTCAACTTGAGAGGAAAACAGGCGTACAACGTTTGGAGGAACGTGGTTGATGTCATTCTACAATCAAGTTTAGATCAAGTTCGTACACAATGAGAACGAGAGAATATGTGAGAATAGTAGTATCTATTAACAGCAGTAAACAGCATTTCTTGCTAGGAGAAAATGCCAGCATTTTTCGTCTCCCTCTGGTGCGGTGAGGGGAGCAGCATAGGTGGTTGTCCCCTTTCATATTCCACATATAGCCCTGCTTGGTGAAATCATACTACATATAGACTGCGCCCCACGGACACATGGAGCTCATTCGTGGAGGCCCCCTTTGAACGACATTCTCAGTGGGAGGTGGTGAACCTGGGAGATTTCTGCTGTTACTAGGGCCCGGTAATCCAGGCACCAAAGACCCCAACACACTGCCCTCTATTACTAGCACAACAACAACCCATCTCCCAAGCACGAATAGCCTCCTCGCTGCTCAAGAAAAATGGCAGATATCGGGACCCTCACCAACGCTCCAAATGTCATTCGCTATTAGCCGCAGCGGCATACACCTTCTTTCACAGCAACGCCGCGCAGCAGTTCCCACCACACCTGGAGTGACGGGCTCTTTCCATGAGCACAGCGGGCCAGGTACCCTAGCCAAGGCTAATCGTCAGCATCTTGCGCAGAACCAGAAAAAAGGCAGGTTATAGAATGGATATAATGGGAGCCAACAGTGAATGAAACCAAGCAAACGAGCATTAGGCAAGAATGCGGGATTTATTCTTTTATACACGTGTTCAGGAAAGCGTCTAAATTTATTCTGAGACCTTGAATGGCACACTGCTAAGCGGACTCCGTTTGCTCGAAGAAAGACCTTCGCACAGTTGTTGCAAAAGTTCTTAGCACAGTTTTTACCAACAACCCGACCGGCAGTTTGCTGTTACATCAGTCAATACGAAAAGGCTGGCCGCGCTTTTGATGTTCCATACCTATTCATGTTTTCATGATGACTTTTGGTCTGCTCACTCAGAAAACGAATAGTTGAATGAAATCGAGAAGTGAAGGAACATGAAATTGTTTACATTCCTCTGTTTGCCCCCCCCCCCCCCCCCCCCCCCCCCCCAACATCTCGTATTATATCGAACTGCATCTTTATTATTGGTTTCTCTTGCTTCTCGTAAGTGGCGGCTTTGTGTTCGTTCAAACGCGTATTTCTTCTGCCTATCTGCCCACAAATTAGAGCGCTAGTTTTCCCCGTTTCAGTGCAAAAGCAGTATTTACCGCGGTGCCAACTAAGAGACTTGTGGGAAGCCTCGGAGTAACTCGGGTAAGCTCGGGTTAGTTCGGAGGAGTGTCGCGCAAGCTGCAGCCAATGGGAGGCTGACCTTGGGAAAACCTAGCTTAGCAACAGTCCATGCAGAAATAGAATAGATATTGCCGCGACTGGGTTTCGAACCCGGGGCGGCTCGAACAGAACAGCTTCGCTGGCCACTGCTCAAGGGCAGTATGCTATCGTCGCATCCGGTCACGCCTTGTGTCAAACTGTAACACACACTGGCGCTGTGCATTGCACAACGTCGTCGTCATCAACTTCCATATGCGGCGTGAGCAGATCAGAGCAGCTTTTAAGCTCGATCAGAGCTTAACCTGAGTCGAATATCGTCGCCAGACGGGCCGACGACCCATCAAAGAAAAACCATGATCCAACCAAGCTAAACACACGCATTCGTACGTCTACTTGGTTTAACTACGTTAAAACCCTACCACTTTTTTTTTTTCGTCACTATTGCGAAAATGTCATGCCGTCACTTTCCTCCCACAACTTGACACTCCCATCGGCTTAAGGGCACATCGTGATGTACTAATTGACGCGCATGGAGACCATGTACGCATTGCGGTTGAGAAGATGCAAGTATGTATACCATAACCGCTTTGCCTAGCTGACACTGCTTTACCACGCGGCGCAAGTCACCATTGACTTAGATGGGGCCGTCCTATTGGATCTCTTTCTTGGGTGCTCAATAACACCGTCATCATCATCACCGTCATCTCGGGCAAGGCACGTAACGAGAAAGCAAGATAACCGCTAGTCCTTGAGGGTAACGGAGTGGATTCCAAGAGAAGACAAGCATAGCTGGGGGCGGCAGAAAAAGTTAGCTGGGCGGATGAGATTAAGAAGTTTGCGGTGATACGGTGGCCGCAGCTGGCAAAGGACAAGATTAATTGGAGAGACAGGTGAGAAGAGTGTGTAGTCAGATTAATGATGATTATTATCATCATCGTCGGGACCTCGTCAAGCTGTTCGAGCTTTTAGTCCCGTACTCCTCCTTTTTTAAGGAAATAAAATGAATGATTGATTGATTGATCGTCATCATCATGATGATTATCATCATTATCATAGTTACATCATTATTTTATAAAAATGGATTGAATAATTGTTCGGTGAAAAAAATAACAAGCGGATTGATTGATTGATTGATTGATTGATTGATTGATTGATTGATTGATTGATTGATTGATTGATTGATTGATTGATTGATTGATTGATTGATTGATTGATTGATTGATTGATTGATTGATTGATTGATTGATTGATTGATTGATTGTGGTGGTGGTGGTGGTGGTGGTGTTTGTTATTTTTAAAATACGCACAGTGGAGACGCAAGAGGCGGCCGATTTATTTCAGCATCTTTTCCAGGCCTAGCCTCTCAGAACGACAGACGGGCGAGGCGGACGCCAAATGTTAGACGCACTGAGAACAACAGGCCTCCTGCCCACGCGAGCAGTCTTTTCGCGGCTGACGCCCTCAGCAGCCGCCTGCCCTAGCAATACACCAATGTGGGCACGGTGATGGTACCAAGCGGTAACCGTAGGGCATGTCGCATTACGTTCGAAGTGGCATTCGGTGATTGCATTTAGACTTGGGGGCGCGCGTCATTAGTGCGTCCACAAAAAGGCAGACGCGCTGAGAAGCCTTCCAATATACCTTACGGCACAGCAATTCGGGATGTATGAATCACAGAACTCCACGCCTGCGATTAGATTGTCATTTCTTCCTGTCCTATCGTAATTACTAATGCAAATAACGTTTATTTTTCTTCGCGAGTCGGCGTCTCCTCGACGATTCCACGACAGCTTGTTCGGGGAAACCCTCAGGGACGTGTGCCGCCTTCTAAACGATCTCAACAAGCCATCGGGCAGCAGCAGCAGCAGCAGCCAAGCACTGCCCTCGGGGCGTCGTCGTTGGCATGTGCACTGCGGTCACTCACTCGCGCCCGAATTTCCCGCGAAGTGGAGCGTTCCAGTTTGGTATGCGCGGCGTGAGTTCTGCCTGCGCGCTTGGTGTCCGCATGTCAATGCGGGCGTTGTCGTCGCACCGCGGAGGCGGCGTCCGCTTCAGCCCACGAGAGGCGCCCGCGAATGGTGCGGACACGTATAGGGGTACATCACCTGTTGTGCCTCGTGCTCTCCATAGAGCCCATCTTGGCACTGCCCGAGCTTCCTCCAGCACTCCCCTTCTCCAGGAATTTCTGCCTTCAGGCACCCGGCATATTCAATGTGGATACGCTGCATGTGCGACGTCTGCGGATGCATACGTGTGCCATGCATCACAGCCATGCGACCTGACTGGATGCTTGAGATTCCTTGCATTTGTTACTAAGCAATAGAACACGTAGTCGTGCTTATTACTGAGGTAAATTAAAATGTAAATGATGTAAATGTAAATTAAAAAATGCAGCTTTGCACAGATTATAAAACGCACATCAGTAAACTATGAGGCACGTGAAAAAATATAGTGCGATGATCTTTTTTTTTTAACGCCTCAGCTTTCCTTAGATATATGAATCAGTTGTTGTATTGTTTTAATTGCTAGCGAACATGCGGCTGGTTGTTATTAGTTAGTTTTAGCTGGCGGGCTAGTTTTATTAAACAGGGCCACTAAGTCCGCTTACCCACCGCTCACCTTTCGAGCGATATGGAGCGTGTCAATGTGAGAAGCCGATGCACTCGAAATGGCAGTACTCTTGGCAGCCACTTTTCGCTGTATTTATTTTACGCTGTCCAGAAGGGCTTAAGTCACACGTGTTATCGTGAGCGACGCGTATCACAGTTGTAGGATCCTGCGCGGTACTCGCATCACACCTGAATGAGCCCCATGTCTCCTACAGCGCAACAGGACGACACTCGGAGACAAGACATGTGACAATTCTGCAATAGATCCTGCAAAACACTATGAACCAACAAGTCCAGCTTGAAATTCTGTTACGAGCCTTATCCCCCTCCCTCGACAAGTTTGGTCGAAGCAAGGAACAACTGTGCAAAAATGATGAGGACGACAGGCAACGGAACGAAACAACACCATTGGCGCAGTCTGCCATGCATGGAAGCGGAAGCATAGGATGTAAAAAGAAGGAACACAGGCACGTGACCACCTTTGTGAATTGTTAAGGTAAAGATAAACAGAGGTTGAAAAACCAAGAAAACCGCATCAAATGTCAGTACTCGAGGCCAGGTGAGTAATGGTAAGAAAAAGTGACAGCATCACGGCTTCATCTCGAGTCCCTGGTGATACAGACGACGGCTCACACGCTTAATCGTAACGGGGGCAATCTTAACCCGATTTACGCGCGATCCTTACGGCGATTACTATAGCTTTTAAAGACGAACCCTCTTGGTGTGATTCCATTGTGTGGCCCCCGTTCTGGGCGTCGAAACGTCAAATACAATTTTTCATTTTACTGGTCGGCGTCTCTGTGTTTTGAAATGGTAACCTCATCACGCACCACCATGCGCAACATGTTAAAAACATGCAAGGGACACAAAGTAAGCAAGTAAAGAGGACAAGATGCCTCGTAACAAAAAAGAGGAGTAAAGGCGAAGGGTGAGGCAAAGACCGTCATGGAAACCTAGACATTGAATAGGTTGGGGCAACCGAAAAGGAAATAAAAATAATAGGCCCCTGCCTGCACCGTTTACACACAACAGGCTTAACCCAATTGGAAAATAAAAGAGGATGCCCGTAGGCAAGTTGTAATTTGACCACCCGTTGGTGGAAAAATAAAATATTAGGGATAATGCTACATTAGCGACCCACAGCCGAGAGAGCGGGCCCGGGGAGGCTCCCCTGACCTCCCCTGGGAAGTAGCGGAAAGGGAAATGGGACGTGGGAAGGGAATGGGGACAGCGAGATTTTTCTCTGATCCTTCAATTATCTCGACTCCATTACTGGCCCGCCTGGCCAGGGCAGGGAGAGCATCGAGATTGCCCAATGGTGCGGCCCCACTCACGGGATGCCCGACCACCCACCATACGCAACGGGCTCCGACCGTCGGAGACAGGAAAACCTAACACGGGGTCAGTAGCTACCTGGGGCTCCTCATCGCTCACTAGAAGGCTTTTCCCACCTGCCGGCTACTAGCCGTTGAAGGTTTTTCGCGGTTTTTCGGACACCGGAAGTATGTGTGATTGTCCACTCCATTGGACGTCCAGTTCGTCAACGGCCTCGCGGCCTCAGAACCGGTCAGACTCCGGGGGGCCCATCTGTGCTTCCTCCAACCATCCATGCACTTATTTCCTCTCCTAGCTTACTCTTCTCCTACTGAGGAGAGAGTGTTCAAGGCTGGGCGACCGGGCCACTAACCAAGAACGTGGCTTAGGATGAGATGACCCGGGCCTACTCCACCGGTACTCCACACATCTTCGGTTTTCGCCAGACTCTTACGAGGCAGTACTAAGCCCTCATCCCCCGGCATCCCGCAGGCGGTTAAGCCTGCGGCCGGCCGTAAGGCCGCTTCCCCGGGGCGGCGGTCCTCAGAGCCTGGCCACTATGAACCCCCGCGCGGACCTGGTTTCTCCGTAACCAGAAACCGACGCGTCGGTAGCCAGACTTGCACGCCCCCGCGCGCAGAGGAAGGAAGGTAGCATGTATTCGAAAACCTTTTGGCGTTTTGACATGCCTTCCGGGCCGGATCTCGTGGGTCCAACCTGAGTATAAACCCAGGCCTGCCTCCGCTCAGGCATCGGACCTCACGTGCACGACTGGCCCTCACAGTCGTCTGGGAGTCGCTGCCACTCCCATTGGGGGTTTGCATCCCCAGAGGATGGGTCCCGGCCATCCCATCCCCACTGCTGGCATTGCACCGAAACAAAGCCTAGTAGCCGAAACTACACCGGCCCGTATTCGGTGGCGGGGGGGGCCACGAGCAGGCTGCACAGTCAGATTTCCCCCCCGGAAACCTAGACAGTCAGAATACAAAACAACACTCAACAGAAGTAAAAGCGAAGATGGTGGTATAGAAACCAACAATCAACCGGAGTAGAGGCGAAGGCGAAGACAATAAACTCAAAGGTCATAACAATCATAACAATGGATAACAACAACGGTGAGGTAAACAACAGCGAGGGCATAACGACGAATTCTGAAACCAGGAAATGATTGAAACTACGGCCTGACAAAAACGACAGCAAAGGTTAGAAAACAGCAGGTGTAAAGGTTGCTAAGAAACCTTGAAGGTGGCCTTCCAGAAAAGCGATTTCGTTCGGTAAAAGTGAAATCGACGGCGTGCTGACTCAGTTGCCTTTAGTGTTACGAATGTAAAAAACTTCCACGATCTCCCTTTCGGTCTTGTCACTTGATCTCCACAAAAAGGTCGTTTCTTCCAGGATCGGTCGGGAAGGAATCTGTTATTTGCCCTCATCCTTGCTTTCGCATCCATTGCAGTGTTGGACTACGTGGCCTCCCGAGTTGTTCTTCACTGCCAAGTTGCGCTCGCGTGCCCTTTCATGGAAAGCTTAAGTGCAGACGGGTGAACTTTCCCGCGCCTCGTACGGAGGTGCGCCGCAAGGGGCATGAAATGCGTTCTGTTGCCTGCCTCTGGCATGTCGTTAATGAGGTGCCGTGTAAGTGCGGGGCTTATATGGTTTTTCTGACGGGGCGATGCATTAATGATTGCCGCTGAGGGCGTTGCTTCATCTCTGAATGCAGCTAGCCCCAACAGCAACTCGACTGTAAAACCTGTGAGTGTTCTCCAGTTTTCGAAAGTGCGTCATCCTCAAGCGCTGCCCTGGTTCGCAGACGAGGGCAATCCTTGAAGCCTATATTACCGTGACCTAAGGGGCACCGTGCGTCAGCCAACCTTGTGCTTCCTTGTCGCTCCACCTATACGGCTTATCTTAATGAGACAATAGGGACAAATATGCGTCAGCCTGCCCCGACAGAGCGCCGCATTCTAATAACAAAGAGACCACTCTAACCGAAAACAAAACTTTGATTAATTAGAAAGAAAAAAAGAAAAACGAAATACCTGTCTTGCCCTCACCGACCGATTTCGCAAGTGCAATGCGTGCGTCGGCAGCGATTTCTTGCATGGATCCCGGAGTTAAATCTACACTGCTATTCACTTCAGAAAGGTGGTGACCCGTGCTTTTCCCGCAAGAACGTCACGAGTTGCAACGACTGGCATTTCGTTGCCAGTCGTTGGAAAGAGTTATTGACGGCGGAACGGGGACGGCGACACGAAGAGGCCGTTTCCTGGGGCAACAGCTTCGCGCAGACCGAGAGCGGGAACATGCGGGAAGAGGCAGCTCTGTCGCCGGTCTACGCTCGCAGTTCCTCGCGTTGGCGGAGCAACTTCTCTACCCGGCCCGACACCAGGCGGCGGCCCTCCAGCACCGTCTGGAGTTCCTGCGGTCAACGGGCCTGGAATCCAGGCTGTGAGCCGCTGCCCGACCATGGCCTCGAGGACGGATCCCCCGCACCCAGCCCTCCTGACTCCCATTCCCCGCGTAGCGCGCTTGGTGCCCGCCATCCACCACCGACTCTACTGCTTTCCCCCCGGACCTTCCCCTTCCCCAACAGTTCCAAGCAGTGCACCCTAAAGAGGCAGACAACGAGCCACTTGCCCTATTAAATCACAGTCATCAATTCCCGCCGCTGGCGCTCCGTGAAAGGTTGAGGCTTCCCACATACCTCAGGTTTTCCAGCTTTGCTAGTGAATTAGCGCTTTCGCACTAAAAGTCGCCGTTGGGTACGGCGTGTTCTCATATTTACTGTAGCAATACTGAATATAAAGTTTGTCGGATACAGTGGTTTATTAATTGGGGATAATCGAGGCAAAAAGTACCACTAAAATGAAATAGGAAACAGGAAACAGGAAACAGAATTCCGGTCAAAGCAAAAACTTCTCGCGAGTGTGATTGAGAAAGTGAAAAAACGTGTAATGCATAGAGGAAGTCGCAGTTGGTTAAGCGGGCCCTCATTCCAGGAGCCCATCGGCTTTTGCCGTTGCTCTTGCCTGCTTCACCAGCAGAAGGTGGTCTACCGAATGTGAACTGACAGCACCGACTCCCCAGTCCTCATTTATTGGGTTACTTATTCTTGGAATGCTTGGATTTTTCTGGAATAGCCATACCATGTGGCATAAGTTACCCACTTCACCGCAGAAGGCGTAGTGCTTATCTTACGAATTCAAAACATATAGCTGGACAGCGCCAAAATCTTCTTCTGCCTATGCCATCGTCATCGTCCATTCGAGCTGTTCGCTAAATAAGTATCAGGACATTCACAGGAACTGGACATAGTGCGGTTCGAGTTTACTGCTCGAGTGACTCGCTCTATACTCTCTTCCTCAGAAGACAACTTGGCTCGAGTTCTATTGAGTGCAAGCTATCTCCCAGTATACGTATGTTGTAACACATGGCCCCGCAAATAATGCTTTCTGTGCAATAATTGGTCCCACATATGATTCGGGATTCACTGAAACAGCATCGGTAGCAGAAACTCCTTGCGACCCTCTCTGAGGTTGCACACAAGACTGCCATGCTCTCGTTGGGCTACAAAGAGCGAATCCCAACTTCGCGGCCCTGACACAGCGAGTACGTCTCGTTACGCACGATTGCTGAAAGGATTGCAAGCGCATCATCTACGTTGGCTGAAAAGATATGAGCCGAGTGCGAAGGCACGAACCCGGCAGATTTTATTGTGCGATCGTTTTTTAACAGTGAATCGGAGCGACGCCCCTTTCATTTATCGTGCTTATCACACGCGATATACGATATAGCAAGAGTTGACACAGGAAGCTGAGAAGTGAGCTAGCCGCGCGGCGCTATAGCAGCATGACCCTCACAACTTCCATAGACGACGCTTAGAATGTCCCAGACCATTGAGCTACCAGGATGAGCACCATAGCCACGCGCCGAAAGGAACGTTCCGTTGTAACTTGAATGCAGCTCAGAAATTCTGGTCTAATTTGTAGCCGAAATTAAGTCTGAAGCATGGATTCTTCTCTTGTATTACTGATACGCTATGTGAGCTGAACTGTGAGCTACAAGTCGCTGACGGTTTTCGAACCTCTCGTGACTTCCACTAAAGCTGCAGCGATCAGTTGCACCAAAGTACGGGCATCGAAGAGAGCGCAAAATATTAATCAAGTGTTAGTTGGACTCGGAGCTATGGACCCTTGCACCTGATAGATGATCACCCTACGTTATCTGTCAATTTCTGCGGAAGCACCACGCTGCAACATTATCTTCGTTTCAGTAAACATTAAGGGTCTCTACTCCTGCACTTTCGCACTGTAGGCTTGCCCTGATTTGCATAGCACTATACAAGTGTGCTAGCCTCACCACGCAATGAACTTTGTAGAAGTTACTCATGTTGCTATTTAGTCTACGCCTGCGAAGGAGAAAGGGGGTACAGTAATTGTCGGGGAAGCTGCTGGCACGTACTATCGGCGACAAAAGTGGTATACTCCAGGCGGCGGGAGCCGGAGCAACGGAAAACTGCGGCATTTTGGCGAGCTAAAGCACGAAACATTGAAACGAGCCAAGCGACATGCCTGCTGATAATAAAGGTCCAGCATTGGCTGTCTCGATCCCAGATGCCGCCTGTAAATGGCGTTGCAATGCAGTTTTCCGTTGCTCTGGCTCGATAGTACGTTAAAACGCCGCCCTTTGCAAATGATCTGCGCACACAAAAATCAGACGCCTAACAAGCCGCACCAAACCGAATTTACACTTTGCCTGTAGAGCCTTTAGCGAAGCAAACAATTCGAAATAGCACAAGTAAAACTTGCAGGGGAACGCTTCCTTTCGTGCATTTTCCATTCTTGGGCGTCCGTTTCGTACGTAAAAGAACACGCATAGTTCTGGACACGGTGTCACACTGCATAGGCTAGAGAATCTCTCGAGAGGCGAAAGCAAAAGGGCTTTCGGGCGTCGCCGCAGCATACACCGAGTGTCATCCTAAATACAAGCAAGCCGCAGCTGCTCTATACGCCGGTGTTCGCATATCTAAAAGACCTCCCGCTGACCATTTAGGTAATAAAGGGCGCCCTTCCCTCTTCTATCGATTTAATGGCATATTCTAGACGTCCTCACCACCCATCCACTTCTCGTTGAAACCGGGACGCGCCTGCGGAAAGTACGACAGGAGCCGCGTTCTGTTTTCTCTGTCGATTGTCGAAGACGAAGGGAGCTCAACGGGAAGGAGTAGCGGTCGTTCAGACCTGCGGTAACTGCGCGAGGAGATGTGAGTGCAGTGCCAAATAAAGGATGAGGGAAAGAGATGGGGAAAAAAGCGAAGAGGTGGCAAATACTTTATGTATCTGCTCTCTTCGTTAACCTGTGCTTCTCAGAGTTCTTTCTGATAAACACACTCGCAGGTCGATTGTCCAGAGAGATCATGGAACCGCTCAGCATCGTGTAGCTGACATGAAAGCATTCTAGACAAAGAATAAGATCAGGCAACCAGCAGCAAGTAGAAAGTTCTCTTTCGTCCGCCGCCAACGCGCGGAGATTCGGGTATATCTCTTGCTGCAGTCAACATGAGGATCCATAGCGCACAAAATTGAAGGGACACAACACAACTGCTAAACTTCCACTGCTCGGCAGTGGAAGTTTAGCGCTTGTTTTGTGTCCCTTCAATTTTGTGCGCTATGGATCCTCATGTTGACTACCCACTAGCCCGAACCCTGACCCGTCTATGCTGCAGTCAATTGCTTGGGGGAACGCGGTTGCTACTACTCGCCTATTTTTTGAATTCGACTCTGCGATGAACTGCGCAGTAACGGTGGTGTAGCCCATTCTAGAGACGGTGTTGTTGATGCTTGCGCTGCTCGAACGGCAGCGTAGCACGTAGGAACTAGGCCAAAGTTTAGGTTCGCCTCCGTGTTCTCCCTCCGTTGTGGCGTCAAGGTCACCCTTTTCTATGTGACGTCAGCCCTTTTGTAAGAGACGCGTGGCTTTTATCTCAGACGAAAATAAGTCTGCTGGTCAAAACGTTGGCTAGTGTGTAGTCTGAAGCTCCCTCACTTTTTTCAATTTTTGTTTAATTTTTTTCGGGTTGTCAAGGATCCCATCTGTTTGACTCCTCTGCTCTGGATTTTAGCCCATTGGTGTGACAGGTGCGGTCACCGATGCAAGGGCCCGGTTAGGCCTACGTGAGTCTGCGCTACCAAATACTCGTGAAATCTTCAACAAATCCCAGCCGCTGTGTTTCTCAGTCTCCGCTAACCAGCGCGGCTATCTTTTAGATGGCACTTCTCTACAAAACACTCAACAGTATTTCTCGGTTCTTGAGTGTGGCCTGGAGCCCCAAATGTCGCCCAGGTGAGGAAGCAGTCAGAATTTTATCAGCTGTGGCTCTATCTTAGTAGATAAAACCTTGTAGCCGTCGTAGCCTCCGTTATTCAGCAAATCTGCGGATCTGATGTGTACGTCCTCGTACGTCTCCGAAAGGTTGGCAGTGATTTTGAAACCATGCATTGAAGGGACACTAAAAGGAAAATGATCGGAAGCGAGAATTTGCCTTTCGGAAACACTACCAACTTTTTGTCAATGCGAAGAGGAGGCAGCATTTCTGAGAAAATCTCAAATGAATTACCCAAGCTCTTCTTCCCCCATTTACACCACAGTCCCTCACCACCCCCCGGCCGAAGCACTGGCTGTGGGACGTCGTTTCTTTGACGTCATCTTTCTTACGAATCCGACAAAAAGGGGTAATTTCTGCACCTATAGCAGAAAAGGACTGAATGCAAAAACGCTTTGCTAGCCAATCACACAGGCCTTCGTTACTGTTTTTATTGTACCGTTTGCCATCATCATCAAAAATATTAGTCAACAGCCTTTCATGCTAAGGTCGACATTAGCATGAAGGGTGCGAAGGAATGTCAGAGCTTGTGCCTGTCTTGCGCTTTTGAAGTTACTACGCACAACGGCTTCGCCATAGGCTTCGCGCTGGCCGTCTATGTGTCACGTGTAGCGAGAGAGGGGGAGACAGCATTTTATTTGGCAACTGCATTTTAGTCGCCGAGGATGGAACGAGCTTGTTCCACCGCGGCCAGTTTATGCTGAAACTGTTCCGGGGCCAACCAAGCGCTCCAGAAGCGAGAAATGCTTCGAATCGTTGTATCGCAACAACATTCATCGCACCGCTTTCCTATCCCGACGGTGCTCATCGCGACCGCCGATTTAGCTTTGCGCGTGAAAGCGATGAACCAATCGGGGCCGGAGAAGAATTCACATGGCCAGACGCGGTTAGCCAAATTCTCAAAGGGACTCATTGCAGTCTTTTTTTTTTCTGCAATTTTCTAGCTTACCGAAGTTTTGTTGTCGGTAAACATCATAGTTTGAAAGAGTTGGATGCTAATTTTGAACTTTAGCTAGACGATACATTCCCCTTTAGTGCCTTTTTAGAGATATTAGGCTCGTGACAGAAGAACTGGGCCGCACAGTTCGCACATATTATAATTCGAAAACTTCTAGAAAATGAAGCCCGAATTCAGCTTCGACAGTTTTTTGGTTTCTCCTTCGAAAGCAAAAGGAATGGAAGAGCCTGAAAGCTTTTCTTCCCCGCTATTCTCATGGAAAGTGCTGGAAAGACAGCAGATGCGTTGCTAATTGACTGGTAGAAGCTATTTAGAACTGTGTCCTAAGAGATGGAGCCTTTCAGTTCGCAATGCCGCCTCGCACTTAACTCTCAGATATGCCAATCAACCCGTTTATATCCATCGTTGCGAAATCACTGCGAACACTTTCTTCCAGCTCGCATACCTGTCCCGCAGTTGAATTTTCACCATCCTCTTACAGATCAACACATCTCGATCGTGGTCGAAGACAGGCGCCGGTCAGGGGACGACGACACCGCCACCATTTGTTCCGCCAGATTTAAACGAGTCGAGATCAGTATCAGCGCAAGTTCATACTCGCGCTTTTTACCGCTCGTCGTGTCTCGACTGCCACCCACGTACTGTACATCGGTTTACGAATGCAGAACTACCGCGCTTTTACTCAGACGCGCCCGTAGCGGGCTAGTGAAAGTTCAAATACTAGTAAAAGCATTCGTTGGACACGTTAACACCACGAGGTTATGACGAAGCAGAAAGCGCGGTAAACAAACTTGTATGTATGTAAGTAGTTGTGCGTAGCGGCACTTTCTTTCTAAACAGTGAAAGGGCGTTGACCTGCCGACCACGCGTCTCTCAATATGTTCCGATGTTTAGCCTCCCACTTTGGTGTAGTTGGGTAAACACCTTTGTGACCCTGCGCTAGTCCTTCGTATTAACCTTGAAGTTTGGACAAGATGATTGGTTTATTAAGGTGTAACGTCCCAAAGCGACTCAGGCTATGAGGGGCGCCGTATCGAAGGGCTCCAGAAATTTCGACCACCTGGGGTTCTTTTGACGTGCACTGACATCGCACAGTACACGGGCCTCTAGAATTTCGCCTCCATCGAAATTCGGCCGCCGCGGCCGGGATGGAACCCGCGTCTTTCGGGTGAGCAGCCGAGCGCCGTAACCACTGAGCCACCGCGGCAGGTGGACAAGATGATATGCGTTCGTTGTCTCAGAAACTAATCAAGAGGGAACAGGACGGGAACAAAGAAGACAGGACAGGGGCTGACTCGCAGCTGAAGGTTTCCTGGAAGGAAGGAAAATTCGAAGTTTGAAGTTTATTTCTATTTCTAAAAGAAATGAGCGACACGAGACAAAAAAGTGTATGACGGCGTTCGGGCCCCATTACAAGGCAAGGCAGCGAGTTTCTAATAACAAAATTTGTTATATCTTCGACAGCGACAGTGGTGAACACAGAGTACACTTACTAACATTTTCTTTTTAATGTATATTGTTTTGCCGCGTGAAAACTTTCAGATTACAACAGAACACGTAGGTGGAAAAATAATGAGCACCCGTTAACGTCAAACGAACATTGCATGATCAAATTCACGAAGTACTTTAGAAACATGGTAGAACCAAAAATATAAAACAGCATTTGCAGTGTGAATGTGTTGTTCTCTATCCATATATTCTACATCTATTTTGCTGCAGCGTAAATAGTTCAAAAGAGTGGGCAGAGCACGTGGGCGCATTTGTTGGCCGAATGTCGTCCCTCAGAAAGGTTACATTAATTATATGTTGATCGTAAAGCATAAGTTTGTGTAATTTTTGTCAAATTTTCAAGTGAGGGTATTACGCTGTCAGAGGCAGTTATTTGCTACTTGTATCGAACTGCTGAGTCATACGAGTAGAAAAAATGCATTGGAATTATGTTATAATTCTTAAAAAGCTATAGACTATGAGCGTGGTAGTCTTCCCCTGCTACAAGGCGAGTGCATATAACCGATTCAAATCTGTTTGTGTAGTCCTACCCCACACAAGGAAAAAGTAGTTTAGTTGAGACAGGAACAACAAGTTGTAGATGTGGAGCTTAATTTTGAGCGGCAGAAAGAAATGTCGTTTAGCCGATATGCCTGCAGTTTTCGGTAAACGTGAAATTATTTCCATTTATGTGTGTATCACACGACATAATTTTGTGGGAATCGACGCCGAGCGTTTTTACCGTATTCACGATTTAAGTTTGTGTGTGGCTAAAAGTTACATTGCTGTGTGGCAGCACTGCAGTGAGTGCCTGCCTTACGTTTGTTTCGAATGAATTAAGTTTGCTCCATGTGTTGAAGTTTTCCAGTGACTTCTGATTTATGTCATTTACGAGCTTGCTGTTACTGCTTCGAAATAAAAGCGTTGTATTACCAGCGCACATTATATATTCTGGTTTTGCACTAATATTTAAAATGTCATAGAAATTAAATAATAAGGGCCCCAAAATGCTTCTTTGAGGCATACCCATAGTAGCGCGTTTTGAGGAAGACAGGCTTTCGCCTATTTCAACTCTCTAGGTCCGATGTTGCAGGTAGGGCGCCATTAAGGCTAGGGGTATTGCTCGGATTCCATATATTTCTGATTTATTTAGCAAAGCTGAGTGATCATTTGGATGGATGCGGAAGAAAAGCGATAGAATTCTTCTTTCACTCGCCAATCAGTTCCAGTTCTGGTTCTGTCCCCATTCTGGTTCGATTCCAATTCTGAGTCCATTGTCTTTCACTGCCCAATCTATTCCAATTCCGACAACGCAGCTACGAAAATCGTGTCACGTATGATCGATCGCGGCGAGTCCCCATACCGCCACCGGCGCACTGACGGAGAGATAAAGCGATGCGCCACGGCACTGGCAGGTGGCTGATCGGGACCTTGTGACAGCAATGCGTCAGTGAGACACAGCTTGCTCTTCCCGAGGAATGTGAGAGGGAATAGCTTTCACAAGTCTCGTTTTTGCGCAGATAGTTCTTGGGGAGGCTGCATATTTTGCACGTAGACCTGCTGTTGTCCGAGTCATCTTCTTATTCATTCTTCGTCCGGCGTCTCCCTCGTCTCTCCCACAGGCGGAGAGCGATTAAGGGGACGGTTGGCAGTTGGGGCATGCCACTGTCGCCGCGGACAGTTTCTGACTTCATGATACTCCTAATCCTATCCTAATCCTAATCCTTGAGAAGGTCGTCAGTGTAATGGCGAAATGATTGTACATTTCGCCATTACATTGATGACCTTCTCATTCTGTCTTCGCCGCAGGTGCTGGAGGCTATCTCACTGACGATGGCGGAGGCTCATAGTACAAGTCACATTATTACCGGTGGCCGCCGAATGCGTACCCAGTGGAGGGTGCTCCCGGACAGTTGAGGTGGGTGGGTGATGGGTGCAGGCTCGTAATGATACTCCTAATCCTATCCTAATCCTAATCCTTGAGAAGGTCGTCAGTGTAATGGCGAAATGATTGTACATTTCGCCATTACATTGATGACCTTCTCATTCTGTCTTCGCCGCAGGTGCTGGAGGCTATCTCACTGACGATGGCGGAGGCTCATAGTACAAGTCACATTATTACCGGTGGCCGCCGAATGCGTACCCAGTGGAGGGTGCTCCCGGACAGTTGAGGTGGGTGGGTGATGGGTGCAGGCTCGTAATGATACTCCTAATCCTATCCTAATCCTAATCCTTGAGAAGGTCGTCAGTGTAATGGCGAAATGATTGTACATTTCGCCATTACATTGATGACCTTCTCATTCTGTCTTCGCCGCAGGTGCTGGAGGCTATCTCACTGACGATGGCGGAGGCTCATAGTACAAGTCACATTATTACCGGCGGCCGCCGAATGCGTACCCAGTGGAGGGTGCTCCCGGACAGTTGAGGTGGGTGGGTGATGGGTGCAGGCTCGTAAGTAGGAGGTGCATTTTTACCGCTGAGTGCCCGGATGAGCACCCATTAGTATGGGCATCCTCGTGCTCCCGGTGAGGGGAGGCTTCACGCACACGCACATTTTTTTAGTGCACAAATATGCCGAAAAAAAAGTCACGCACATAGCCCACGAATTTTTAACGCGACAGAGTTAATTAAAGGTCCCTTTCACCAGAAAATCCGGCGTCGACGTCGTCGGCGTTGTGAGCGAAAAATCTCGAGCATGGATCTGGCAGGTGGTCCCCAATGAGCAGCCTAGGAGGCAGGCGGCTGATCTAGGTCACGTGACCTTGCGGCGTTATCACAACCTGCCCACCGGACAGTAAGCAAACTGCCCACCGTGTCACGTGGCAGTTCAATTAATGATTGGTCGCTCGGGAATTGTCGCTGGGAGTCTCTGAGACGAACAGACCAGTATGTGCCGATGATCCTGCCTCCGTGGTGAGCGTGAACGAACTCGACGACGACGAGTCTTCACCTTTGCGCAGTCTTCGTTTGGCCGTCTTGCTCAGGACTCAGGTGAAGCCGTCGTTATCAGAAGAGCCATCACTGTAGTGGCCGAGTACACCACGGTGGCCTGCCTGCTTGCGTCATTCTAGAGGCCGATACGTTTCCTCAGGGCGGCAGTGGCTGACCCACCGGGCTGTGGTCCAACAGCGTCCGCTTCCATCACCGTCGCTTTGATTTTGTTTGTTCTGGGGGTGTGCCGATTTTTGAACCCGTCGCGGCTCTTGCATTCGAAACGATCACAACAGCACGACAGAAATGCACAAACTCTGAGAAGCGCAATAAACGCACAAATACGTGGATAGTTCGGAAAAGACATTTAAAATTCGATAACATGCACACTGTTGAGCGGTATGCGTCACATAGCGATTAGTTTTGCATGCTCTATGAGAGCACGCTTCCGCAGCGGAAAGGAAGACGAAAATGCCTTAGAACAAGTGGTGGCATGCACTAGTTCGTGCGCACGCGAAGAAGCAGCTGATCAAGGGCCACAGCCGCCATTTTGTGCACTGGAACGAAAGCAGCGAAGAAATGGCGAAGTCGGCTGCAGTCACCCCCTTTCCGGCAGCGGCGGCCACCTGGGTGTACCAGGCCAGCATGAGGCTCCATCGCAGTTGCCGTCCAGAGTACAAGAGGCCGACGCACACGGCGTGCAAGCCTCCGAGCTTCTGGTGCCAGGTGTTCACGGCGGGCATCCCTCAAGCCGACAAGGACGAAATCCTGAAGCTCCACAACGACTACCGTAGCCAGGTGGTGCAGGGTCGGCTGGAGGGCTACTCCGCGGCAACCGACATGCTGGAACTGCTCTGGGACGACGAATGGTCGAGGTGGCGCAGGTACTACGTGCGCCTCCATTGTGGTGCCACTCACTTTTCTGCCCAGGGCCCGAAATGCACTGATACCGCCGTGCACCTGCCGTAGTGCGTAATTTCATCGTACCTTCAGTATAGGCGTCCCCAACTTAGGTCAGCAGTGAAATGCGTCGCCAGTTATGTTCCATGCCGTAACCTAAGATTCCCGTTATCTGCACTTAAAAGATCTCCATTCTGGGCACTATTTTCCCTGCAACAGTTTTGGAAGTCTCTACATTTTTCCCTGCGTTATTTTACAGTATTTGTCTCATTAATCCTTACAAGTCATCGCTATTAATAAAGGCCTAAGCACGGCAATTTTCGAAGTGCGACTCAGTGCTCGTGTTAATACTTTTATTAACGCTTCGGGACGTATTTCAAGCAGGAGCTGCCCATGCGAAAAGTTCGCTGCTACTGCCACATAAAGCTGAGTGCTCAAAGAAAAAGATGTTAGCAGTCACGTTTACCACCTTACTACTTCATAATGAACTTCTTAGTGCACACAAAGATAACAAACACGGAGGGAGCCTCCCCCTTCAGGGTGATTAGCGAGCCAGGTGATTGCCCGACGAGGAACACATCACAAGCAGCAGACAACACCGTTTATAAAGTGCATACAAAAGAGCGCTAAAATTGCAAGAAATCCAGGTCACTCGCACAGCGTTTCAAAGTACCGTGCAGCATCACGATGGCGTCAGAGCTTCTCAATACTTCAACGGAGGGGAAATCCCGGCGGCTCCAGCAACGCCTTGTTGCAGTACAAGAAACACTTCTAACGACGCAGCTGCAATCAAACACGTGCGCTGCAGTGATAAAAAAAAACAAAACACGTGGCTGCTCTGCCAATGCTACGATACTGCGATGAAACACAGGTACGTGCTCCGCTCTAACAAACTACGTGAAGATACTAGGGCCTCAACGCTACACAGATGACGGGCTGGCAGGTCGCAGCCACTCACACCGGGTGACTTCAGACCGCCGTGCCGGATCCGGGAAGGAGGCCTTTCCCGCAAAGCACGATCCATGAACGTCACGCCGGCGGCCGGTCCGCGCCGCCGGACCACGAAGTGCACGGGCAGAGCTTCCGAACTGCTCACTCGCTCGGCCTTTATCTAGCCGCCGGCAGAATCGCACTCATGCTCACCGCGCTGCCTACGAACTTACTGGACATGGGCGGTGGTGTTGTGCCGGTTTTTATTTATTTATTTACATTTCTGCAGCGCCATGAAGGCATAATTGCAGGGGGGAATACATACATAAACAATCAGTCGTACAGCATCTGCCAACTTTTTGTACAGGATAGGAAAGAATAGATGGCAGATGATGAAAAAAGAGCGTCAACAGAGCATTCACATCAGTCAATTGGTCGGGAAAGGACAAGAGAAGGAAAAACAGGAAAACAGCAGGTGAACATGCCTGTGCATCACAGTTCCGACAACAGTGCTCGGATCTTTGCTTCGGACTGGCATTCAACAATGAGGCAGCTTATTCCATTCATTGATGGCGTGCGGAAAGAAAGAGTGTTTGAACACGTTAGTACGGCATTTTATTTCACGTATTTTCCAGTCGTGGTCGCGCCTTCTGGGTGCAAAATGAAGGGGCAGCAGATAAGTTTCGGGGTTAATAGCAGTTTTTTTTTTTAATAAATGCGGTAAAGGAATCCTAATTTTATTCGTAAACGGCGCCCCTCCAGAGAGTCCCAGTTCAGCTCCTGCTTAATACTGTTGCTTCGATAACTAAAACAATATTTATTGGTATGGCAGAAGCCAACAGCCACAGAAACCAAG
Organism: Amblyomma mixtum; assembly: GCF_055824585.1. Lineage (NCBI taxonomy): Eukaryota > Metazoa > Arthropoda > Arachnida > Ixodida > Ixodidae > Amblyomma > Amblyomma mixtum. Next base: position 318,430,986 of record NC_143013.1, read on the forward strand.
GGGCACAGGGGATTTTTTTTTAATTCTTTATTTATTTTGTGCTTAGAATATTACTGAATATATTATCGTTTAAAGCTAACTGATTAGAAAAGCAGAAGAAAAAACAACCACATGCCGCCGGTGGGATCCGAACCCACGACCTCCGAATTACGCTTCCGGTGCTCAGCTACGGCGACGGCTGTCAAACCTTATGCTTTCGGGGGTATTTATGTTTACAAGTAACCTAACCTTGAGAGTGTTCCTCAGCGCCACCCACGTTCATAAGCGGCGGACGTAGAACGTCCTGAGTTACCGCAGGTGTGACGTAGAACGTCATCGAACGGAGAGGGTGGAAGCTGCTTGAGAACCCTCTTATGCTTCCTATGGCGTCAAGGCTGCCAGAACCGAGGCCCTCGCTATGCAATTAAGCAAACAAGGGAAGGGGAATGAGGGGCTCGTTATAAATATGACAGAAGCCAACAGCCACAGAAACCAAGGGGCACAGGGGATTTTTTTTTAATTCTTTATTTATTTTGTGGTGTTGATCAATTTAGAATATTACTGAATATGTTATCGCTTAAAGCTAATTGATTAGAAAAGCAGAAGAAAAAAACAACCACATGCCGCCGGTGGGATCCGAACCCACGACCTCCGAATTACGCGTTACCAATATTTATTGGTAACGCGCACGAAAGACGCCGGACGACGTGTGCTCGGCCCGTGCAGTCTGTTGAGCTGAGGCGCAGGGGCCCCGTGGGTCCCACACACGTATGCGACTATAGCATGAATCGGTTTCTCGTACATGACTTTTACTACTCGGGCAGCCAGGCTAACTCAGCTCAGCACGACTACCGTATTTATCCTTAAATTCGTATATCCATCGTATAAGTGGATGCCTATAGCTTTGGGAACTGGAAGAAATAATGTTGAGGGTAGCAGGTTGCCAAAACAAAGCTGTGAACCGCGAATAGCGATTAAAGGGACCGGCAGAGGCTCTCGTATATCTCTTATGCACCGGCGCCGTGAGAAATTAGTGAGCGGAGACTGCGCTGTACCGTTCCAAGAAATTCTTTAAGCAGTTCATACTCTGTTCATAGACTTTTGTCTATAAAGTCTATAGACTTTCTATAGAGAAATTCTGTAGACTAGTTTACAGGTAATGCGAATCCTATAGGCACTCTACAGACAACATATTGATTTATCGCCATGCAATTTTAGCACGCTTTTTTCTATAGACTATGAAGATACAGAAGGAAATTTCTATGGGAGGCAATAGAATCTACAAGAGAGAGAGAGAGAAGGGGACGGAAATGCAGGGAGATTAACCAGGCGATGCCCAGTAGGCTACCCTACACTTGGGGAGGGGAACGAAGGGGGGGAAAAATAGCGGCGAACATTCAGATGTTTAGGTTGTCCGCCGAACATTAACATTACGATAAGAAGGCTGTTCCATCTTGCGTCCTCTATGGCGTCCATCGACCACTATGTCAAGGGGACAGAGGGCGCGCACTAAGAACTTAGAGATTATAGACGGGAATACAACCCCGAGTCCTTTAAGAATGTTAGGAGTGCTTTCACCGCTTTCCTTTGTGAGGAAGGTTGTGTCCAAGGCCCCAGAACCTTGGACTCTGTTAGAGGACGCGAGTCCAAGCGGTAGAGAGTAGCAGTCAGGAAACCGCGCTCTCGTTCAAAACGAGGGCAGTCGCAGAGGAGGTGCCGATGGTTTCATAGCAACCGTACTGCTCACACGCTGGGGAGTCTGTCATTGCGATGAGATGGGAACAGGCGTTTGTGAACGCCACTCCCAGCCACAGGCGGCACAACAGCGTAGTATCACCGCTGGGGAGGCCGAATGGTATATGAAGTTGAAGCAATAGGTCGAAGTGGTGCGAGCGGAGTGTCCAACCTCCAGGGGTAGACCACGATTGTACAGTCGCGTTTCGGGCGAGCAGTTGAAGGTGCCTTGCTGCGTCAGCTCTTGTTAGTGGTATGCGGACAGTGTTGGTTGTATCGTTAGCCGATCGAGCAGCATCGTCATCTAAGGCGTTACGAACAATGCCGCAATGGCCTGGTACCCACTGGAAGATGATTATAGAATCTACAAGAAGCCTACAGAAAGTATATGGATCATTTTTACAAGGGTTTGCTTGCGCCCTGTGCAGTGAAGAGCGCAAACAATCGCCATAGAGGACGCAAGATGGAACAGCCTTCTTATCGTAATGTTAATGTTCGGCGGACAACCTAAACATCTGAATGTTTGGCTATGTTATCCACTGATACTGGCAGTACCTTATCGAGCCATTTTGTAGTGTCCTTACTGGAAGAAATTTTCTCTTCTTAAAATATTCTTAAAACTCGCGACTAATCTCCTTAAGGCATTTTTTTTATTTTACCGGAAATTCTTTGAAAATAGGAAAAATGTCACCATGGAACATCAGTGCGCAACATGACGCAGCATGACAAGTGTGTCGCACGCTTTCTCGAGTCTGTCTCAAATCCCGCACAACGTGCCTCCCTGAGCATTGTACCACTGTAGGTGCACCCGAAAACTAGTAACTTGCCCCCTGCTCACTCGGCTCTAAGTTCGCTGGGTCTTAACACACGTCTGAGTAATCTGCGTTGATCGAAATGTACTAGCGCCCGTCGCACTCGTCTACTGAAATACAAATGCATATATCCCATGAGGGAACCTAAAAACCGCCTGCTCTTCACCCCTTCTTTTACGCGTGCTGAGGAGCTCGACTGCACACAAGTTGAGAAGCAGTGGGACTTAGGCGCTTATTGTGAAGTACGCGGTGAGGCAGCCGAAACCGTACTTCCCTTCGTACAGTCGGGGACAGAAGTCTCTGGACCACGTATTCGTCAAACGAAGCCGATAGCTCTATTATTAGCAGGCGGCTGGAGACCACACTTGTGGAGGTGAAAGAACACAATTTTGACTTTCACCTCCACAAGCGTGGTCTTCAGTACTCGCCGGCTAATAGCAGAGCTATCGGCTTCGTTTGAGGAACACGTGGTCCAGAGATTTTTGTCCCCGACTGTACCTATTACCAATGGATGCGAGGTAGCCTACAACGCGAAAAAATGCCTAAACACGGCAGGAAACGGTACACACTACACATTCCCGAATGCATAAAATTTGGGCATATCTCGTGGAATCCAGCATTTCCTGAAATGTGCCTCCACCCCATACAGAGGCCCCAGGGGGCATTGCAGATCCGGCCCCATGATGCTGGAACCTTGCCAGCACATACTAGCAGTACTCTGAAAGCACGCCAAGGATGTGTCAAGGAACACGAATATATCAAACTCTAAGGGGATCATCGCGACATGTTTTTATATATCGATAATTCGATGCATAAAAAATGGCAGTAGACAAACTTCTGTGTAACCTAGGAAGCGAGAATACATTGCACCCACTTCTTGCAAAGACGTGCCTTCCGCCAGCGTGCCGTTCGCGGGGCCTAACCTCCTTCGCATCGAAGCTGCAGCGGACAGTATTTTGGAACTATCCTTATAATAAATCGTTTACGCCGGTTACCGGTGCACTATATACCAAATATTCGCTTATTAAAATCAAGGTGCTGTTGATTCCTGCGACCCCTTCGGCAGCGGAGCCCGCCAGGCGATGGCCGCAGCTAGGCTTTACAGGGATGTGCGAATGGCACTTTTTCCAAACCGAATCGAATCTGAATACTGCAGCTTCACTACAAGTAGTATAAATTATGGCGTTATGTAACACTAATCTCCACTAAGGGGTCACTGCTCTATGACCGTCAAGTTACACGCATAGTAAAATTACCCTTTGCTATTAATGACGAAAGAGAACAAACTAGAGCCGCACCTTAGACTACAGCTACATATGAACCATGGCCTCAGAGATCGGATATAAATGCAGGGTCTGCTGAACTTACGTGAGCCCTGACCCGTCGTCCAATATTAGAGACCATGTGTGAGCCTTCTGAACGCCCCCTCCCCCCTATGGGAATGGAATGGTTCGCTTCGCTGATACGACACGGTGATACGGCGTCAGTGTGAGCTTTGTTTCTCGGGCGGTCGTCGAAGAAAAATACGACCAGCCATTTTCTAACCTTGTGCCAATTATTACAAAAAGTATTCGAAAATATTAGGACATATCCGATTCCTTCCGCATACATTTGAGCACACACTGTTTGGTTCGTTTAATAATCGAAAAGAAGGAAATTCTATTCGCTATTAGAAATATTCGAATATTGGGACACCCCTAAGGCTTTTGGTTAGGTTGTCCTCGTCGCATGACAGCGATGTGGTTGAAAATTGAGTGCTAAAGGCCAAAGGCAACCCTCGAGAACAATGCACGTTCACCTTAATTAACGAGAGCCTAATGCCATAGAATTAATGTGGTAGTCAACTTAATGAGGTTTTATTTTATCAATAGCGTTTTCCATCGGAAACCAGGCTAAATATCTTAATTACTGAGGTTGTGCATAAACTACTTGCACCAAAAAATGAAATTTCTCAATAGAAATGGCCAGTGGCTACTAAAAGTGTTGCGTGGCAGAAATAACCTGCCCTGCATCGTCTTCCATTTTCCCAGGCCCACTGTAACCTCTGCAAACCAGAAAACGAATCCCTGGATTACGACGAAGCGGAGGACCGCTTCACGACGGGGTTTGAATATACAGGCCAAAACATGGCTTGGAGCGGCCACGGCGAGCCTCCAGTTGGACCTTTGCCGTCGGCGGGTGGTTCGTGGAGTACAAGGACTGCTCGCCCAAAGACGCCGCCAAGTTCGTGTACACCCCTCAAAAGCTCACTGGCCACTTCACGCCACTTCACTGGCCACTTCACTGGCCACTTCAGCACGCGCTACATCGGCGGCGGATACGCCTACTACACGCTCAGTGGGGCCTCCATTCCGCACCGTTGCAAGTACGTCTACCAGGAGGGCGCCACGTGCAGCGCTTGTCCGGGGGCCACCAAGTGCTTCGACAGCACGGGCTTGTGCGACTGCGAGCACTGCAGCGACAGGAGTACGGGTGCTCTCTTTCCGTACTTTTTTATTCTCGTCGTTGCTTTCGGGCTGATGGTGGCCGGCTGTGTATTCCGTCTACCGCCGAGTCGGTTCTCCCGGAAGCAGCGCAGATGCGCCGCCCGCAGAGCCGGCGGGCGCCGACACGGCGCTGCAATGACGGTTGGCGTTGTCTTTCGCCACTGTTCGCCAGACTCTGCTTCAATTTCAGACACATTTTTCGCCAAATTAAAATACTCGACAATAAAGCGGCGCGTTTGACGTATATTTAGTGCGATAGCATTAAAGGGACTATGCAACGAACAAAAAGTCGCTTGTAAATGTTTTCAATGCTTAGAAATGATGCTAAGAAGCATTCACACCAAGTATGAGTCTTGGGAACTGAGCCGGCAATTTACTATGAATTTTTAAAAGCCGTGGCTTTTGAAATTCACGGGCCGATTGGTGTCTATGTAGTGACCGTTTTTGAAAGTAAAATCGGGAAAGTGTACGTCACTAGTTCCGTGTCGTCGGCAGGCCCCCACACGCTGTCATTCGCTGGAGCCATGGCAGCCACAACGTCACGTGCACACTTCCGGTAGCCGTGAAAATCGTCTGCTCGTGCCGCTGCGCGACCCCCTCGGGCAAGCGGGAGCCAGGCCTCCGCGCATATGGTTTCGATTACCTCTGCCGCCTCTGTCGGGAGTTCGGGAGCCGCTCTCAGTGCCTTTGTCGCAGTGACAAGCAAAGAAAGAAAAGTTGTTCGTTCCTGTGTTCTGTGTTTGCTTTGTTCCCTCTTAACAAAGAAATCCGATGCGCGCCGCGAGGAAAGCGAAGAGACCATAGAAAGACTGCCGACGCTGCTGCTTGGGTGCTGGGTGCGACAACCGGAAGTCGCAAACCGAACGTCAGCGAATGACGTATTCATGGGCGGGGCCCAGTTCTAGAGCTGTTTTTTTTTTTCGTGTGTCCCGCGTGTACGAGTTGAGGGGGGAGAGGAGGAGCATAATATTTAATCGTCTACAACTTCGTTGTTATTGATGCTAGCTCAAAAATTCTTGCACTGGGGTGACGAGTGATGGAATGCCTATCTCTCGTCTGCTTTACGTAACCTCAATTAATCGCATAGTCCCTTTAAAGTAACACTGAGGACAATGCTATCAATTTTTGTTTGTTTAAAATTCGATAGTTCGACATTTTATGGCCTTGTTGCTGCCTTTCCGGTAGCGAAAAGTGCATTCATTGCAAAAAGATTTGGATTCGAAGTTTACTTTCCCGCCGCTACGATTCAAAATCGGGACAGTCTGAGGACGAAATAGGCGAGCAGTGGCGCTAAAGCGGCGGAAACGGAAACAAGGACTCCGTGATTGCTGGTTGCAAGCGCTGCGCTCTCGCCTATAGCAGCAGCCGAAATTAAAACTACTGGCCGCCGGACGTTGAAGGCTCGTCGCTTTGTTTACGTTTGCGCCAACGTTGAGATGGATCCCGATTCCGACAAAGAAGTTGTAAACAACTTCGGCCTGCATTCAGCGACCTCAACCCCACACCGCGTGCGATGCTTTTCAGGGCTGAGGCGGCGTGTCTGGCAAGAAAGTCCTAGCGCCGGGAAGTCTGCAGCGTTGCTGTCGCTGCCGAGCCACCGTCACTACTGGTGTGTAGCGACTGGTACGTGCAGGCATTTAAATTCTGCAATAATAGTCCTTGTAGGGCTGGTTATGCAGCCTAGCGTCTTCGAACGTTTACGAAGGGAATACGCCGAGCGGTGCGTTTGCTAACGTGGAGGCACGTTGAACATTGGCTATACACAGCTCTTTTTCCACTGCGTGAAACTTATAGACGCATTTGGAGGTCCCCTGTTTCTCCGCCCTTGTAAATCGAGGCGCATAACGGAACCACTTGGGCACGGAGAACGCAGAGCCGCGAATCACCCCAAAACATACCGAAACTCAGCCGCCAATAGCAGGTTTTTATTGACTTCCAACATTCAGGTTGTCTTTAAAAAAAATGTAAAAAAAATCAATATAAGGTTGCTGACGCAGCCCATAAGCATCTCATGCCACGCTAAAACGGGGCAAAAAAAAAGGGGGGGGGGGGGGGGGGATGGTCATTTCGCACCTTTTTTGGCCCTCCTTGGCTTAGCATAGTTACGGATTCATGCTGCTGAGTTCTTCCACCGGAATTGGTATGCACACCACCAAAACGAGAATGCGACAACGAACATAGTATAGAAAGGCACTGGTTGAACTATACCAACTATAGTTAAGCAGCACATCCGGCTGCGATTTCGTTTCTAGCGTGTTTGTGTGTTTCTTTCAAATGAGCGGTAAACGATCCGCACGTGTACTCGGCGAATGTTGAAAAGTCAGGGAAATGTAACTGCTTGGAAGTTAATAAACTTGATCTGAGGCGCAGGCAGTCTCGCTGGTTTTGCGCTGTGTCGCGGATCGAGAATGTCCCAACCATTGACTGTGCATCTGCATTAACCATACGTGGCACGTCGCTTATGCCAGGGAAATCCCCTCAGAAAGCGGCGCGGACGAAGCGAAGTATATATCCGATGTGGCAAAAGCTCGGGACATACTACGATTATAATGCCACACGTGCGCGCGCGCGCTTTCCCTTTCGCGACCGAGTCAAAGGCAGTACGCGGCTTCGTGTCACGTGCGGCCTTCTGCACGGGGGCAGAGAGCGAACCCATATAACGCAGCGATTCTCAGAAACGACGGCAAACAAGTGACGCGTCTACTCTTCGAGCACGCTGCACACGTGGAGAGGAATAAGTTTTGGGAGGTAACTTCGCACTGAGTGGAGCTTACTGCCCACTCACGTGAACCTGTGCCAGTGGGCGGACTACAGTGGAAGCGAATTTGAACGACCCCGTTTTTGTTTATTCGCAAGTAAAAAAAACACAAAACAGCGACTGACTCGCATTTCACTGGTTAATCGACTGATTGAATGCATCAGTTAATCATTCCTCTGTAGAGTGAGTGAGTTAAAGGAGGCGAAAGAACGTCGTAGCTGCGTTGCGTTGTCGCCACCTCCTTTCCGCTCTCGCCCTGTCTGACCACGGGTTTCTCCTAGCGCCCATCATTTCAAGGAATTTTCAAAAGAGGCCTTCCTCAGTCGTGTGATCATCCAGCCACGCGCGCCGCCTTAAGGGTAGTAGCAAAAGGCTGGTGCGACAAGGCGGTAGTGCGCCTGAACAGCAGATTGGGCTTGGTGGTTCTTCATCCTCAAGCAGCAGCGTGCTTACTATTCCGGGAAAACTGAAAGGCCTCTGCAGACGTGTCAACGCAGATGACTCGTTAAAAAAGCAAGGGTGAACTACAAACCGCTAGAGTCGCTTTGTGGAATGCGCAGAAGGCGTTGTGTATTCCAAACCACTGAAATGTGTGAAAGAGTATGTAGGACAAACAGGCAGATGCAGCAATGAAAGGTTGAGAGAACACAAAAGTTACGTCGGTCAAACATGCAGGCATTTAGGAATTCACGTCAGAGATTGCCCATCCAAAACTTGCGCCGCAGAATTCGAACGAAACGATGTCTGGTGCTGAAAAAACGCAGTGAACTGTTGGTTCGTGAGATTATTTTCTAGGCAGCTGAGATAGACTACGAGAACAATGCGTCAGTATACCGTCTGTACTGCTAACAGAAGAAAAAAAAAACGAGTTGTTAAACGTGCAGTGATTTTCATGAGTGTGCAAGTCACTTGTGTGTGGCACATGCGGTGGCTTTATGCAAGGGTACGTGAAGTTGTGTGTTTCTCAAAATCAATATTGTTGAAAGTCAGCGCTCGTTGTGTCGCCTCTCTCCTCGTGTTCCCGTCTACGTTCTGAGCTGCTGCCTGCGGCGGTAGAGCGGCTTGCTCCTGGAATAGAGAAAGAACAAGCACTGAACAAAAAGAGAGAATAGACTCCACGCATGTGAATTACATTTCGCGTCACGTAAGAAAAAAATCTCGTAGGCGATCCTTGGTGGTTCGTTCGAATGCATTAGCAACTCCTGTTGCTGCTGATTCTGTTGTAGCTCCGCCTCGAGGGTGTAATGGGCTGGCGTTAATGCAATAAAGCCCACATATGCGGAAATGGTCATTCAGTGCTTTGCATTCATAGATTGCTGGGAGTTCTCGTACCACTTCTGGCGCAGTACAGCGGTTACGCGATGCGCCACTGTCCTGGCAGGTGACTGTTAGAAACACGACCGCCGATGGGGTTTGTGAGACCATGTAGCTCTTCCTGAGCAACTTCGCGCGACCAGTGGTTAAATTAACTGCCGCCTGCCACGGTGTGCATGGTGCTCACAATCCGGTGAGCAAGCTGCCACCTACCACAGTGGGCAGGTGGTGATGACGTCACAAGGTTGGCACCGCGTCACGTGTCATGGCGGTTGCCATTTCCACTTGCGCAGACCGTTATAATGCGAACACATTAAAAGAACAAAGAAAAATTGGCCGGCGCTTTAGCATTGCTGAGCACGAAATATTGTGCGAACGCACAGTTTTTTGCAGATGGACACCGTCCCCACGTACAGCCGCGGCCAATTCTTTTAACAGTACCGCGCGAGCGTCGACCAACCTGCTTGCCAACGCCTTATCGCGGCGTGGAGCGGGGAAGCCAGCGAGAATAACCGCGTGCTCGCAAGTTTTCGTACATAGCGATTGTCGTCTTCTGGCTCATCCCACTATCGCTACACAACCCCGGCAGCGTTGTTCGCCTCACCCCTAGTTGGTGACAGCAGCCTCATGGGAAAGAAAGAGCAGCGAACGACAAGGTGGCCAGATCGTTTATAAATTTCGACAAAAGCATGTCGCTAGCTTTTATCTAGCCGCAAAATTCATTATGCTGGCACATTCGCTGACAGAGCAGCTAAGGTTGTGTATAAATTGCAGTCGCCCGGTCGAAATTGTCCAACTAGTTGTCTAGGAGCAAGCAGTATGCCCCCACACATCCCGGAAGAAACGCGGCTCCGTATTGAAGCACCGGCGACAGCGGAGAAATCTCAAAGGGAGATATACCTATAGGGAAGTTGGAGTGAGGAAGGCAACAATTAATAGGATTATTCAGGCCTTTCGTGATGAAGGTCGCATTGGGGACGCGGCCATGTGTTTAAAACGACGCAAGACAACCCCACAGCAAGGTATGGCCATCGTTGCTGTTGCTGCTGCCTGCGGATCCCTTCATGACTGCGGGACAGATAAAGGGCATTGTCGGCTTGGACACAAGTGACGAGCTTGTGCGAAAACGGCTTCGTGAAGCAGGCCTCACGAACAAGTGCGCGGCCCAAAAGACATTGCTTTCGGCCGCCAGCAAGGCAGAAAGACTGCGGTTTGCCCGCGAGCATCTCCAGTGGTCAGTGTACGACTGGGGTCAAGTCGCATTCGCCGACGAGTCGACATCCTGTACACAGTGGGACCAAAAGCAAAGAGTCTATTGTCCAGCTGGCGCAAGGTATGCAGTGCACGGTTTGTGTGGGATTGTAAAGAATGCCCGAGGTGGACTTTCCGCTCAGTTTCATGTTACTCATAAATTCGCAAAAACGCTTACTGTCTTCGCAAGAAATTACCTCAGCAGCTTTTTTTCTTCAGTGTAGCCTCTAAGTTTTGACTTGAAATTGCACCGAGAATGTGTTATTATTCCGATATTAACACCAGCTGTTTTTAATTTCGTATACGCATGACCCTTACTATACCCAGGCCGTGCAAGGCAGTGGCCGCACGAGTGTTAGTCTTAGTGCACTGCATGGGCTCAGGCCGGCCCGAAAGCCCGGGCCCGGCCCGCGGGCTGAAGCGCACACAAGCGTCATTGCATGTAAGGTGTAGAAAGTGCCTCAATAAACATTTCCTGACTGTGCATCAACATCCAACGAGGCGCCTTCTTTTTCGTTAAACGAAGAATTTGTCTTGTTTTGCTCGTTTTGTTAATCCGTTTCCAGCGTATGCACAATCATACAATAATGCTCGCCCAAAAAGGCAGTCTAGCCAGCAGACGACAATCGCTGTGTAGGAAAAACTTGCAGCACGCGGTTATTCTCGCTCGCTTCAACGCTCCGCGCCCCGATAAGGCGCTGGCAAGCAGTTCGGTCGAAGCTCGCGCGGTAGTGTCAAAGAATTGGCCGGATGTACCTTAAAGCGCGACTGAGCTGTCCTCTGATCCAGGGAGCCAGTTACGCGCGTCTTCAGCTTTTTAATCGTCAATGCCAATGTATCCTATCTGCGCCGGCGGCCTATGCTTTTTCTTTCTTATTACCGAGCTTCGGCATACCACATTTCCACAAAAACAACAAACAGTACAAAGCAGCAAGGAGAAAACCAAACGAGCACGCAGAACACAGTGTATACGGCCTATACTCCAGTGCCGCATTTCTGCAGCAGTGTTGTCAACGCGTATTGCTCTAGTGTCGTGTTTCTGCCGCAACTTTGTCTACACCAACGCATGCTGCGCACGTCTCTCTGTGGCTACCGCCACATAGCTCAAAGTACGAATATTAGTTTGTTAGTAGTATTATTAGATGAAAAAGACAGTGTGCAATGTACAGCGCGAGAGGCGCGATCGAAAAAAAAAATTGCGTCGATAGCATAGTGCCTTCGTGCAGTGGTCAGGATTGAGTGGGTGCTGGCCATGGAACATAGAACAGTATCGTGAAGCAAGGGATGAAGTAGGCAGTGAAAGAAATGAGGACGCTAGCTTTGGCACAAGCATAATAAAGACATTTAAAGGGGTGGAGACACCAAATTTTGAAGCTATAAAAAGCCTGCTATGGCATTCCTATGTATGCAAGGGCACTCACAGCCAGGTGTTGGACGCAACAAACGTTTCAAAAATATTTTAATTCGGTTCCAAAGATTACCTAAATGCTCACTCTCACGATCTAGACCCCATCGCTAGCGCCATCAACGCTGACGTCACAAGGGGGTAAACAAATTACAAGTTTTAGTGACGTCATACCAAAATACAGTGACGTATGATGAGCGGGACACAGCCGCGTGAGCGCAGTCGACGCACCAGCGAGCCGCATTTGCTGCTAACCGCCACTCGCTCGGTTTGCGGCGCGCCGTTGCGAACAGCGTCGCAGCGTCCGATTGCAGCTCGTCGCCTGCGTCCGGCCTGCTAGATGTCAACACAAGCGTTTGCGGGACGGCAGGCTGGAAACGCTGATTGGTCAAAAAAATATGACGTCATACGCGTGACGTCATAGGTCACGTGATATTTAATGACGTCATGTTCGGTTGGGGACAGGCATGTTTTCCCTAGATTTTCCCCCGCCACCGCTCGTCAGCGGACGGGGCTGCTCGCGAGGAGCCGAGAGGCGAGGAGGCAGCGTGCACTGCAGCGTTGCCTCCTCGGCGTGTCCCCGTCATGTCTTTCGACCCGCCGCGGTGGCTCAGTGGCTATGGCGCTCGGCCGCTGATCCGAAAGACGCGGGTTCGATCCCGGTCGGGGTGGTCGAATTTCGATGGAGGCTAAATTCTAGAGGCCCGTGTACTGTGCGATGTCAGTGCACGTTAAAGAACCCCAGGTGGTCGAAATTTCCGAACCCCTTTCACTACGGCGTCCCTCATAGCCTGACTCGTTTTGCGACGTTAAAACCCCAATAAACCATAAACCCATGTTCTTCAGTGCGCGCGCGAGATTAAAAAGCGCACCTGTCGCGCTGCGCTGTCACACTGCATGCCTGCTTCCGTGCATTTCTTGCGGACTCCTTTCAGTCATGCTTAGCTATACTTTGACCAAAAGGCTTCTTAAACAGTTATTTCAAGTTTTATTGCTATGTATAAAGAATATGTTTGTAGCAGGTGCGTGAGCCCGAACAAAAGAAAACTGTTTTTATTCCCCTTCAGTATTCCTGCTTATCGAGACTTGAGTATTTATATGTTGCAGTACATGTTTTTTCAGGCATCACAACTGATGTTTCGATGTGTTTGGTAATTGACTTCATTGTAGCTTCATACTTGCACCATTTAAACTCTGCACATAGCTCTTTTTTCACAAAAGGAAATGTGATTAGGTTTCTTAATAGAGCTGTGCACGGGCCGCAATTTCGAACCCGCGCCCGGCCCGGGACTTAACCTACCGACAGGAAGCCCGGCCCGACACTGAAGGACCCTGAGCACGCTCGTGCTCGGCCCGACCTGCAAAGCGGCGACGACACAAAAAGAGAATTTCAGGAAAATGAGTTTATTTCAATGACATTCAAATTTTGACCTCGCATTCCAGATCACAGTTTGGGATTATACACAAGACACAACGCATAAAGGTATAGATTTATCACTCTAAATATGCAAGTTGTTCATTGATGATGGCTTGATCGAAACAAGAGCGGCGCTCTTTCATTACGAATCCTGCGGCGCTGAAATTTTTCTCGCTGCTTGAATTGGTGGCCGCAACGGCTAATACTTCCATAGCAAGAGAAACGCTTGAAGTATGAAGGGGAATGACAGACGTGGTGTCGTAAGCCATGGATGGCGTGCCACAACAGGAAGACTTTTTGACTTGTTAGAGGATAAGCGAGCAAATAAGCGACAGGGCGGCGCTATACTGCGAATGCCGATGTGGCCGCGACGTCCCTGCTTGTACTATTCACGGGAAGGCACGGTGCTGTGTTCACTTTGCTGACAAGCGATTACGGCGAAACGCAGCACTGCGCCAGAATAGTACAAGCTGAGCCGTAGTGGAGGCGCCAGTGACATTCTTCTAATGCTTTTCATGTGGTGCCCCCCCCCCCCTCCCCCCCCTCCTTCGCTCTCGCCCGCGACTATTGTCCGTCTCCCCGGCCGGAACCTGCCGGGTAGGCGGACAAGAGAGAAGGCTGCCGGCTCTGCGGTGCGCTGCGAGTGGCGAGTGGAAGAATTTAACCTTTTCCCGATGTGCTGCTGCAGCGCTACTCCGTGACCCCGCGACCTCGCGTGCGCCGTACGCAGCCCTGCCTCCGCTTCCCAGAACCATCCTTTCTTCTTACAAGGCGCCCAAAACTGGTTGCTTTGCCCCAACGTTGGTACTTGCTAGAACGAAAAATGCGTTTCTAGCCCCAGCTAGCTTTTTTTTTTTCTTTAGCGTTTGTACTATCTTCCCGTCCTTGTACATGCCCTCCTGGATGGTCTAGACACAAATCACTTCCTGCTGTGCATGCAAGACGCCCAGCGCACCACAGCCCGCTTTGCCCAACTTAGAGCCTTGGGCGTTTGGTTGTGAGTAACACCGTATGGCGCGTAATGCATTCCCATCAGGCAGAATTAAAATATGAGAAAATTCATCTCAAGAGATATTTCCTTGTATTCTCCAAGTAAATTACTTCTATACTAACTCCTCCCTTCTGAAGTGACCAAAAGATAAAACAACTCAGCGTGTAAAAAAGGTGAATGCAAAAATACACTACTTTTGTGCAAAATTCACAGGAAGTGCACTTAAATTGCCACAAGTGCATGGCCAATTAAGGAAAAAAAAAACAAGGGCAAAGGACGGAGACGCACAACAGGAACACAGGACGGCGCTGTGTTCTGTGTTCCTGTATTCTGTGTTCCGAGTTCTGTGTCCCCGTCTTTTGCGCTGGTTTTCTTTCTACAATCGTGAACCAATTAACTCGCCCAGCTCTCCACTCTACTGGACCAATCAGGCATCAAGCTTCACAGTGCATTAGTGTTATATCTTACGCTACATATTTTCGAATTGTTTTTGCTCGGCATACACGTCTTTCATTTGCTTAGGAAGAAAGCAGCGCAGTCAAGAAAGTTACTCCCTCCTGCCAGCGAAAATTAAAAAAATGCGGTTTTTTCAGCGCCAGTATAAAATCTTTGCATGCTGACGGCATGTTGAAATTTTCGTTAATGCACCGTAATAATTATCTCATGAAGCCCCAGCTCTTGTGGCCCAGGACGAAGAGTACGATGATTTATGGCAATATTTGAGGTGCATTTATGAGCCAAGTTCTTAATGCTCTAACGTTCTCCTAAGCAAATAAAACTGAAAATTGTGATAATTTTGATAATGCTTTATGGAGCTAACACTACCAGGACGTGGTAAATAAACAAAAAATAAATTCTTTGATAAAGGCCTGTACGCTGCACTTGTGCTGCTCATTTATTTCATGCTGTCCATTTTCTCAGTGCAGTGTCTTCTTTGATATGCATATTTCTGGCTCATTACATACTTTGCTTCGGTTCACAATTCTTCTTTTAGCTATATTTCATCCACTTTCCTGCCATAATCTCTATTCAAACGTAATTTGTGTAATTTTGCTTTGTCCGGGCTCCTGCAATGTTCTTTTTATTTTTATTTTATTTAGAACATACTGCAGGCCTACAGTAGGCCCAAGCAGGAGGGGCGAATACATAATATATGCAAAAACGAACAGGTTTAGCAAAATTGAAAAATGTTAAATACAAGTTGTAACACAAAATACAGCAATAAATACAAGGCTCAGATGCAAAAGTATATATGAATGATGTGAAGACCTGTTTCAAGCTGTTGCACTATAATTCAGTCTAACCTCCTCGATCACGATCACCTAAGCCTTTCCTTATCTGTTGCCATACTTTTTTATGGAAACACTTAAAAACAAAGCACCATGATCTATTTCAGTATTGTTTTATTTGCCGATCTAATTTTTTCGAAGATAACATGGGATACCAACTCCCCTTTAATGTCCCCGTTCTCGTCTCGAAGTCGCGAATTTTTAGATGTGCGCTCAGTATTCTCGTTAGTGCATTTGTGCTCACAAGGGACTATAACAGCCAACGCGGCTAATACGCTAGATTTAATCCTGACAAATCGATCTGACATAGTCTCACCTATTACATACCTGCCAGGCATCAGCGACCACTTGCTAATGCACTATGACATTAATCTAGCCACTCCGAACACTAACAAAAAGAAAAAAAATAATAATACGAGACTACAATGGAGCAAATTTTCAGGCGATAAATAATGAACTATTTTTTTTTATCGATGCTTTCCCATAGCTTTGGTGTCCGCAGCATTCAAACCAACTGGAGCATGTTCACAGCTATAATCACCCAACTCACAGAACAATACACTCCTGAACGCACTGCTACCACCCACTCAATAGCTCCCTAGTGTAATAATCACATTAAACGTTTATCTAACAAAAAGAAAGCCTCTACCGCATCGCAAAGTTCTCGCCAACTAGTGAGCGATCGGACTTCGTATTCAGCGGCTTCCAACATGTATGTTCAGGCGCTCAAAAGCGCTAAAAGCACTTCCACTCACATGTAACCACCAATGTCAAAAATTCTGGCGGGTCATTAATCCTTCCACCGACGATAGTTTTGCGTTATCTGACCCGTTAGGCGACCTCATCCCTTCCGACGTTCGCGTCACGATTCTTAACCGCGTAATCACTGACAACTTTACACCCATATCTGATGTATACATATGCCTACAACTCACCACTTCAACTATGTTTTCATGCCACCTATAACTGTTGCTCCTACTGGTGTGAATAAGCTTATTGATGGACTCAGTGTTCATTCCGCTCCGGGTTATGACTGCGTTACTTAAAAAGCACTGCAGCTTATTCGCCCATTATACTAACCAAACTTTTCCAGCATTGACCAGTCAACGCTGCTACTGAGTGGAAGATCGGAAAGGTGGTTACAGTCTACAAATCCGGCAGCAAAGCATCCCCTATTAATTATCGTCCCATATCCCTTACCAATACTTGACCCAAAATGTTCAAACATATAATATTCACCAACCTTGTTAACTTCCTTTCATTGAACAACTTTTTATGTCAGCGCAACATTGTTTTCGAAAACTTTACTCTTGCGAAACACAGTTAATATAGTTTACACATGCATTGCACTGTATTCTAGACCTATCATCACTAACTGGCTGTATATTTCTGAATTTTTCAAAGGCTTTCGACGATGTATGTCACAACCTTTAGGCTCACAAACTAAAACATCTTAATATTGACTGTAACTTATTGAAATGGATTGAATGTCTACTTAATCGCTCACAATTAGTTATTGCTTACGGTTATAACACCTGTTTTACAGAGGTGTCTTCCGGAGTTCCACAAGGTTCAGTTCTTGGACCCTAGCTACTGTTCCTGATCTAACATTAATGATCCCCGCTCTCTTATGGATTCTCATATTCACCTATTCGCTGATGTTTGCGTCATTTTTAGAGAAATAACCAACACTAACAACCTTACATTACTTCAGTCAGTGGCGGTCACAGAGAGTGGTTTTAGGGGGAGCGGACAGACTGCTGTATATAAAAAAAGAAAAAATAGAAACAACGATTTTTCATTTTATTTGCACAAAAATTTTTTTGCGCTTTGTTATTGAAAAATAAATGGCGAAAGGTATAGACGTTATACCATTACTCAATCTTTGAATGTTAACGCTTACGCGAGCAATATTCATTTCGATACCAGGCGAAACGAGTCGACGTCTGAGATAATTGCCACGACATGTCCACTAAGGTCAAAGCACCTGCCCGGACATTTCACCAGTGGGGTTAGCGGCCTTCATTTATCAGTTCTGGGAAGTGGCTTAATTTGTTCTGCCCTCAGTCCCCAAGGCGGCTGGTCGGCGCTCCTTGTCAAGCCAGAAAGGGATGGTCCCCTCGCTTGCGTCGCTGTGTCCCTGGTGGGATAAAGACATGAATGGGTGGCTCCCCCCCCCCCTTCCCGCCGACGAGGTTGATGGCCACCGCAACCGCAGGTAAATGGCACCGCCGTCGCCGCCGCGCCGGCGGCATGGCAAGACAACGGTGGCGGGAACTTGATTACTTTTGTATTTTGTAAATAGTGTACAAAGCTCTCCCCTGTCCATTCTTGCTGTCGCTCCCCTCTATACTTCTCCTTACTATCCTCTCCCTTTCCCTGTCGTTTCCGCCGGCTGCAGCTCGGGTGCTTAAGATATTAGATAGCAATTGCCGCAGCCGGCAACACTCTTTTGCTTCCTTTTTTTTTTTTAAAAATAAACCACTACCACCAAGGCAGGAACACGATACCTATCAACGTGTAGAACGTGGAATTGTGTGAAATAAGACAGCCGCTAACAAGGTGAACGTACAAAGCAGGGGACTACTTGACGAGACCGCCACTGACTTCAGTGCGAAGAATGGTGAATGCAGCTATATATGAACAAATGCAAAGTCATGCGTGTATCTAGAAAAACTTCCGTCCCACCTCACTACTACATCGATAACATTTCGTTGGAATCAGCCTCATCATATAAGTGCATCGGCGTCCACATTACTTATTATCTTAACTGGTCTCTTCATACCGAGAACATAATTGAAAATGCTAATCGCATGCTTTGCTACTTACGTCGCAACTTCTTTAACGTTCCTTCCAATTTGAAACTACTGCTTTATCAAACACTAATACGATAAAAACTCGAGCATGCAACACGTGTATGGCACCCTGCTCATGACTTCATTAATGATCTTGAGCTGGTGCAAAATAACTCTGTGCGTTTAATCCTTGTTAACTACAACCGCACAGCTATGAAGTCTAATATCTGCCTCCCATAACTGACATCGCGTAGAAAAGTGTTTCGTATCACCCTGTTCCACAAGCTGTACCATCATCCCGCTCTTCGTGATCACCTCATCCCCCGTACAATTTCTGTATCCCGCCGCATTGATCATGATCACAAAGTTGGAAGTATGTCATGCAACAGAAAATGCTGCTCGCAGTCATTCCTGCCGCGAACCTCATGCGACTGGAACCACCTTACCGCAGAAGTTGCCGGCACTGAAAATTACGAGCAGTTCCGCGTAGCACTAGCTAACATTGTATATTCAGGCGCTGTTTAATGTTCATGTAATCAACTGTATTTTTCTCTCAGTTTTAGTATATTTACCATTCCCCCTGTGTAATGCCACTAGCCCGTTGTGCTCTAAGCGGTGCGGGCCGGGCTCTATTATTTTACTTTCCTTTTAGACAAGCCCACCCTAACATCTGTGTAATGCCACTGGCCTTGAGGGGTAAATAAATAAACAGAGTAATATGCAAGCCTCTCACACAACATTCACTAATATTTCTTTCTTTCTGTAATAACAATTTGTAGACAGCCTAAAGGCTCATATTTCACTGACGTGAAGGTTCATTTTTCAGTCACAGTTCCATACTGTAGAGCGCAGGATAGCGCTTGTGCTGCATAGTTATTCTTCTGTGTGTGTCATTGTAGGCGCTATTGTTTGTTTTCTCAAGTACTATGCACCGTGTATCCCAAACTGAAGTTCTTCTAAATCTTCTTTGATATTAGCAGTTGCAAATTCAAGCCTTCTGCAGGATTTGAAGGAGGCCCAAGGAGACGAGGACTAATTTTATGCATATGCAAATGTAAACAGCTAATCTATCTGTACTATTGTAACTTGCATTCTTTTTTGCTTTATGTGCTGTTCTTATATTTCGTGCCATAATGCTGAATGTCGTGATTTTTGTATGTATTATAGTGTAAATTGATACTGTATGTCTGCTGTCAAAGTGTTTTCTTTTTCTTTACTGTAATGCGCGATTGTAATGTTTATCTCTTATATTGTTTGGTGTACTTTCCATGTTCTTTTAAAGTACCAACTTGTTTTTCCTACGTTCAAAACTGTCATCTAATGGTCCCCTGGGCCTTGTCAAGCTGTGTGCACAGCTTTTAGCCCAGGGTGACCAGCGAGATTTTTCTGGTAAATAAAGTGCATTGACTGATTTATTAATTCATTGATATGCAACTTACAAATGATTGGAAATGAGGGGAACATGTGCACAGGGCGGAAAGCGCGTGGTCTGCCAGGAAACACTGAGGTGGCCCCGAGAAGGGCCTTTAGTAAGGACGACATCCGTTTTGTGCCTCTTCACTAAGCAGCGACGACACGGCGTGCGCAGTCCTCGTTTTGCACGAGCTGTCGAAGCAATCCTTGGTAAAAAAAAACACGAGGGAACAAAGTCGTGCTGTGTATGCAGATGCGATCGCCTCGTGGTTCCATTCACGGCGAACAACCATCCGGCAAGCCTGGCTCTTTCGACGGATTCAGGAAACGACTGAAAAGAACAAAAGTAAGGAGCGAAGAAAGGTGCACTGCTTACAGGTTAGAACACAAAAACAAAGCTAGGCGCTGCACTCGGTTAACCCATTCAACGAGGCGTGGCGTGAGCTTTAAATCCGATTTCGACAAGGCGTGAGAAGTCGCTAAAGAAGCAAAGGCACACTGCACTGAATGAATGATATAGATAGACTAAGCGCAAGTCATAACTTCTCTAAAGCCACACTGCACTCGTTTAACCCTGCAACGAGGCCTAGCGCGGGTTCTGATGTCTGGCGCCGATTTCGACAAAGAGAGGGAACACGGCCGCGAGATTGATGCCCGCAATCTTCCAGGAAGCAATGAAGCGGCCCTGAAAAGGGCCGTTTGGAGCAGCTCTTCAACGTCAACCTACAGCGGCGTGGCGGCGAGCAGTAGGCCCAGCGTCCGCGGCGAACAATGACATCGGCTTCCGAGAAGCATATCCAGGGAACGACGCTGCAAAAAAAAAAAAAAAAGTTTCGTTACAAGCACCGCAATTTGGTGAGTCCTCAATGCACGAGAAAACTTGCGACAATGTAGTTCAGTCCTTACCTCAGGGTTGAGAATGCGCACCCCCGACAAGCGCGTCAGCGTAGCTGTCAAACGGCGGTCCTCAAAGCGCGCCTGATGCGGATCCTTGTAGTGCCGCGGCAAAAACTTTAAATACGAGCACGACACTAGCCACGTGCTCCTGGGGAAACGGCGAAAGCCGCAAGCAAAAACTGCACAGAAATTTCAGCTGGCTGTCGCCGCCGAGCGCACCACGCACGAACGCCATAGCTGCACACGCCTCGAAACGAGCGCGCCGAGGATCACGAAACGAATGCGGCATGCCCGCTCACCACGCACGCGCGGCGCGGCGGGTGCACCTAGCGATTCCCCAGGCGCTCTAGGGAGAGGTCGAGAAAGGCGCGCTGACGCCACGTCCGGTTGAGAACGAGGGCGAAGTCAAAAAACGTCACGGAGAAGCGCATCCCATCGACCAATCAGCGTTTCCAGCCTGCCGTCCCGCAAACGCTTCTGATGTCAACGGCGAGCCGCTCGCGACAAACGCAACGACGGGAAGCGGCAACCAATGCGAGCCCGGAGAGCGGCAGCGTCATGATGAAATAGGGCGCACTCCTTGGAGCCGGGCGGCCTGCGCCAGTCTTCGTGCCGACCACCGGCATCCGAAGAACTCGACAGTATTGTTTGTTCACGTTCATAGCAAACCCTGGGATATATGAATATCAAAAATGCATCGTTTCTGACGATCGTTGGCAAATACCGAGTTCCTGATAGAAGTGATGACTGCGATGCAAGCAAATTTCATCCCATATCGGTTTTGTGCTGCTGCTACCTGGTGCGGTTCGCCTGCCGTCTGCTAGCTCTGTTGCTGAAGACGTCGTGGAAATCGAACATATCTTTTATTGTGGGGCGAGTTCACAGTAAAGGGGTGCCGAGCGGAGCACGTTTCTGAGCGCTGGCCAGTCCCGAAGCGCCCTCAGCTGCGGAGTCGGTCGTGAAACCAGCTCAGGCCTAGCGACGACTAGGGCAGTCTGGGACCAGCGCGCAGGTCGTCGCCCGGCGTTGCCGCAGGCAGTGTCGTTGCCGAAAGATCCACTTTCAGTACAGTCATGCTGTCGTATCTCGAATCTAGGAAGCATCCTTACTTGTAGCATGGCTGTTTTGTGCGGACGTGAAGTACGCCGTGCCTGCCAGTCGGTCGGCCAGCCTGGATACCGTCTGCCGACGTCATAAAAGCGAGCTAAGGAGTGTTCTTGACGTAAATAATAAACCATGGTACAAGAAATGTGAAAAAAGTGTCATTTTTGAGGATCGCTGACCAATACTGAGCTGCTGGTAGAGGTAACAACGGTGATATGAGCAATTTTCTTGCCAGAACCGCCTCGCAGCTGCCGCTGGCCCGACGTTGGGGTCCGGCTCGCCTGGCGCCCGCTAGCTCCGCTGCCGAAAGCGTCGAGGAGATTGACCATACTATTATTTTATTGTGAGATGATGCTGTTGACACTAAAGCTATTTGTGAAAAGTATTCCTTTTATTATAGCGCAGGCGACTACCGAAGCGCCGGCCGCTTGCGAAACAGGCTATAGGCCTAGCGACGACCACGGCAGCCAGCCAGGCAGCAGCAGAGCTCGTCGCCCGGAGCGCCCGCGAGCGGTGCCGTTGCCGAAAGCTCCCAACATAAGCAGGCATGCTTTGTCGCTGCTCGAGTATAGCTGGCAGTTCTGATAACAAGGCGATTTTGTCTTTTCTTGTGATATTTGTACACCAACCCAAGCAGCGCTCAGGTACTGCTGCACGGCGGCGAAGTGTGACACCGGTTGTGGGCGCAGCGCAGTGATGCTTACTGGCATTTTCCAAAGTGCTTCGCATCCTCACGCGAACCCGCGAAGGCGATATTAGCGTGCGATAAAAAAAAAGTTGATGTCCTCACTCATTGGATTCAGATCCGTCAGAATCCGAGCTGCTGGTACTAGACATGCTGTTGTTTTTTTTCATGCGCTGGTCAGCACGTGTGTGAGAAAGCAGACGATGCAGCAGTAGGTGCGTCACAACTTTTGTGGACCCACGTGACCAAGCGAAGTAGTTGATCTTCCCCCTCTGTGACGTCACTGTCCAACTCGGCGTTCCGAAACCGAAACCGAAAATCGTTCACCTAAAAATGCGATAATAAATTATTCACTGTGAATATATGAATCTCTGAGTGTGTATCATGCTTCCTGGAGCCATAAGAAACGTTTGAAACTAAGAACGCCCGAACCACAAATTTGGTGTCTCCACCCCTTTAACCTAGCAGCTACGGCTACCGCCACTGATCTCCACTAGGTGGCTGGATGCCGCATTCCCGCTTTCCGAGACGAACGCGAGTGAAGCCACCGGAAGTTGGACCGCTTGTCCCGGAAGTCGGGTGTCTGCTGTGTATTTCAATGCAAACAGTCGTGTCTTTCGCCCTTTCGTTCTCAGTTTTTTGCGTTGTTTTCGTGTGATGTCTGCTGTTATATGAAAGGAACAAGCAAGCTGAACGCGAGAAATGTGAGCATTGTGTGCAGAACCCTGTAATTTCTGCGAAAGCGAAGAAAACAGGCACGCAGGTCTCACCCTGCCTCGGCAAGGGGGTACGTGCATTAAACACTATGTTCTTGCCTGGTTCGTGTATTCCGAGCGTAAAGGAGAAGTAGTGGAATGACGATGAGGCTATGTCACCTTAAAACCGAATTTTCGTGCAGTAAAGAAAAGGCAAGCGCGAGAGGAACGACTGACAAGAAAGGCGAATGGTGCAGTGCGCGTGGGAAGCGCTGTTAGAAGTCAACCCTGGCGAAAATCTTTCCCAGCCCAAATGGTTTATGGAACAATTTCTAATTGGTTCCAGTTGGAACCAACTGGAACCAACTGGAAATTGTTCCATAAACCAGTTGAGCTGGGAAAGATTTTCACCTGGGAACTGCACCAAGCACCACGAATTAAAGACCATTCAGGCTTAACTTGCTACAACACGAAACAGTACATGACACGCTCCGTCGAAAAAGCAGTACCATACCTTTTGGAGGCGCTAATGTGAACCAACCGAACACCGTCGACACCTCACAAGATAGTAGCCTAGCCCTCGCTCCGGTTCGGTCTAAACTTAATTCGGTAAAATGGTCGCTGCAAAGTAAGCTGCCTGGTGAATGTTTCAACCTATTCTTTCTTATATTTATCCCCCATTGATAGCATAACTTGGGCTTGAGCGTGGGAACAAGCATCGCAGTAAAGAGCACAGTTGGCGAAGCTAGGCAAACGAGACGACACCGAGCCGAGTAGACGAGGCTCCATACTTGCTGTGCGTAGCGGCGTCCTGTCGTCTGCTAGTGTCGCCCCATTGAAATGCAATGGGCCCTTATTTTTGAAACGTCCTTCCCGAAGACTTCGCTGGTCTCCTCGCTCAGTTGGCGGCGCAAAAGGTAGGCATTGTCATGGAAAAAGACGAGAACGGCGAAAAGACGAAATGCTAAGTGGGAAAACAAAACTGGAACTGAAAAACCGTGCTGAGCTCCGATTTCATGCACTGCCAAAGGCTGACTTCCGGGACAAGGCCGCTTACTTCCGGTGGCTTCACTTTCCGGCGCCCGATGTAGGGTGCCTCGATGTGCGCACGCTCCGCTGAGGGTGAAGACAACTGCGTCGTCTGCTACGGCGGCCGCCATTGCCATGCCCACTTCAAAGGCGCGGGGCGTGCGCCAACATGCTTTGTGCACTGGCCGCTGCAAAAGCGCGCTTGTCTTCGCGACCAAAAGAAAACAAAATTGCGTTTCACGCCTTTTCTAATGAAGTGTAAGCAGAATAGGATTGTAAGGGGCAACTGTGCAAATATTTTAAGATTTGGACGGTCGTTTCTCCTAGCACACGGCGACTCGGGTGCTAGATTGGAAAGAGTTAATAGAGCGCACTAGGAACCTAACTGCAGGATTAAAATTAATTAATAATAACAGCAATATCATAAGCAGCTAGATTGCATTCAATCACTCAAATGTGTCACAAATTAAGAATGCTCCAATTGCCTTAATCACATTTATTGTCAACCTCAGTAATAGAATGACAATTTTTTGAACAAGAAAAAAGATTAATGTGCTTTACGTACCTTGTCCTAAGAAATAAAAGCCAGCGCATTGGCCACACGTACACGAACCAAATATCGCAGTACCTGGGCCGCGCATGCATGCATTGTACACTGAAAACTCCAAATATCTCCAGGTATTTTTATACGCATGCAGTCGGCCATTGGAACTTGGCGGGACCACTGTATATTGGTCAAATGATGAGGAAAGTTATTAGTCGCAGTGAGAATACATCCGTTTATACTCGAATGGAATCGAAATTGTGGTGTCATTGATAGGTCAAACTAATGAGTCGACTGCATTAGTATAATTCAACGTACACTGAAGACAGTGTTCTAAAGACAAAGTAATCTATTGCCGCGATCAGAGGTTAGTTGAAACCAAACAATCATTAATATTGTTTATAACCATGAAAGTTGTTTATTTGCCCTGAAAAAATATTTCAGGACACTTTGAAGGCATGTTTGCACAGATCATCCCTGTCTTCAAAACCTGGAGTCAATGCAAAACTAACAATGCAATTTAGGACACTTATCAGGTGTAAAAATAGGAACTCTGCTGGTGCTATAGCAGCATGGGTGTACTTCAGTGTGGATAGCAGCTTAGTTTAAATTAACTCCTGCATACGTCTTGGTCGCGTGACCGTTGAGACGAGCTTTTTGAAGGTGTCGGAGGAAGATGCGCAGTCTCAATCTTGCGTACCTGTCGGTCAGCGTTTTCCGGATTTCTTCATCATGGCTTGCGCAGAACTTCAAGCGCGGTCGGTATGCTTGCATGCAGCAGACCTTTCCTAGGTATGCTGTAAGTGAGCGGAGAGGTGACTTCATTGTCACTAGTTTGCCTGTGCGCCATGAGTTTATTCCAACAAAGTGCTTCTCGTAGATTTTGATTACTGGGATAAATTAGGTTGTCGCCTTCTGACACATATTCCTTCAGAGCAGTCAGAGAGGCATGTTCATCACTAGCGCATATCCTCGCATTGTTGGCAGCTGACAGACGGCAAGATTCATTTCAAAATGAAGCCTCCTATGTAGTGTAGAATGCTGCACTCTGTTGTGAACAGTTCTTCAATGAACAGAATTTCTGAGTCATTTATCTCATCAGCTTCCACTTCTGTCCTTTCTTTCTTTGCCTGGGAGAGAAGGTCTACCAGATATTCGCGGTCATCGAGATCGTAGCTCGTCGTCCGTGGGGTAAATAAAAACTGGCCCACGCTCACAAGCCTCAGAACGCATTTCATGTCATACGCACTGGGCACAGATTTTCTCAGTCGAACCACCGAAAAGAGGTTCTCGAGACAATACTGAGAGAGTCTGCTGGTAAGAAAAAAATCGTACTCCTCATTTTCCAGCAACACTTCTTGGAGGTGGTGGTGCACTGCGGCGCACAACAACCCGGCATCTTTCGATGTGCGCCCGGTCAGCACCAAGAGAAAAGGCGACAAAGCGAACGCACGTGTTACGGCCGCCGCGCCGCCGCGAGAAAGGGCATGAAGATGGCCGCCGATGGACTGTCACCATGGAGGGAAAAAAACTGAGGAGGGAGCGTCCGGCGACAACCTTGAAGCCGAGTCTTAACAAGTAAAGATAAAGTAAAAAAAAGAGAGTGTGTCCCCCCCGTGATCGCACCACGTGATAGCGTGCGGTAAAGTCTAGCCCCGTTGCGCGCGCGCATGCGCCGATTAGCGCGGCAGACTAACTGTAGATCAACTTCCTTGCTGTAGACGCCCGCGCCGCGG
The DNA here is from genome assembly GCF_055824585.1 of Amblyomma mixtum. Classification (NCBI taxonomy): domain Eukaryota; kingdom Metazoa; phylum Arthropoda; class Arachnida; order Ixodida; family Ixodidae; genus Amblyomma; species Amblyomma mixtum. The sequence continues at coordinate 318,457,320 of NC_143013.1, forward strand.
GTCGCACATACGTGCGCACTAAAACATACCGGAATCAAAACATAAAGGACCGGCTCGGAGAGCGAAAAACTGAGGGAGAAAACGACTTCAAAACACTCGGCTTGCGAACGCTGGCCGCGTGACGTCATGCTCCCTCCTTAGTTTTTTTTCCTCCATGACTGTCACGGCCGGCGAGGCGGCACTCGCCCTCCCAAAGGGGGACTTCACCCTAGAGAGGGCGCGCGCGCATGAGGCACCCTAGATGGGCACCGTAGATAACAGATGGGCAGCTAAGGTATTTAAATATTTATACAGAAAGAACGTTGACTCACAGTGGCGGAAAAGAACTAGAAAACTAACCAGTAAGTATGCTGGTCATGAGGACGGAGAAAGAAAGAGCATTAAACGACAGGTCAAAAAAGCGGAAGTTAAAAATTGGATGAATTCAATGGAAAAGAAACATAGTGTAGAACTATATCGATTCTGGAAAAGGCAGATCAGGAAAGAATTTTTCTATGATAACTCAAGAGGCAGTGCCCTACTTTTTGAAGCTAGATCAGGGTGTCTTAGAACGCGCAGCTACAAAAAGAAATTTAACGAAGAAGATGACACATGTGCAGTGTGTGGTAGATCTGTGGAAACAATTGAACACCTCATAATCAAATGTGATGGTATCCATCCGGATGTCGATGCAGGCACAGTCACTCTTTCTGAGGCCCTAGGGTTTAAAGATAACAATGGTCATGTAAATAAATCTGCAGTGGAAATCAGCAAAAAGCGATTGGAGGATTGGTGGCTGAAAAGCAGAGATGTGGAATAAGGTTAGAATAGTAGGAAACCGTAGGCAAAGTTGGTGGAAAATCTTAATGAGAATTGCCAACACAGTAAACAAAAAAAATAATAAATAAAGAAAAGCTGAGCATGGTGGCAATTGCCACCACCCCGTTTCAAAGGGGGCGCTCCTATCCATCCATCCATCCATCCATCCATCCCTAGCCCGATGCGGCATCCAGCTCCCCTAGTGGAGATCAGTGGCTACCGCAATCGTATCGCGCGCCGCCACAACTCGCGCGCTGATTGGTTAAGATGCGACAGACAAGCTGCATCCAGCTCGCCAGCTTGTTTCACCATCTGGCGCCCTCATTAAAAAAGTGTTAACTTCCCGATCCAATCTTCAGTGAAAATGCTGACAGATTAATGAATACTAGTAGGCAAGTATTAGGTTATAAATTGTAATAATAACGGTAAACGCTGCGGTACGCGCGTAATCAAGGCCACCACAATGCGTAAGTCTTTTGAGCTTTAAAAAAACGTTCTAAGATAGTTTCACTCAGTAATAAGTAAGAGCCAGCTGAGCAGTTAACGTTATTTGTGAACAAGCTCTGTCAGTGCACATGAAACTTACGTATTCATAATTTCGTCACCCGCGCAGAGCAAGACGAGAAGTGCTGTCCTGATTCTCCCCTATGCCGCCTACACCACACTGAACTTCTTTTCTTTTCTCTTTTTTCTCCCAATCAGTCACTTTTTTATTGCTTGTAATATTGTAATATTGTTCTATTTTCATTTCACATATCTCTAAGTTTCGCGTTATGATCATCATTCTGATAGTGGATTGCTTGCACGTGCGCGGTCGTATCCAAGTCAGATCCAAGTGGGGATTTAAACATGGCGGCTATGGCGTCGAAGTCGTGCTTTTTCGCCTCGCAGTGTCGGCGTTTGCTGCAGCAGCCTGCCACAAACGCAAAATATTGGGCACACCATGCAAGAAGAACTTGCGCGAACACAAGTTAGTACATCTAAAAACGCTTGGTTCTTTGTTCTTGCGCTGTAAGCACTTGGTTTTGTATTGTACTGTCGTAACCTGGACGCAGAAGACGTGCTTACGTTCATTTGGCTTTTATATCCCCCAGACATCGCTGAACCTTACAGGAGCGTCGAAAAAATTGACATCGAGGCCCTTTTTATCAGCCGAAAAGTGCAGAACTTGCTGCAAAGGCTAACGGGTTTCGATCTGGAAAAGGTATTCGCTCCGATTCCTGCTCCATTGAATACACCGCGCTACAAGTTTCTCACGGATGAGCAACTTGATGAGGTACGTGCATTCAAGTTAAACACGATTTAAACAAAAAATAAGAAAGAAAATAATTGCCAGGACGGAAAGCGTGCTGCCCCAAGTGTAGAGAGCGAGCTCTAGTGTCGTAGTACACTTGTAATGTTCACTTTTGGAAGGAGACAAGAGTGCAGTTTTGGGTTCCTGCTTTTAGTACGCTACAAATTTAACTTGTTTCTTGCTCCTGTTGGCCTCATTAAGGCTTTGCTGCTGACCTACCACTCGAACGCAGTTTCATTTGTCCGTGTAAATTAGGATTTAGTTTGCACGCCTACGTGCCATTTAACATGGTAATCTCAAAACAGTACTAAGATCGAGTGGCCGGCTGAATGTACAAGACCCCTCAGTTTCAGCCCAGAAAGCACATACACCTGAAAAGTTTGTGTGCCGATATTTAAATTATGTAATTAATGATACTCTGAATAAACCCTTCATTTCTACTTCTGTAATTGCCGAGTTCTCATCTCGCTTCACTGGGTTTTCACAGGAACTGCAAGCATCCCAACGGCGAGCCCGGCGAAAGCTGCAGATGCCGCCAGTGCTTCGAGAACGCAAGCCCTGTGAAAAAATGCTTGCCAAGGACCCGGAGATTCAAGGTTTCGGCAACAGCTCCCATGTTTTTACCGACATTTCCTATGGCTACAAGGATCGCGTGAGTCCTGCAAAGCAGCTACTAATAATGTACCACACTTAAAGTGAAAGAATGTAGCAAGCTATGCCCTTTGACAAAATTTTAAATCTGAGTACATTAATTAATGGTTCTTGTCTTGTTTAGAAGCCTGAGAAGACTCAGCATTGAATAGTACAGAGGGTGGGGGGAGAGGACAAGCCACACTGAGCCTTCACTTACCTAACAGCATGCTTCTGGCAGTACCTTTGTTTGAGCATTGCTTCTACAACGTGTTCCGCAATTAAACGAGCGCCGTAGTATGCACCTCACAGCTAAACCGGTGAATTGTTTGAGTTCAAATTTCACTCAGAAATCGCATTTGGCTGGCAGAATTGTTTTATACCACATTTGTTTGGTGTACTTGCCTGAATCGATAAGAAAAAGTTAGATATTCGCATTGTCTGCGGTGATGACGAAACAAATCAGGCCGCTTTCTTAGCGATTGCACCGGTGGCGCCATCTTGTTTGTCGTGGAAGAAAGTCTTCAAACTTGGTGCGGTTTTGGCCAAACTAAGCTTTTTGTGATCATTGATAAAGCATTTGTTGAAGAACCTTCGAACCTCCTGCATAAGAACCCGTCCTTCCCTTCTTAGACCTCTGCCTCGTGGGAACAATATGGCTTGAAAAGGGCATTGCTCGATGAGCGAAGCCTTCCACTTTAACTTCTGAACTGGCTAAGCTAGCTTGTGACCAGCGCTCCCCCTTCGACTTTATTCTCCCAATTAGAGACGTCTCGCAGCCTTTCTTCTCCCAGTTATAGATCCCTTGGTACATGGCATGCTTTGCCGATCGGGCCAGACATACGTACATGCGCTGATGATGCAGACCGGGAGAGGTCTATTGACAAAGCCCTGCCCACAAAAGACACAGGGAGAAGCGTCAGTCGCCCACCATTGTTATCTTCTTGTGAAAAAGAGAGGGGAATTCACATTAAATCCTGAACTCCAGACAGCTGACACCAGCTTTCGAGCTCAGGTCCAAAAGGGCAGTAACCGAAACGATATAATGGAGCTTTCCGCATTCCTTTACACAGTGATGCACTGCGTCGACATAATGCCTGCAGTTTTCTGGAGACCGTTGAGCTTCGTGGCGAAAGCAGCCAGAAATGCACCAGAGAAAAGGCTTGCAAGGGGCGCTTACTCACTTGAGAATGCCTGAAACTGGCGTCATTGAAACTGTACGTCATTTCCGGTCTGGAACGTTAGTTGTCCAACACACCGCTAGGGGACTGAGTCGTCAGCTACAGAGTTTTTTGAATGCTTCTAACTAAAATACTAGATGCTTCATAACCCTAATATTGAAAATAAGTATTGTTTGTAACATGCACACTATATCGAGCGCAAAAGTAGCCAAAGTAAACTTTTTCGGTCTAGTAGGCCTTTAAGGGAAAAGGTATGGCCTGGGGTGGTTTAAGTAATTCATTTCAGTCCTTTCTTTTTTTTTTTCCAAGAGAGTCTCTTTCGGTTTCCATCAGCTCTGACACCAGAAAAGAGCACGCAGAGCAGCGATTAAGTTGTGCGCTCACAGCACAGTGTTGCCTACACTGGTCTGATCTCTGTTATGAACGCACATGGTCAGGTCCATTGCATAGGCTGCAATTTTTGCCTCCCAACAGTACTGTCACTTTCACTGTGTGACTGGAGAGAGCGTTGGCTTATTTTCAGACAGCTTGCCATGGATTTCCATCCTATTGGAATTCAGTAGACATCTCGCCATGGATTTCCATCTGATTGGAATTCAATCGCAGCATCGCTGTGATTGCTGTGTGACTGCCACTGGGGACCTTTGTTATGTAATGTCTTGTGGGGTCATGTGGCAGCTCGCAAGCATGTGCAGTGTGCAGTAACCCTGCAATTGTGTCAAATTTTTTGCCCTAATCACAGCATGTGAAATAACTCTTATCGCAGTACTCTGATTCACAGTAGACGATAGGCAGGGAATAGGTTGCTGTGTTGTGAGGCCACAGATGCACTCCTTTGACTGCATGTCCTGTGGAGACCGAAGGTAAAAGCCTTGCTGTAAAACAGTGTTGTAATAATCTACTTAAACCAAGACAGGACATACCTTCTCCTGTTCTGGCGTTCCTAAAGCCCTGTACTCCACTGTCGGAAAGAAAAAATATGTAAAGTGGAAACCTGGTGCCCCTGCTCGTTTAATTAATGTTATGCTGTTTTGTCTTCCATTTTCTCCCTCGGTACATGAAGGCCTGCACTTTGAATCTGAGTCTGTAACTTTGAAAGAAAACAAAGAAGACTCAGCCATTGAATAAGTAAATCGTGGTAGCCTAATGCTGCCTTCAGCAGCATCCCTAAAATATCCGTGTTGCTTTGACATGTAAGTTTCGGATTTTTTTTGGGGTCTAGCTTCGCCAGGCCTTGCATGCCTCCTTTGTGCTTTGAAGTAGAGCAAGTGCTGCAGCATCTGTGGGCGCACACGCAGGAGCGCCTCATTGTTGTGCGAGAGCCCGAGGGGCTGTTGCGCACGGCCACCTGGGAGGAGCGGGAGCGCATGCTGCAGACGTATTTCACCAACAAGGAGAAGTCCTTCTACATGCCCAAGATGTTTGAGCCTCAACACTTGCAGGTGGCTACCAGTGTCACAAACAGTCTCATGGCTTATTCCTTACTGCAATCAGCACCGTACTAAAAAAAAATAATTGTTTTGTCTTATTACTCTCTTGGCTTTATTGACTGTTGGACTCTTTCATATCTATAAACAGGCAAAGTACGCCTGTTTGTGTTGGATAAATATATTTGTATAACGACCTAGTGGTTGTACGGGCCAATGCTGGATAGAAAACTGTATTGCAAGCTGTCATTTCTGTATCTCTCATAGACGGACGATTACGATTCCACTTTGAGACAAGAAACTCAAGTAACATAATTATGCCCACATTAAGATAGTTCGTAATGCAAAGCGCTGAATGCTTGCCCGTAGTACTGCGGTCGCCCCAAAAATGCTAGTGTAGTTTTTGTTGTTGTTGTTGACACTCAAACACAGCCCATGCACTTTGTCGTCATTTTGTAGAGAGGCCAAATTAACGGAACAGGCTGGATAACTAGTTAATGTTAGCTATCCTGCATTGTGAACATTGGAGATTCTTCTGTGTATGTTTGCACATTTTATATTTTTTTTACAGCACTGATTTTGCTGTTGCTTCATTGGCTTTTGTCAGCCTTCAATACCTCTGTACTGAGAAAGGAGCAGCTAAACCACACAAAACAAAGTTCTTGTATAAGCAGTGAGGCATTTTTTTCAAATTGATTTCTGGAAGCTGCTTAATTTGCCCAATTTTTGCAAATTGCTTGCGCTATGTGCAAAACTGATAGATGGCGGCAGTAGGCATTGTACGCACATGTACACTTCAAAGCTCACTGGAAAATGATCAGAAGTTCCATTTTTTTTTTTTTTCAGCTCTGTCATTTTGGCCTGGCTAGCAGCCATGAAAAATTACATTTTATGCAATGAAGTTTGACACATGTTTTGGAATATTTGTGCTGTTTGTGTATTCATCTATGAGCTGTGTATACTTGCACTAGTCACATATGGCTCGCAGAAATAAGACTGATTCATATATCTTGTTTTAGTGCAAGGCTTTTTCACCCTTACAGTCATTTGGCCCATTTACTTATCTCTGGCTCATGTATCTAAATTATGGACACAATACAAACATGTAATCAAAAGCAGCAATTTTTCTTGAAAGGTATTTCATGGGCCTTGGAAGAGCAGCAGTAGCAACGAAAGGAGATTCAAATCTTTGAAGTATTACCTTGTAGTGAGAGTGGGCACACAACCTGTTGTCATTCTGTACCACTAGCAGCATACAGGAACACAGCCCTTTGCCTTTCACATGACTTGGCACACAGAAATGGATGGAGGCAGTTTAACTGCCTAGATATTTTTGTCAGCATTCAACAGTTTACTTGCTCAAGGTAATAAACGTGAAACAACTGCCGCAGCGCCGTTTTCGTACGCCGCGTATCTTATCATAGTGATCTAAAACAAGAGGATCACTGCCTGTCAGGCCCACAGCCAGCTGTCAACTGCTTCATGGCCAGATGCAATGATGCGCAACGTGGTGCTTCATTTCATTTTCCGTCCTGCGGCCGCGAAGCTGCAGCTCTCCACATTTATTTTATGCTAGGCCTAGCATTACTGTGCGCGGGCATTTACCGCATGCTGGCATATGATTCGGTGTTAGTTGCGACATATGCAAGATACTGCCATTTGGAAATGTCGCGATATTACGCTGCAAGTGTTGATAAACAAGAAATTCATAATTTCTGAAAGTTTAGGAGGTGTGAATAGTGAAAGTGAAGCAAATACCATTCAAAATCTATCTAAAATAAAGTTTGAATATTCGCACACTGCTACTTTTCTTCCCTCCTCCTTTTTCAGTGCTCAGTTTCACTGACATCGTACTTCTGAACTGTTCATTTTGTTTGCAGGATGTCCTGGACAAGCAGTGGTACAGGTTTGTCCTAGACCGGGCATGCATTCAGTTTGAGCCAGACGATGCCAGTTACATCAGAGTGAGTCAGCACGTTTTTCTCTGCAGGAGTTCTTGCGGGCAAGCTGAAACCTGCGATTTTTGCGTTTAATTCTGGCACTAGCAGATAGAAAATGCAGCATCCTTCCCCATCAACGGCAGTGCCCCGAAGTCTTTCAGAGGCCTGGCACAGTAGCATTACTCATGGCTAGGTTGTTTTCACCGCATGACAGTGATGTGGTGTGAGAAGTGTGCAAGAGACGGAAGGGCACGCCCCTCGTTCACCTTGTCGAGTGGTTTCAAAGCACTATCGCTGCCAGCAGGTGCCCAAGGCCGTGAAGTCAACCTGTCTCCGTGCGCGAAAAGTGCTTGAAGAGCGCCATTAGGAGAACACCACTGGCAGTGGCACGGTGCGCCGTTCAATATGCTGAACATCCGGCGAAATGAGAGTTCGATATATTATGTGACATTTCTATATGTACAGAGAATTTTCAAGGGAACAATATGTGTTCAATGTAGCAATAATTCGGTATATTTGGGTTTGATATGTCCTGGCTCAACTGTATAGCTTTGTAAGTGTTGGTAATGGAGTAAAAATTTCTCTTGGTTTTGGCGGTTTGACCTGTGCCACTGCCTTTCTCCACCAGCCTGGCTAACCGGGTTGGCAGCAGGTTGGTAGAGTAAGGTCGAATCAGTCTTCTACTCTTCTCAGTGTCCGTGTGATTCAAGTCATACTGCTGCAAATGCCTGCAGATAGGTGGCTTTTAGTGACAGTCAATCCCTTCATTTACTTAATACAACTACAGTTTAGTATCTTCAGGTGAAGTTAAAAAAAAATTGAGAACAGTACTGTGTTCACTCGCCTTTTAGAAGGTCAGTGTCACCTACAAAAGGGAGTACATGCATGTGAGATAATAGCACCAGAGTCCTTCCATGCTTCCTGGTCACAAAAATTCTCCGTAACGCAATGGGAGAACTTTTGGTGCCACCATCTGCAGAAGTGCATCGTCCAAGGTGCTGAGCACTGTCACGACCCAGGAAAAAAAAAACCCTTCGCTGTTAATTTGACAGTGAAACATAATGAGTGCACTGCAAATACATATTGACATAAAAAATCAGCATGTTAAAAGTTTTAAAATTATGACGCGCAACAGCCTTGATGCCGAAAAAATATTTGCCAAAAGCTACTGCTGTCTTGTTTGTCCCTAAAAGCCGAAAAAAGTGCTCTGACCTGAGGTGTTTAACAATAGAAATTAAATTCAGCTCTTAGGGTAAGCAAGTTATACATTAGTTTTCCTTTTTTTTTAGAGCGCAGGCAGCTCTTAGGCGCCCCTTTCTGTCTGCCTGTTTCTGCATTTTGTGGTTGGTCCCTGTTGTCCATTGTAACCAGCAGTGGACACCCTTTAAGTTGTGAAAGCAATAGAGTGGGAGCTTGGAAAGGAGAAAGTAAAAGCACAACCTCCTCCCCTCCTTAGCAACGGGGGGGGGGGGGGGGGGAATAAAGCATTTGTGTTACGGCTGCTGTGCTCTGCGGTTGGCACTTGCTCGCTATCCATGCGAGACAGTCACTAGAAGTGACTCCGGCTGATTACTTACAACCAACGAGACCTCGAGCATTTTCATGTCCGCATGTCGAGCATGGAGTGTACCACAATTTTATCCTATGTGAGGCTGACATAATTGTGAACTTCTTGTAGTGAATGCTCTGCCATGCGCGCGAATCCTTGTAAACGATTGCATGCAAGCTTGTGAAGGCTGCTTGATGCATGGTACTGCTTACATGATTGGGTAACATTTGTTTGTTTATTTATTTTTGTTGCCTTCCTTTGTTCAGCAAACCAACAGAAAAAATTTAGGCTTCCTAAGCACCTTGAACAGGTTGTAAACAAATGAGTACGATATGCATGTGAGCGTTTTACAGCAGTCTGCATGCATGTACACAATACGACAACGACCTGCGCAGCCGCAGAGTCATTAAACCTTGCTGTTTTAGATAATAACAATAAAAAAATATTAAGCAAAGCCTTCAGCGGCATTCAGGAGATCCACCCGTTGCCTCGAATAGGCGGAGAGCTCAGCGGCTCTTCGCGACATGAAGCCCGATCACACTTTCACGCCTAAAGTGGTCAAATTGAGGTTTTCACATGTCGTTCGAAGCTTCGGACCAACCACAGTGTCGTCTTCCCACTCCTTTACAACCGTATCAGCCGAAACACTGCCTGTCGGAACCGAAACATCAGACGCAGCAGCCGTCGCGACGAGGCGAGCGCCGAGCGGTCAGGAGGCGAGTAATGGTGGCGTGATCACGTGATCAAATATGGCAGCCCCCATGATACGCCGCTGTAAAGCGTCTATTCCTCTGGCTCCTAACCGCTCCCACAGCTGTGACAACCTTGTGAAATACTTGTGCAGACCTCTTGTATGAGAACTAGGCATTGGTGCAGCAAGTCGAGCATATATCCATTTATTTCTCCGTCCACAAAGCTTCCTTCATGACAATCAAGAGCTGTTAGTGGAGTGTTTCTTGAAGAAGGAATATGTGTGAAAAATAACAAGTTGTCAGTAATTGTACATAGATGTCTTGCTCGAATTCTTTGCCTCAATCTATCGAAAAGCTGAAACAACTGATGAGCTGCGCTCAAATTTCGCATTAGAAGTAACGTAATCGTCGGCAATTTTTTTCTTCCACTCAGGTGACACATGCTACTTACGACCACATCGATGCCAACCGTGGCTTCCACGAGCTGCGATCCACACGGCATTTTGGTCCCATGGCTTTCTACCTGGCTGTCATGGGCAAGATAGACAATCTGCTCATCGACATGCTGCAGCGGGAAATGTGAGGCCCTGCTGCTTTCTGTATCAGTGTGTGCATATGAAAAATGTTTTCAATTATCAGTTCTGTTACCCCAGCAGACTCGTTGCTGAACTGGGAGAGCACTGAAATTGCAGCTGCTTTCGATTTTTAATGCTTGAGCACAGAATCAAGCTGCGTAGTCTGAATATTGCAGAAAATATCCAAGGCATTGATTTTAGCATTCTGCTGTTGCCTGTTCTCAAGCCTTTTTTCAGAGAGCCAACCACTTTTACTTTGCGACTTCAGCACAGCCTGTTTAATTTACATGCACATTTCTGTAGTACTAGGCAATAAACTAAAATTTTTTTGTGCACAGTGAATTCTATTTTTTTGGCCACATTATGTGTCTCAAATTTTTGGACTGATGTGGCCTGTCGGGGGGCATCTGTTCAGCACAGCTTTATGACCTTGACTCTTGTTGCAGTTGTAAAGCTGCAACTCTATTGATTTTAACTGTGTAAAGACCGATGATGAATATCAATGGAAATTGAAAATTTCTCCAAGCAGTAGCTTGAAAATTGGAGCAAATTGGGGATTTAATTCATGTATTTGTATTGCCAAGCGCCTTTTTGCTTCAGATCTCATTTTCCTTCTTTACATAATCGGTGTAGCATTATTTTGGTGCATGACATTCTGTGTCACCTTTTCAGAACAGCACTCTGAAAGCAAAACATACATCAATGTGCATTGGCATGACAGTGTTGCAGTGGTGGTCCCCTCAATTCCTTGTGCATGTAAACTTGGTGATGGGAACTGGAGAACTGGTTCCTACTAGCTTGATTATGACAAGAACACAGGTGCCTGGTACAATTGTCTGGTTCTGGAACACAACGAGATACCTGTGTAACTTCATTTATTTCCTTAACTCTTTCCCTACCGCGCCCATTGAGCATCGTTAGCCCGCTAGCGATCATTTCGTGCCCCGATTTCAGAACCTTCTGTGTTGCTAATGACCGAGCTGCAGATGTAGTTTGTAGGCCAGGAACCAAAGTTTTGTTTCCGATGTAGTTTTCTTTTGTCCCGCGAGGGGGCACTTTCTAACGCGCTGCGAAGAAATGAAGACGTGGACCTGCGCTCATTGCCCGCCATGTTGCCCACAGATGACGCCTTCGCCGCTCGACTTCGGAGCCTTCCGCGTTGCTTACAGGCATGATGCGCATCTGGCTTGTAGCCGGAGAACTGAAGTTTTGTTTGCGATATAGTTTTTTTTGCCCCTACAAAACGGCATTTTTTGAACGCACTCCGAAGATGCGGTACCATCAAAGCCGCTTGGCAGCCTCCGCATGCGTGGCACGCGCTCTAAGACATAGCAAATCTCAGGACTCCGTTTCATCTGCGAGTGATTTGATCGACGTCCTGTGCAACAATGAGCCTCAAAATGTTGCAAGGTGCTGAAGATGATTCAGTTTTCACATCAGTGATGATGGAAACCAGCCTGAAACACAGGCGGCCGCACTCCGATGCACAACTATAGGGTTTCCAGTTATTGTTTTGAGCAACAATACTATTCAAGATAGAAATGATTTTTTTTTGCAGAGAGTGGCCAATAGAGTAACAAACATTTTGCATATTTCAGAAAATTTTAAAGATTTCTTTCTTTTTAAATACAAGCGTGTTTTTGCAAGTTTTGTTGAATTTTTTTCTAAAATCTCGTTTTTAGTGAATAAATTTTTTTGTTGCAACATGGAATTTGTTGTTTAAACGTATATTAATAGGAAGCACCTTTATTCAGCTCTGTGTTTGGGTATTGCAATCAATATTGAGTGCAATAGTTCTTACAGAAAAAAAATGTACTGAAACCTTCAGAAAATGGTCATTTTCCCCATGGTAGGGAAAGAAGTAGGGATTGAAGTCAACAATGCAAGTTAATGTAATAACGTTTACAATTTCACGGAATGTGGTAATTTAATAACTTTCTCTGTGGTAACATGGGGTTGTAGTGTGTCGCTGCCAAAACCACCATGTGCATCTGCCCAGGTAGGCCCTAGACATAGGGAACGTGTGGGTGCTCGAGTGTACCACCTGTGGCGGTATGGTACAGCTTTAACTACCACTTCCTTGCCTCGAGCCGCCGCGGTGGCTCAGTGGTTATGGTGCTTGGCTGCTGACCCGAAAGACGCGGGTTCGATCCCGGCCGCGGCGGCAAGAATTTCTTTGGAGGAGAAATTCTTGAGGCCCGTGTACTGTGCGATGTCAGTGCACGTTAAAGAACCCCAGGTGGTCGAAATTTCCTGAGCCCTCCACTACGGCGTCTCTCATAGCCTTAGTCGCTTTGGGACGTTAAACCCCCAATAAACCAAACCAAACTTCCTTGCCTTGAGAGAGGGTATCTATAAGTTTCCTTTTGCTTATCTCTTGATTGAAAAGAACAATCTGCCTTTTTTTTTTTTAAATGCAGGATTGAAGACACCGGTCACTTGCTGAGGCTCTTCTACCATATACACCCTCCAAGTGACAGTGCACAAGTGGATGAGAATACAGACAACATTGAACTCGTCAGGGTACGAGAAACTATCACTGCATCTGTGTTGTTCTGCTTTCATGTTGTTTCGTACTGCTTGTGATTCTGCCAGGAACTACGACAGTGAAACACCACTTGAATGACTGCAGGGGCAGCCTTAATGAAATGCCTGCATAAATGAAAGATTGCTCATCTGAAATGGCTTTTTTGTTGAACCAAAGTAAATACGTATGACACATTCCTATGGTTCTTAAAGACATTTATTGCATTGACAGCTGTATTATGCCCTACACTTGTGGAGTTTTGCCTTGGGCATTTTGATGCAAAACTGCAGTGCTTCCTAGTGGTCGCATTGATAACTACTGAGTGAGGATGGACAACAGCCTTTTTGACTGGGCCCTATTGTTGCCACATGCAGATAGAAAGAACGAGAGCAGAAAGAGAGCACAAAGCAGAAAGATGTGCATCAGAGCCACTTATGTGCTTTCTGAAGTGATGGCGATGACTGCACGAAAGCCTTAACTTTTCACACCTGGTGCAGCAATCCTGTTCTTGTGTCCATCTGAGTATTAATGGAACTCAGCGAAATTTATGTTACCAGCTAGGCTAGTCTACAAGTTTACTACAGTAGAACCTCGCTGTTACGTTCCTTACTGCTGGGTTTCCCGACTGTTATGTTTTCTTCGGGTCCCGGCACAGCTTCCATAGAATCCAATGTATTGGGAACCCGCTGTTATGTTGCAACCGAGGAAACGTTCCTGCATGATGCGTCGCAACCAGGCACCCTGAACCCTGAGCGATGGTCCCGGGTTCGATCCCCGGACCAGGACGAATTTTTCTTTAGCTACAAAGTTTCTGAGAGAGCTGTGTAGCTTTCCTTTGCAGCTGTATGGCTGCACGTGGGTGGATGCCAATGAGTAACAAGTCCCTTATCATAAATTTACTCCACCCTGGGGGATTCCCCTAAACATATGACCAACACTGTTCCCACTTCGAGTTATTGATCAATTCGTTCTCGCCCTACCATCAGCTTGCCGTCCCAGTTAGCTCAGTTGGTAGAGCGACTGCTCCGGTGAAGCGGTTGTCCCGGGTTCGAACCTCGGACCAGGACGAATTTCCTTTAACTACAAAGTTTCTGAAAAAGCTGTATAGTTTTCCTTTGTAGCCGTATGGCTGCGCTTGGGTGGATGCCAATGAGCAATTACTCCTTATTAATTGATGCATAATTGCTCTCTGCCTGAAGCTTGTGAATGCAACCAAGGCAAGTAGCTAGCCAGTATGTATGGCTATTGTAGCCACACCAGATATGATACCCCCAAGTATCACAAATGAAGGTATGGTGCTGTGAAGGTTTGCAAACTGCACAGCTTCAAAATAGTAGTGGCCACACTTTTACACATGAAAATTGCTGTACATGTACTGAAATGACGCATTTTGATGCAGAAACAACGCTTTAGTGCTTTCCAGAACTTTCCCTGAACTGAAAGTTGCAATGTGCTGAAATCTGATCGGCTGAAACTTGTTTGCATTGGACACAGCAGCGTTTCGGCAGTTGATTGTAATCGCACAACAAAGACATCAAAATAAGAAGCGATGACATTCTCAGGTGCTCCTGCAGTGGAATCCTTTTGTGTTTTCGTGCTGTTCCTTTTGCACTCTTTTTCAAGTATGCAGTACCAGCTTGCCTGGCAACATGCTTTATTGATTTGGCAAAAGTTCCTTTACACGAAAAGTTTGCACAAGTGATGTTCATTCAAATGATACATGAGTACATAAGTTATATGGCAGATTATAAGACCTCTTTTGTACTTGACTTTCTTTTTTTTTTTATAATGGCTTGTTGAAGTGAAACATACGCTGTTCTCATGCAGTTCTACATGAAGAACGACTCGAAGAAGCGTAGCCACCTGGAGCTGGCCCTACAGACCTGCCTGGAGATTCGCAGCAGCCGAGAGGAAGTGGACAAAGACTTGGCATCTGCCAGAGGCCAATAGTGAGGCGCACTCCAAGGACAATAAACAGTAGTTGGCAAGTCAGGTCATAATACGAGAAACATTTTGGGGTCATACGCATCATGTTTTTTTTTAGTTTAAAAATTAAAGGTCACTGAAGCGTGTACAAAGTTGGTGGCGTCTGTGAAAAAATCATCATCCAATTCACTGTTGGTCTGAAAGTGTTTTGGCATAGTGTTTCATAAGCACTGTGATAGTTTGATAAAAATGCCTGGGTATGAAACCATAGAGATAAAGATGTTTGACCTGAGGCTGTACAGTAAGCTTGAACACAGTAGATTTTGATTTCCATGACACTTATTGAAAGAAGCCAACAGCCACAGAAACCAAGGGGCAAAGGGGATTTTTAATTTATTTACTTTGTGGTGTTGATCAATTTTAGAATATTACTGAATATGTTATCGCTTAAAGCTAATTGATTAGAAAAGCAGAAGAAAAAAACAACCACTGCCGCCGGTGGGATCCGAACCCACGACCTCCGAATTACGCGTCCGGTGCTCTACCTCTGAGCTACGGCGACGGCTGTCAAATCTTCTGCTTTCGGGGGTATTTATGTTTACAAGTAATCTAACCTTGAGAGTGTTCATCAGCGCCACCCACGTTCATAAGCGGCGGACGTAGAACGTCCTGTGTTACCGCAGGTGTGACGTAGAACGTCATCGAACGGAGAGGGTGGAAGCTGCGTGAGAACCCTCTTATGCTTCCCTATGGCGTCAAGGCTGCCAGAACCGAGGCCCTCGCTAAGCAATTAAGCAAACAAGCGAAGGGGATTGAGGGGCTCGTTATAAATATGAAAGAAGCCAACAGCCACAGAAACCAGAAAGACCAAATGCTGTCCTTTCGCGCTAATGCGAACAGTGGCTTCCGCTGCACGCAAAGGCACTGTAATGGCACTCCCAGTGATGTGCAAGAACTGATGTGCAAGCTTGTCCCCTTTATTTTTAGTGACACTCATTTTTTCCCATGAAACATAAGAAGTCAACAGAATGAGCCCAACACAATGCAAGGCATAAAATCTTTGTTGATTATTTACATCAGAAAATCGCCACAGTGAGGCAGCACGACTTAGAAGTTCAAGTCATCATCTGGATCGTCCTCTTCATCAAAGTCATCTTCTCTTTCCATGACATACGTGATCTCTCCTTTGCCTCTGCCAGCAGATGACCTTCTGGAAAATGTAGGAAACCATAGCTTGTTAAATTTCTGAGAAAACTGGAAAGAGCACAAATCAGCTAATGAAAGCAGAAATGCAATTGGCACATATGCTTTAACTTCGCACTGCAAACTATGTCACTAAAGTGAAAAGTTCTAGTTGTAACCTCATGTTTTTCTTTTCACATCAAATTAAATTGCTACACAGGGCATAACTTGCTGGGACAAAGAGAAAGATCCTTTTAAGTGTCCGTGGGCAGTATCCCATCAGCGTTGCAAGAACCAGATGAAGATACACTATAGATCAACTCCGGTTATAACGAACGGCATGATTCACCACAATTTGTTCGATATAGGAAGTAATTTGGTGTAAACAAGCCCACCTGTAACGAATTTGATTACCAACTTCGTTATACATAAGACTGAACAGCCGAGCGAAAACACCGGTTTGCGGACGCGACAGTCATCAGCGTTCGGTCATTCTCATGCATTATCTTTAATAACACTGTTCAGTTTGTCGGAAAGCGGGCTTGCTGCCACTTCATCATCTAGACAACATGACACATTTGTTGGGTGAGTGTGAAAAACTGCAGGTACAGAATCGGCAGCGACATGTAGATGGTCGGAATCGTGAGAGCCACAGTAAAGCTAGGGCACGTAACACGAAGAAAGCACAGGTAATAAAAACAAAGAAAAAGGGCAGAGGCACTGCTTACGTGTGAGAAGGCATAAGCCTGCCCATTCACTTCGTGAATGCAGTCGCCGCAGCCGCTGCCCTTGTTATCTGTGCGCTAACTTCGTGAAGGCAGTCGCCGCCCTACTGCGGCCCTCACCGCCTCCCCCACCAGCTGCCTTATCAGGTTGCATTCGGATGCGCCGACTGTCTGCATGAGGTCATTCTCAACTTTACATTCATAAATTCCAGGGCGTCCCCATACCACTCCTGGCGCAGTGATGCAGTGGTTAAGCTGTGCGCCACTGCCCTCCGATGGCAGGTACTCTACCGGTGGGGTTCATGCGATCCAGCTTGCTCTTCCCGAGCAACCTCGCGCCCAATCATTAATTTAACCGCCACCTGCCAGGTTGCATGAGGACGCCATCTTTAATCGGTACAGTCGAGTGTTAACACACAGAGACGGGTTTTTGCTAAATGTGGCAAGTAAGGCTTGAACCTTAGAAACAGTAATGCGAAAGCAAAGCATTTTTCGGTAACGCTCCGTCTTGCCGTGCTGCGAAGTTCGCCGAGCGAGCCGCAGCCAGTGACAGTGGGCTTGGCAGAACTGCCAAGGCAGCTATATTTGCCTTGCTGCCAAGATCGCCGGCGTCCTCCTAGCAGACTCGCACACTACAGTTTAGAAGAAAATTAGTTTTGCAGAAAGGAAAGGATGCAGCAGCTGCCTCATCACTGTGTCGCCCGTGAGGGAAGGGAGGAGGATGGGAGTAAAAGAATGAGGTGCGGTAGTGGACGGCCCTGGAACAATTTCGACCACCTGGGGATCTAACGTTCACTGACATTGCACAGCGCACGGGCACCTTTTGCATTTTGCCTGCACCTAAACGCGGCCGCCACGACAGGGTTCGCACCTGGGTGCACTGGCTAGGAATGGGCTGAGCAGCGCCTAAAAATTGGCTGAGGTTCATACCGGCTGAACCTAGTAGACAAGTGAAAGTAAAGCCGGCGGTATTTATAGCGAAGAATGGTGTGGCATCATAGCTACGTCATGCAATGACGTCACATCAGGCGATGCGAATCTCAGCTCTAAAGGTCAAAGATCAAGTGACCACTGGTCATCAGTCACGTGATTGCTGGTCATCCAGCTATGACCATATGGGCATATCATGGCTATGCGCAGCAAGACATAGTCATACATTGTTGTTAGCCTTGGGGGTGTGCGCTTGGTCTGACCTTGGTCGGGCTTCAAGTCAAATGCGCGGAACTGAGCTGTACCTCGAGTAAGTAAGGTTTTACCTCAAGTAAAACCTTACTTTGCCAGAACTAACCTATTCAAATTTTATTTTTTTCCCTGCACCATTACTGAGTGAAATCAGCTACTACCACTGTCAGTAGTTTACATTGATGCCTTAGAACAGGCCGTTCACTGAATTGTTTTTGTTGATGTCTTGCCTTGTACTCTTTGTTTTGTGCTTATTGTGCCCCTCCTGCCAGGGCCCTTCACTGGGCCTGCAGTATGCTCTCAATAAATAAATAGTAGAGCTTTCGTTCTAAAAAGCAGGAGCGCGTGGTCCTGGAAATGTCACATTGCTTCTGCAAGCGACTTTCCCCTGTCGCCCGATGCCACTTCTGCCCAGTTGCCTTTCCTAAAGCTGCTTGCACGCATTGGTCTCTTGGCGGTGCCTGTCGAATAGGAAGGCAGCAGTACAAGGCTGGACGAAGGCGCAGAGTGCAAACAGGGACCCCCTTTCCCTCAACCGGTCCTCCGCAGCGGTGTGACTGAGCACAGCTGCCAGGAGCACGCGCGGCCTGTGTGCCGATCGATTACGTACGCTCAAAGTTCGGTATATTCGATGTGCAATTTTTTCTAGAAAGTGTAATTCACATGAATAGCAATGAAACAGCTTTGGGTGTCTGATATAAACTATAATTTGTTGTACCCGGATTCGTTATTATTGGGTCTGACTGCAGTTAGTGAGTGTTTACAATAGTAGTAAAATATATCTTAAACCCTTAGCAGGTACAGCCTGAAGCAGCAAGATATCTTAATGGCCCAGGTAAATATCCACGAGATTCATTGTATCTGTTTGCTATAAGTTATGAAGTGCTCGTCAAGAGACTCCTACACAATGAACGACCATGAAGTGGCCACATGCTGTTTTCACCCATGGGCCTAATCATATAGTATAAAGGAAAAGTGTTTTAGTGCATTGCTCGCTCATATTAAAGGGCAACTGCAATGGTTTTTTTGAACATTTTCAGTTGATAATCACATTACATTCTTCACAGTCCCCTCTGTCCGGTACGAAAAACTGTTTTTCAAAATACCAACTAGAAGTATTCTAACACAGCAGGAAACAGACACCGAAATTGGGTTTCTGCCAAACCGACATAACGAATACTGTTCCAGAACTTATCGTGCGCACTTTGATTGTCTAAACTGGCGAGCATAAGTGACAGCTTGGGCCATTATTTGTTGGAGGTGACCGGAAACAAGCGTGAAATTTTGTCCTCCAGAAAATGCTGAGCAAATATCAACGAGCGTACCAAACTATGACATGACACACACAAGGCTGCCCGTAGACATTGCCCCGACTGAGGGCACAAAATGGGAAGTTTTAAAATTCAATCACGATGCATGACGACGTCACCTGGCTGCGAAATTTGACAAAAATGACCAGAAAACTGAAGAGAATTCACCTTGAAAGTTTTGAGTAAAATTTGTGGAAGTGCGAAAATGTCGGAGTGGCCCTTTAAGTTGCAACCATCATAATTTCAGGGGCAAGAAAAAGCTACAAGCCTGTTGTCAACACAAAATGCAGGCAAATTCAATGATGTCAAATACAGACCACATGAGCACATGCTGCAAAGCAAAGAAACCAAAATCTGGTGGCAGACTCAGTTTCAGCTATGGCCTTGCATTTGTGTATAGCCTGTACGAGGCTGCAGTCGAGCTCAAACGTTTCCTAGGAAATCCAGTGGCTGCAATAATCACATATTGCTTTTCTTGAGCCACAGTACATACTACACTATCCACACGTTTTGTGAAAACGGCATATCGGCATGTTTTTATATGCATAGTACTTCCACTTGTACTGCGTGCACCTCTGCAATAATAGCACGCTGTGAGGGTAAGTATCTAAATAATATCCACATTGTCTCTGACTGCAGCAGCAATGTAAAGCACTTGCCTACAATGAATACTATAACACCAACACCGAAACTCAGCCTTGCTCAAAGTGAGAGAAATGCTTGATAGAAATATTCTGAACACACAGCGTGCGGAATGCAAAGAAACGGCAGCACACTGACACCCAAGGAAAAAGTGAGTGCAGCCCTCACTTGATATATGGCAACACAAGGCTCTCCTTGGCAGCCTTCTCTTCGTCACTGAGCCGTAAGCTGAAAGTCAAGTTGGCAGCAGGGTCCACTTGCTGAGCCTGGAGAACAAGTGTAAAGAGTGTCGGCAGAATCACAAGGATGTCAGCACAATCTTCATGTTTAACACTACAAAGACAAAAGCGGTCCTGTGCATGCTCAGTGCTTTTCAGAATTATCCTGGCCATTTGACATTCAAATGGTGGCAGTACAGCTAATGGTTGCATCTCCTGATCTGCTCCTGGCACTGAAGAGGCAGTAGGAAAGTTATTCCCAGTGAGGAAAGTGACTAGTACAACACAAGCGCAAGAGATGCCAACCACACTATCTGGTAGATGTTCCCAGCTATGCAATAAGGGGCAACGGCTTTAGAAGGGCACTGTAATCATTGTGCCCTTTACTGCAACGTACAGTAAAAGGCACAGACAGCGAAGTCTGTTCACTGGCAAACCAGGAAAATAACTACATACTTGCAGCAAACACTGCAATAAGTACAGCAAATCAGCTTTGTTTAGACAAGTTTCTTTTTAATCTGGTGCACTTGCCCCAGCTCAACAAATGCTTAGGTACTGCAGCAAAGAAAACAAGATATGTAGCTGTTCACGCACCACCAGCTGACTGTTAAAGGGACACTGAGGAGAAATTGAAGTTGGCTTGTATCGACAGAATACCAGCTCCTGATTACAAAAACGCCACTCATACTGACAACAAAGCTCTTGTAACGTAGAAAAGAGCAAGAACCAAAATACAGGTATCGCCGCCACAGGCCAAACTCGCAAGTACAAGCGTGATGACGTCATAGGACAAAGCAGTGTTGCTAGAACCAATGGTTCTAGCAACTCTAGGACACGAGAAGCCACAAATGCCTGAGGCGCAGCCAATGCATGCGCAAATGTCCTTGACGTTGCCAGATGGCGCCACGTGCCTGGCAGCTACACGCGCTCCTAAAGCATCGGGACCAATCAGCGCCTGTTTTCCGGCGGTAGGCAGGCTCCCGGTATTCCGCTAGCGGTAACAAGGTACACGGTATGCTAAAGGTGTCTATTTGCGAGAACTTCGTTGACGTCTTCGAGAACGAGATCCATCGTAACGCTGGCAAAACGCCAGTGCAAACGTAATCGAAGCGACTATAGCGACGGCCGCAATAGCCGATAGATGCCTTCAACGTGCGGCCAGCGGTAGCTTTCTTTTCGGCTGCTGCTAGGCCGCACTGCTGGCCGCCAGAAATCACGGAGTCTGCGGTACGTCATGGGCACGTCATGTTTCACGTCACTTAGTCCTGTGTCGTCACAGGAGAATCCCAAGTTTGAATCAGAGCGGCGGGAAAAACTTTTTCAACTTCGAATCCAAATTTCTTAGAAATAAATGCATCTTTCGCTGCCGGCCAAGTGGCAACAAAGCCATGACATGCCGAACTATCGGATTTTACTATAAAAATAGTGCACTCCTCAGTGTCCCTTTAAGGTTTTCAGTCACCTGCACAGTTGCCTTTCATGCACTTTTCAGAACCTAAATAGCTAAGCAGTTGTGTGGCAGACTGATAAAGGACTGATAAGAAACTGTGATGCCACTTCTGGCAAAGAAGTTTTCCCTTATCGTGTCCTCGCAGTTCATGATGCAGTCTTCCACGGCTCCCACGAATATTTTGGATGGCCAGGTGCTTAGAAATATGGAATGAATTTAGATGACAGCTCAGGTAACACCCCACTACGGGTCTTTAAGGAAAATAAAGTGATGTGATGAAGCCACAGTAGTTAAGAGCTTCAGTCTGTTGTGCTTTACGTTCACTCCAGTAACCAGAGATGCACTGAATGAATGAGCTGCAAGTTTACCAGTGGCCAGATGCTAAAAGGATACAGCCTTCCCAAGGCCAAGAGACTGGAGCACATTAACCAAATTCAATGTGCGCCACTCAAAGCGGCCGCTTTGCCTCTTCTGTGAATCTCAACCAAACAGTAAATACTACGACCCTAAGGTCAATCAGTGAATTGTCTCACATTACAAGGATGACAGTGCACTGGCTAGTACCATGAACAAGACAGTTTCACATCGTAGTTTCTTCCTTTGTTTCAAGAGAGTGAAATTGCGTGGAGCTTCTTTAGTAGAAATAGCAGTTATAATGGGGTATGGTTGGTTGGTTGGTTGGTTTATCGGGTTTAACGTCCCAAAACGACTAAGGCTATGAGAGACGCCGTAGTGGAGGGCTCCGGAAATTTCGACCACCTGGGGTTCTTTAACGTGCACTGACATCGCACAGTACACGGGCCTCGAATTTCTCCTCCAAAGAAATTCAGCCGCCGCGGCCGGGATCGAACCCGCGTCTTTCGGGCCAGCAGCCGAGCACCATAGCCACTGAGCCACCGCGGCGGCTATAATGGGGTATGCTTTAATATATATGCTAGATAGTAGCATACAAAACAGAGCGGACAGACACTGATACAAATGTACACAGCTATGTCCGCAGATAGTACATCAAATTCCATTTAAGTGACAGCATTAAGATCAAATTAATAGCGTCATTTTCGCGTCATCTGTGTATTTATACCCAGTGTCAAAGAAATAAATCCTTCAGTTGATAGTTAGCACTGTGCTCATTCTCATTCTTCATCCTCTGTGTGTGTGTCTCAGATTGCGCTGTTAACTTCATGATGCTCCGTAACCAACTAGCCTACCAAAATGTCTTAACGAAATTCACAAGAAGAGTCATGACATAGTTTAAATGGCAGGTGGGAGACTTCTATGACCACAGAATGCAAAAGCTGATTCCTAAGCTAAACAATTGTTTAGATAATGGCGGCAAATATGTGGAAAAATGAAGAAATGCAGAATGATTACTTTGCAGTTCAATATTTGCGGAGTAAAATTTTTCTACAGCTGTGCTGGCCTTTGTATCTTTACATTCCGTACATACCTCATAGCTTTCATGACTGTGTTCTCTCACAAACATGCCTGCCATAATGAAGCATATAATGAAGCATAACGATGGTTCAGAATAAAGCAGTAAGTGCTTCTGTACTCACCACAGGCTTTTCTTCCTTCTTGTGGACTACCTTTTTAATGTCAGTAATCAACAGGTCCACTGTGAGAACAAACTCTTCGTCCTTTCATTAAAAAAAAAAAGAAAGAAGGAAATTAGACATGAATTTTGCCATGAGTATTACAACAACCTGCACACCGTACAACAATGTTTTCCTACTATATAATACACAACTTGCCCCACACTACATGGGGATCTGAACCAGAAGTGAACTATGTTCAACTCAGCATAAGGTCTATGATGCTCTGAACAACAAGCGAAATGTCTACCTTTCAGTTAATCGATGCCAGAGCAACACCATACTGGAGGGCTGCAGATTAGTTTAAAACCCCTGGGGGTCATTACGGGCAGCAAAATCTTTATATAGTATACATGGATGCCTTTTCATCTCACCTTCTTTGAAATAAGGCAATGCGGCCTAAATTAAAACAGAGTCCTGCTTAAAGGCCCAACACACCAGACACTAAGCCACTACACAGAAGCAACTGAGCAAGAGTATTTTGAAGGACAGCAGGACCAACAACAGTAGGCAGACAGTGTCATACAAAGAGATGCTTTTAAGAACTTGCACATGACGCTTTGTCCAAAGGTTGGTAAAAAGCTAGCTTCATCTCATGACCCTCAAGCCTAGTGGTGAAGGTCACTTTAGCTACCGTGAAAAGACTAAAAATAAAAAGAAAAGTCGACAGAGACACTTAAGACTGCTTGTAGTTCAGAATGGCGCAAAAGACACACACACAAAAAAAAAGGGGATGACACAAAGAGCGCCTACTACCAACTGAATTTATTTCAGAAACACCCTCTTTTATAAGGCAAGACATATCAACCACGAACCGGAAGCAGAAAAAACACATATTCATGGTTTGAATTCATATTTCGAAACACCATCGGCAGAAAAGAAAACCACAAGAACAAAAAACAGAAACTAGAACTACACGTGCCCGTCCAAGAAACCCAGCTCCTGGCGGCATAGTTTAATCGATGAAGTGCTAATGCACGTGGACCCAGCTTTCTGTATATGGTATGCTTCTATAATCTCTCTTTCAAATCGCTCCTTGCCTCTGCCGATAAACGTTGCCTGTTCCAGCATCGGTCCGCAATCTCTGCACTCCCTACAGTGATCCGGCAGGTTGCCCCTGTCATTGTTTTTAATTGTTCTTCTGTGCTCGCTAGCTCTCTCGTTGAAACACCGGCCAGTCTGGCCAATGTAGGCGGATCCACAGCTGAGCGGTATGCGATACACGACTTCGGACTTGCATTCGGTGAACCGTATCTGATGTTTGATAGCGCATCTTCGGGGTCGTCTGTTCATCATGGAGCAAACTTCATGGACCCCGAAGATCATGGACCCCGAAGATGCGCTATCAAACATCAGATACGGTTCACCGAATGCAAGTCCGAAGTCGTGTATCGCATACCGCTCAGCTGTGGATCCGCCTACATTGGCCAGACTGGCCAGTGTTTCAACGAGAGAGCTAGCGAGCACAGAAGAACAATTAAAAACAATGACAGGGGCAACCTGCCGGATCACTGTAGGGAGTGCAGAGATTGCAGACCGATGCTGGAACAGGCAACGTTTATCGGCAGAGGCAAGGAGCGATTTGAAAGAGAGATTATAGAAGCATACCATATACAGAAAGCTGGGTCCACGTGCATTAGCACTTCATCGATTAAACTATGCCGCCAGGAGCTGGGTTTCTTGGACGGGCACGTGTAGTTCTAGTTTCTGTTTTTTGTTCTTGTGGTTTTCTTTTCTGCCGATGGTGTTTCGAAATATGAATTCAAACCATGAATATGTGTTTTTTCTGCTTCCGGTTCGTGGTTGATATGTCTTGCCTTATAAAAGAGGGTGTTTCTGAAATAAATTCAGTTGGTAGTAGGCGCTCTTTGTGTCATCCCCTTTTTTCCTGTGTGTGTGTCTTTTGCGCCATTCTGAACTACAATCATGAACAAACTAGCCCCAAAGCAAGTTCTTCTGCAACGTAAGACTGCTTACGTGTGCGAAGGTGTAAGCCCGCACACTCACTTTGCGAACTTAGCCACCGCATGGTGCGGCATGATGTAATCCGATGCCATGCAGCTGGCAATTCTACCTCTACGTGGTTAGCCGCCGCCACGACACCACCGCATCCCTTCTGATCTGCGCGTTAACTTCGTGAAGGCAACCACCACCTTACCACAACCCACGCCTCCCTCTCCCACCAGCTGTCTCATCAGGTTGCGTTCAGATGTGACGACCGTCAGCATGAGGTCATTCTCACCTTGCCTTCATACCACTCCTGGTGCAGTGCTGCGCCAGTGCCCTGGAATGGCAAGTGCTGCCACCTGTGGGGTTTGTGCAACCCAGGTTGTTCTTCCCAAGCAACCTCGTGCGACCAATCACTAATTTAACCGCCATCTGCCAGGTTGCATGAGGACGCCATCTTTTATGGGTACTACGCAAGCCTTAAAAATTCACTCTGTATTCTATTATCTTCAGCATCATTTAATGTCTTCTGCAGAATAGCACATATTTTTTGTTTTCCATTTGGGGAATTTAAAATTTTCTGCCTCAGAAAGTTAGGGGTTTTAGTAATGATGAACACAGGGGTCACTTACCTCCCTGAGCACGCGTCCACTTGGCTTTCTGTGAACAATCTTGCAGCCAGCCATTTTTTCATTTTCATGCGCGTACACTGTCAGGGTAGTATTGGCCAGGTAGCGCAGTTTTGACACTTGGTGTTCCTCGTGTACATCAGTATGAAGCAGAGCCATGACCAGCTGCAGAGCTGATGAGAAAATCAATGCAATAACTTGCTTTCTACAAACATGCTTCCACTGCCACGCACAACTTCATCCCAAAGAAAGAATGGACCGTGGAAGGTATCTTCTACCATGGCTAAGGATGCACATGTAATGAATGGCCTTCTGACTGCATCCACATTTATAAATAACATTTGAAGGCACATGAGGCAACTAGTCTTTGTCTAGCATGACACAATAGCAATTCATTAAAACAGCACGTTGAATACTAGCTGTGGTGGACGTCACGGTCCGCCTGCTGCTGCGTGAGCATCTGGAGTGTGAGTGTGGCGTGAGTGTGGAGCCGAGAGGGACGCTACAAGAAACTAATATCTTTTGTGGAGAACGAATGAGCACTGCTGCGTGAGAGGCGTAGTAACACGTGATCTTGCGATGATAATGACGACGGAGACTTCTGGTGTCAAGGGCAATGAATAAGCTCCAATACTAGCAATGAGTGCAAATACAAGTCACTCTTTTAGATGCCATGACAGAGATGACAAAGCATATGCCAGACAAACTTTTTAGCACAATTCCAGCTATTTTGTTTATTTAATTTCTGGATCTGCAACATGACTATAAACACAAGCAACGTAATGTCATGGTCAGATTAAATACTGCTACATCAATACTATTAACAGGAATACAAAATTGAAAAAATTGTGGCAAAAGACACTGAGGTAATTATCCAGGCTGTAATTAAATACATAGAAGGCCCCCTGTTCTCGGGATTCTTTTTTCTGAAACTGGGGGTAAAAAAATCAGCCCACATTTTTTTAAACTCAATTTCGGGCACAAATCCGGTTACTGGCAAAAAGTTTGATAATGTTCCATAACTCAGGTTCTTTTGGGTAATTTTCTGCAGCAAAAGACAGTTTACTACAAGCACTCATGTTTGTGCGCGACAAGAAATGCCATATTTTTTTGTCGTTATTTTCATAAACAATACGGGATGAATGGTTGCACTAAATAACTTTACCAAACCAGATTTCTTTTTTTTTTTTGCCTGTTACAGTTATTTCACTGGGTGCGTTACCATCTCTCACACAGAATTTCGGCATCCATGCAAGACCTGCCCGCCTTTGTTCGCGCACCACAAAAACATTCAACATCATGACGACCATTTTAAGTATACCACAGCCTCACAGCAGGAAATATTTTGTATTTTTGGGTACAATAATGCCATACGTCTGGCCAACTCCCATATTTTAACCTCTCATTTCTAAAACATGATTTTGAGCTTATCCTCATATGAAGCCATGTCATGAAAGAAAGCAATAAAAGAGGTTTAAAATCATCAGTTAAGTGAAAATACCCCCCTGGAATACATACGAGATGTGTGCTAACTTTCCTACAAGGTCTCCAACTTTTTGTATTGGAAAACTATGTCCTTTAAAAGGCTCATCTTCAGGTAGAAATGAAATTTAACACAGTTTTTAAATAATCTATGCAGGGTGCAAGAATCGGGTTTAACAGGGTTCTGCCAAAAAATGAAGGCCCTAAATATATGCTACAATGCAGCTAAATCGCTATCAGTTGAAGTTCTGAAGGCTTGAACATGTTACTGAATTGAAATTCATTAAAGTGCATTAATGCGCGCTAAGTACAGCCCCATTAAAACAGAAGGTTCAATGCATTGCAGCATTGACTTGCTAGAGCTGAGCGAAAAGATAATGAGAACACATTAAAATTCTTCCACTCAAAAGTCCTGCTATCATGTTATTTAGGGTATCGTCTTTTTCCTGTTCATTTTTGCCTGAAAAGTCGCAATGTTTAAAAAGCACATTCAAATGACTAAAAGGTAATGGTCAAACTCACATTCAACTTTCCGCAAGAGACACAGGAGGCTCACGTAGACATCTTCAAACTGGTGATATATGAGGGCTGTTGAAAGTGAGTCGATGACTAATGCAAATGGCTCTTTCTGCTCGCTGAAGTGTTTCACCCATGTCGATGGTGCATATTTGTCTGGAGTGCCAAAGGCATCATGAATGATGATTCTGAAAATGTTTGTGAGTGCACGTTATTCCCACCATTTTCTCTGCATCACGTCCATGATGAATATGACTTGAAACACAATATATGGGCAGAGCATACTCCATAAAGTTGCTTGAGCCCAGGAATGCTAGAAAGTTAAACACTTACCAGCGAGTCGTTCGACTCGCTACTAAGTGTTAAACTTTTTAGCATTCCTGGGCTCAAGCAGAACGACTCTGCGTGCAAAGAACTTGGTCACTCGAAAAAGTAAGCTGGCAGCCGGAGTCATTATGAAATTGGTGGTACCAAATGAATTTAGCATTACCAACAGCATTTTCATTTGCTTTTCGGATGATGACTCATGCGCACTCCCACTGTACTGTACCTTAATTTTCTTCAGTCTAGTTTATACACCACACTACACCGAACATTGTGGTGTAGGGTGCATGAAACTGGTACATTATTACACTTATCTGTACCATGTATTCCAGCTGAAAGCTGCCCTGTGCAACTGTGGAAGCTGCAGACTTTTTGACAAGAAAGGTTCAAGAAGCATGACGCAACGTTTTCACTAGCACCTCACTGCCTGCTTGTTGTTTGCTTGCTTCGCAGACACATGCATCAATACAAGAAGCTAATCCCACCTGAAATAGGCAATTCAGGCAATAGGCAAATCAGTAAACAATACATTTTGCTGGTTAAGCAAAATGCACAAGTCAGTGCGCTGTAAACACAGCTTCAGCTCTAATTTATCCAGGAATTACGTACACGACTATGCACTCCCAATGTAGACCCAGTATGCGGAGTACATGCAGCAGTCCTGCGAGGAACTACCTACTCATGTAGGCTTTAACATGCTTCAGACACATATACAAAGCAATGAATGCTAAATGTGCAAAGAAGTGCATGAAAAAAAAAAATGAATTTACTAGCTACAGTACCATCATGAAAGGAATTCAACACAAATATGCCATAATACATAAAAATTAACATGAGGTACCGAAATCAGTTGTAGCAACAGTCTCCACAGAGAAAACGTTAGCACTTTAGCCTCTAAAAGCCGCTCTAATCAACTCAGACTGAAGGATAATTTTCGTTCTCCTCTGCCATATATTAAGCATCTGAAAATAAAATGTTATGAAGTATGTAACGCTAGTTAAAAGCCGAGTACAATGCAAAAATGGAAGCACGTTATATGAAAATGTTCAGGTAGTGCAAAAACACACACACACACATACCTGTCAACTGCGTTTGCTGGGAAGCACTTTTGGAAGGCGTCTTTTCCCCTGTCATAGCTTAAGATGTGCACGCTGCTCCCTCTGAAAGAGCAGCCGCAAAGGGTTCAGTGACGTCACACTCTGTTATGATTCGGGTAAAAATAAGTTTCGCTCTGCGTCTCCTTCCCTTTTATTGGTAATCGCTACGCACTGAAGGAATAAACAACCATTAACGAAGTTCTCAGAGATCAACTAGCCGACCGATGCACCACAAAGTCAAACAAACTCAGCACGAAAAAGCCGTGTCAGACACAGCTGTCGAAGATCATCTGCGTAGTGATACGCAGATAAAAGTGCGAGCCCACGCTCCATGCTTGCTAAAGCGGAAGTCGTGACTATCAGTAATTAGAAATATAAGAGAGCGCGAACTGCACGACAGTATACTCGGTAAGGGGATTGAAGCCCATATGAAAAACGAGCATTTTACAGTAAACACGTCTACAAGAGACCCGAAAGAATACCTCGAGCTGACCTGTTTGCCCAGGTGTTCGTAAAACAGTCCAGGATCAAACGAGCCCGCAGTTCCAATGTGTCTGTCGAGAAGCAAAGGACAAGGTACAGTTACTTTCAGTTATTTTTCTGGCATGAATCTTAGTGACAGCAAGTAGTGATTGTCCACTGGCACAATACCGTTCACTAGTACCAGCCCTGAGCTGTCTCGCAGGGAAAGCAGGTTTTGCAACATTATCAGCAGAGAAATATTTAAACTACGAAGCAGAAAACGACTTCAACAACAAATTTCCATGGAGAGCGCCATTTTGCTCAATGTAGGGAGCACTAAACCTAAAAGTCGCCGTACATAACCACGTAAAGAAACTTGCTGTGCCGTACGTAACAAAATACCGTCATTGTTTGCTAAAATGGTCGAAAAAACTTATGTATTCTCGTTTTATTGAGAATGGCCTTGTCAAAGTTTTTTTTTTTTTTGAGGCAGGGACGAAACTGAGGCGGGGACGAAAGGAAGAAACACGAACTCGAGCTGATTTTCAACTAAATTTTAATCGTCTGGACCGCGGAAATAGATAAATATATGGCTCCAAACAACAGCTAAACGTGCTGTTTATCTGAATGGCATACCAACCGCGTAAGCTTCTGTTCTAACTTAAGAGTCAGCACCCTGACGTGCTTTTAGACTGTTTTCGCTTAGCATAACTAGGGACCCTAGCTGCCCTAGCATAACCTGGCACGCCAATGAGTATGCGGAGATGACACCAATGAGCCAAGGTGCGCCCGCATCAATCTGTATGCGGTAGCGGAATGCTATGCAGCTCTTTTTTATTTGGTACGGAAGTGGACATAAACAGATATTGCAGTTAAAGGGGTGGAGACACCAAATTTGATGTTGACGCGTTATTTGTTTCAAACGTCTCTTATTGCTCTAGGAATAATGATACACACTCGAAGATTCATATATTCGCAGTGAATAATTTAATATCGCATTTTTAGGTGAACGATTTTCGGTCTAAGAACGACGAGCTGGACAGTGACGTCACTTTCTAGGAAGCTCAACTACTTTGCCTGGTCACGTGGGCCCACAATGATGTGGGCCTTGCGTGGGTTCGCGTGAGGATGCGAAGCACTTTGCAAAATTCCAGTAAGCATGGCTGGTTCGGCAATACGTTCACAAAAACTAACCGAGCGAGTGGCGGTTCGCAGCAAATGAAGTTGCGTGATGGTGCGTCAACTGCGCTCACGTGGCTCATCACTCGTGCCTCATGGCTGCGGCTGTGCCCCGCTCATCGCAACGTTAATGGAAAGTTTAGTTCCATGAACGTTGGCTCATCGTACGTCACTGTATTTTGGTATGGCGTCACTAAAACTTTGGTGAGCATTTAGGTAATCTTTGGAAGCAAGTTAAACGTTTGCTGTGTGCAACACCTGGCTTTGAGTGCCCTTGCGTACAGAGGAATCCCATAGCAGGCTTTTTATAGCCTCAAAATTTGGTGTCTCCACTCCTTTAAGGATGCGGAACGTGGAAAGGCGAAAGTTAGCCTGAGGCGTGTATGTACAGTTAGGCAGGCCGAGACCAATGCGAATGGTGTGGATGACGGCACCATTGCAGTTGGAGTAGGCTAATGAGTGACTAAGAAACAGCGGTGACGGAGCGGTATTGTGAGGATGTATTATACATACACAGCTAAATAGTGCGCTAGCAACGCTTAGTGCAGGGGCGAATTCAAAGGGCGGGCAGAAAGCGAACCCGCCCCCCCTCAAAGCAGAAACATTGCGTGGAAAAACCGAAGTAAAAAAATGCACGGTGCAAATAAGAGCACTTGCCCGCCCTGCCACCATAAACAACCCCTCCAACAGTGACCCATATATTCGCACTTGTAGCTGCATTACTAGTGTAACCTTTACCGACAGAACTGGAGGGAGAGTCTTTGAAACGACAGCATATCACGCTTCGTAAGCAACTGAAGCAATGTACTTAAAAATCGCCACTTTCTAGTACCGCAGCGTACCCCCTGTGAACATCCCGTGGACGTGCCATCTGGGATTTTCCGCATAGCAGGTCCACTCGATGTCTCCTGTGGCTATATTTCTGTACTCTGAGTGCAGCTGCATCCCATGAACGCCACGCTGGCAATGAGAGAACTTGCACTGGCTACCATTCTTCGAGAAAACTTAATAGCTATATGAGTGCAGGTACTACTTCCTGTCGGGCGTACAGCACGCACAGAGCCAGCCAGATTTAAGGGGGCGCCTCTCTCCCTCATAAAGAATCGTCTCAGCAAGAATCGTCTTCTATTGAATAACTTAATTACTGACGACTTCTTAACCGACCTTTTTCTCCAACCACTACCCCTCCAAGCGTTATCCATAAATCCGCCTCTGCGTGGATTGTCTGCTGTATAACCGCTGCATTGCCCGCTCAGATATAAATAGCATTCTGTGCATCATACTTACAACGCACTCCAGGAAGTCAACTCTCCGGTTCTGCAAAACAAGAGAAATAAAGGCGAAAAATAATACATATATCTAGGCCTTAAAGAAGCCAAACGCGCAAGAGGCCGTAAAAGGGCCCTCAGCCACTTTCAAGCATGGCGATTCAGCCCGTTTAGCGCCAAAGTATATCGCCACAACATTTGATCACGCAGCTAGGTCACGCAGTCTTACGCACGGGTCACAAAAGGAGCGGGTCACAAAAATCCCTACGTTGCTGCCGGCATGACGAGTCAATTGGATTTTCAGGGGAAAAAAAGCCGACGCAGCTGTCTCAGCTCTCGGTGGACACCTCAACCGCGCCGTAAAGGAGGAAGTGAAAGAAGGAAAGGAGAAAGATGTGTCGTAGTGGAGGGTAAAGAAAAAAAACTTCTTTCCGCCTTCAGGGCGAAGTTAAAGAGAGAAAGAGACGCCGTATACAGTCGAGTAGGCTAAACGCGTGTTTTGTCCCAAGCAACCACAGATATCTGTCGTACGTCCGAGCTAGATCCTAACGTCCTGAGCCGAGATCGGACGTCCTTCGGACATAGAAACGCAATTCTGCTTCGGATATCCTTTTCAGTGCGTCCGTCGAAGGTACGGACCGTGTCCACTTTTGTATATCCGCATGAGAGACAAGGTGTACGTTCGAAGAATGTAAGGCCGAGTATTTTCCAAGGCCATGAATATGGACGTTTTTTTCCACAGAAAATTAGCGCCTTTCATGTATGTATACTGTGTATACTATGCGGTTTGCTTTTGTAACCGCGAAAGACTTATTCCGCAAATCTTCTTTCAGGAAATTATTTGCATCAGTTGGAGGGTTTAACGCGAAGATGTTTGTAAATTGGTGCGATTCCACTCCTACCTGCAGTACAAGAGCCGCCAACGAGCTAAATTTATTTAAGGGGAGAAGCAGGTGTTGCAGAATTTTGCAGCAACTCAATGACTAGTTTTATATTTAGAAAACTTCTACAAATTAGTGGAGTTGTGCGACATGTCCACCGTTTTGTTAGCTAAACTTGTCATTTAAACCATTCGCAAATATCAAAACTCCCGCGCATTCTGCTATCATCATCATCATAAACGTCAGTTCGCGGCCAGTCCAATCCAATCCATTAGTACGGCTCCGCTATAGAACCTTCTAGCCTCTGTAGCTATAGTGCCTAGTATAATCTCCGCCAAGGCTGTGGTAGCTGTACGTACAGTGAACTCACTGTAGCTGTGGCATGTTGCAACTTGCAAGTCGCGCTTCCTCACCGAGGGTGCCGCCACGGTCGAAACGATTGCAGCGATCCTGGTATCGGCGGTAAACGCGGCTGCAGTTAAGGCAAGTTAACTCAACGGTAATGGTAGGTCCGCGACAGAGATATGATCGATTCGAAAAATTTTTCCGTTGGGCCTTCTTCGAGGATTTTTGAATTGAAATCGGGCCTCCAAAGAAAAAGAATCCTTATGAGTTTGAATTGAATTTTAACAATTGTCAGGGTTACTGGCGTGCCTGGCAAGGCGCAAGTCCGCCATTTGCACCTTGAGGACGACAACAGCAATCCAGGTTCAAACGCAGAGAAGACAATTCTTTACTAACACCTCGAGCCTTCTCAAAAAAGGCAGTTTCTTCTATGGCTACATCCTAAAGGTTTCATGGGCCCAAATTCCTTTTCAAGACAGCCGCCGCGGTGGCTCAGTATAGTTAAGGCGCTCGGCTGCTGACCCGAAAGAGGCGGTTTCGATCCCGACCGCGGCGGTCAGTTCCGATGAAGGCGAAATTCTAGAGGCCCATAGTACTGTGTGGTGTCAGTGCACGTTAAAGAACCCCCAGTGGTCGAAATTTTCGGAGCCCTTCACTACGGTGTCCACCATAGACTGAGGCGCTTTGGGACGTTAAACCCCCATTAACCCTCATAACCCTCTTTCTTTTATTACCCTTCTCCAGTGCAGGGTAGCATCACGCATTGATCCCCTGGACCGACCTCTGTCCCTTTCCCTCAAATAAACCTCTCTCTTTTCTCCGACAGCGCGTTCGTACTATCATTGCTTCGTTGCTCGATAAATGGCCGACGTCAAAGAAATGGAGACACCAAATTTTTCGGAGTGTGGTTTTGCTCTGGAATGATGCGTACGACATAAGTAAACTTGGACTATTACGTGCAAATCGGCAGCGCTCTATAAATAATATCTACAGAAATTTTTTTTCCTCATAGCGTCAGTTTCAGTTTCAGTTGCCGTCCGTACTTTAAGAGTTACGAGTATGAGATCACGTGAGGCACATGAGGACTACAAAATAACCGCTTCTCTATAATTTTAATTCATTCTATCTCTAACACTAAACTGGTACAGAAGCCGGCATATGGACGTAGTAATTAGTAATTGTCTCACCCCTTCGGTGGGCATCCGAATCGCGCCATAAAGGACGGAAGGAAGGTGGGAGTGAAAGAAGAAAGAGAGAAAGAGGTGCCGTAGGGGAGGGCTGCGGAATAATTTCCACCACCTGGGGATCCTTAATGTGCAATGACATCGCGCAGCACACGGGCGCCTTTGCGTTTCGCCTCCATCGAAACTCGGCCGCCACGACCGGATTCGAACCCCGCAACTCTGGCTCAGTAGCCGAGCGCGCTAACCATTTAGTTTTTGTGCGCCTCACGTGATCTGGTGTGCACTCGACTGCGCCATTACCAGTCTTTCGACTACTGAAACCGAAACCTTATGAAGGCATAAACTTAATTATAATTATATAGTTACTGCGTAGTCAAACTTAATGGTATGATGCATGTTTACTAATGGCTTACACATTATTCGGAAGCAAAAATACGCTACGATAATATTAGTGTCTCTAGCGATGACGTGGTGAACGATTATGGCGTCGGTCAAACAAGAATAGTGCGAAAAGGTCATCCATTTCGCGTATTTCATCGCATCCTCTACAGACATGCGTCAGGCCGTGACTTCACGTAGATGCGGCGGCGCTAGCATCAGCAGTGACTTTCATTGTGCAGGCAAAAAGCGGTACCGTCCGCATCAGATGTGCCAGACTTGCGTGTTTTAGAGCGAGAGCTCTCCTCCTCGAAAAACTCCCGATTTCGATGTGGATGAGACAATGACCTTCAATGCCTCACAAAGTCAAACCGAACTTAACTGCGTGGTGGTAAGGCCCAAGCTATGGTATTATGACCACGTGATCATATGGCCATTGGATACCTGACCTTGACCTTTGACCTTAACCTCGACATTTGATCTGAGACAGTGGAGACCATGCCTTAAGAGTTTTCGCTCGTAAAACTAGGTTCAAGCCACGTTGAACCCCAGCTATTTTTTAAACATAATTCGCGACATGCCAACAAATTGTCGTGCGGTTCGTTGAGCCTCAAGACAGAAGAAAGGAAGCGGCATAAGTTTCCACAAGCTTATTGCGGTCAGATAGGGGTAAAAGAGACGGGCAGCGGCCGAGGAGCGGATCGAGTTCGGCGACAAATCGGCTTCGCAGCTGCACTGCATTTCTGCATCAAAATCTGGACAGTTCGCGTTTTTTAATGGTTGGTCTTCGGTTGCGTGGCGAACAGTTCAAGACTCAATGCCTGCAATTCATCTACGTTCTCCCAGCGCGAGAAATTTAGACTAATAATTCAGCTGACGATTGTGAAGGAGAACTTGCCTCTCACGCCGCTGCTTCATCGATTACTTGTGCGAGTCTTCGTCGCCGGCGCTTCCCACGTACCCACCACCCTTCACTACTATCGAACTAATATTGTCGCCACACGTGCCGACGGCCCAGGAAAGCAAAACTATGAGCCAACCAGGCTAACATGTTTTCTCACGTCTTTTCGGTTTAACTACGTTAAAACCCCCATTTCTTTAGAGCGCAGCTCTTAAGCGCCCGTTCGTGGGTTGAGCCGCGTCGCCGTCGCCGCCGTCGGTGTAACCGAGCGAACAAGAGTACCGTCGCTAACTCATAGATGGCATGAGCGGAGGTAGGGTGTCTAGGGGATGGTTGGTTATATTAGCTCTATGAGGATGGGAGATTTGCATGGAGGAAAAAAAAAAACTGGAGGGAGCGTGACGTCACGCGGCCAGCGTTCGCAAGCCGAGTGTTTACGAAGCCGTTTTCTCCCTCAGTTTTTCGCTCTCCGAGTCTGTACTTTATGTTTTGATTCTGGTATGTTTTAGTGCGCGCATATGTGCGACCCGCGGCGCGGGCGTCTACAGCAAGGAGGTTGATCTACAGTCAGTCTGCCGCGCTAATCTGCGCATGCGCGTGCGCAGGGGGGCTAGATTTTACCGCACGCTATCACGTGGTGTGATCACGGGGGGGACACACTCTCTTTTTTTTTACTATATCTTTACTTGTTAAGACTAGGCTTCAAGGTTGTCGCTGGCCGCTCCTTCCTCAGTTTTTTTTCCTCCATGGAGATTTGTCTGCGGCGGCACGCGGCACCCACTCGCTGCCTCCTCGCTGGCGGGCCCTCCGCTCCGTTGGCGGGTGGTGTTGCGAAATGTGACGTTGAGGCTGTTGCAAGTTGCAAGCTACTGATGATGTTAGCCTTGCGGATTCTGCCGGCAATTGCTTCACTGTAGTGACACTTAAATGATTTTCACAAATGAGGCACGTACCTGAGTACTGACTGATCTATTGCTATGAATACAATCACCCATAGCACTCAAAAGTCAACGCCTGCTGTGACTATCTTGAGTCCAGATCCGTGACCTGCAGGAACCTTAGAACACGGTGTGCAGCCTCCTTTCTACATGACTGTTTTCCGCGCGCGTAGGCAATGTCCTGAAGGGAACTCTGAGGGGCTCCCGTCTTCTTGAAGGAAGCCAACAACACACACCTCTACGTGTTGTACATTGGGCAGCAGATAAGATAATGTTCCTTATGACCGCACTCACCACATATGGAACGCAGCGGAAACGATGCCAGACTCTTATACATCCATGCTGCAGGGTTACGAGCAGAGTCCGTGTGAATGCGATGTAGTAATGTGGCTTGGGATCTTTTTCGTTCCTTGGTCACACATTGCTCGTTGGGTGAACTCCATAGTGTACTGCAATGGCCGAGTACCCCTTCTCTGAAGACTCTCTTGGCATCTTGAGGGACCTTTCTGAATGGGTTACCTGACAGCGCTTTGTGGGCGAGACAGCCCACCACCTCGTTGCCTATGACAGCTATATGTGAGGGCCCCCATTAGAATCGTATGGAGAAGCCTCTGTTGTGCACATTGTGCGCCATGCATAGAGAACTAAGAGACAAGGCACCAGTAAGGAACCTGCGCTCTAAGCTTTGAAGGGCAGATTTTGTATCCGTCAGGATCACAGCACGTTGATCCGGATAAAACCCTAGCTTCTGTAAAGCCGCCTCAGTTGCAACGCTTTCGGCCATTGTGGAGGGCACATCTTCAGTAAAGCGTACAGCTCCATGCTGTATTCAAAGAAGGAATTCGAAAGCTGCTGCTCTAGGTACTCTGGCCTTATCCACAGAACCATCAGTGAACATTAGAAGATGGCGGACATGCTCTGTTTCTAAATGTTCGAGTACGATGCGAACTCGTTGCCGCCAAAGGAGAACTGCGCTTAGCGCGCTTGTTCGGAATACAGACCGTACAGTCGAGGCTCGCAAATGACCAGAGTGGTTTCAAACGCTTGCTTTGTCTTTGAACACCAAGGCTAGGGAACTAAGAGGATTGTGCCAAGTAGGCTCGGAACTCAAATCTCTTTTGGAGTCGCTGCAAAATGGCTCGCCCAGCTGCCGTCTTTCCGAGGCGGCCAAGTTGCATAAGTAATAACCTTTGTGGAGCGATAAGGCTAAGAGGTTTCGATAGCGACTCATGAAGAACTGCATTGTTCGCTGCCGCCTGCGGAGCTCCAATGGCTCTTCTTAGGCCCTTTCTATGCAAAATTTTGAGACCATCAAGCTTTGACACCGAGAAGGAAATTAAAGGCAGTTGGTACGTTATGAGACTAATCACCAGTGCTTTCGTGAAGTCTGACCATTGAGGAAGGGTGGTTTCCCCATTGCTCACTGACGATTCTACAAATCACATTCAGACGCGAAGACAGAGACAAAACAGTCGAATCCACAGCTTGTCGCCACTGTACACGGTAGTCAATAAAGACGCCCAAAAAGCACATGTGATTGTACTGACGAATGCAAGAGTGACCGCGCATAACGTCTTCTGATACCTGGAAAAAGGACGAAGCTGGATTTTTCCACTGAAAGAGGAAATCCCGCACCTTGAAGGTAATCTCGTACTGAAAGCAGGGCCTGTCGAGCTATCAAGACTAATCGCTTGTGTTGGTAGCCGGTAAACCAAAGGCAAATATCGTCTGCATGCACATATGCACATAAGCACATGCCTGATATTTTCCTGCACTGAATCGGGGAGACCAGCCATTACAACGCTGAAAAGCATGGGGGAAAGAACACTTCCCTGGGAACGCCTCGCGAGACAGCCCTTTCGGTGCTTATGGTACTCCCTAACCGCACTAGAATCGCGCGATCACTGCCAAAGGAGTGAATAAATCTTAGCAGACGGCCCTGTACACCTATGTCTTGCAAACTATTCAGTGGTGGGCTCTGAAGGATACTGTAATAAGCCTTTGCGACGTCAAGGAAAATGGCTAATGTGTAAAGGCCGAAAGCACTCTGGTGTTCAATATGGCTTACTTCTAGCTGTCGAGATCGACAAACTTTCCTGCTCTATGGGCTGACCTCCGTCCTGTGAAACCATGGCCGCCTCCTCCACGCTGGCCTCCTTCGGTTGGCACGGTCCCTTCAGAAATGCCGGCGCCAGAGCAGCCTCACCCTTCCCATAGGGACAGTACGGCTTTGCGGCCGTCTTCGAAGGAAATAAATAAAATTAGTTAAATTAGGTAAATTAGGAAATACAGCACAGCTGAGGCGACAACAGATCGAACAACGTCTTCTTCCTCTCTGTGAAATGTGCTGCACATTGTCAGCGTCGGCCACTCCACTCACAGCGTTGTCTTCTAGTACAGACCGCCTGCTTATATAATGCAATACAAAAAACAATCTGGGCCGGTTTTTTCTGAAGAATGAGCGACGCAACCTATGGAAATGCTTCGTCTCCGCAGCGCCGCCGAAGCAGCAGCTGAGCGTCGCCGCCGAGAGAGGACCCTGCTGTGCAGTTCGCGCTAAAGCCCATCAGTGGCTTTAGTTCGCGCCGCCGAAGTGCAAGTTCATTGCCGCCGCCGAAAAATCAAAAGCTCAGATATCGATTTCGGGAGTGTCGTAATCATTCCTAGAATTTTTGTAATTGTCTGGTGCATACGAAATTGATATGTTGAGGGGTAACTATATAAGGTCAAAATGTTTACATTCTAAAACCCTGTGCTATGATGCGCTAGTAATGAAGGGAATGCGCTAGTAATGAAAGAGATCAGCACAGTATTAATACAATAAATTTTCATTTGCCAGACATCGCGTATGTTTATGGGTTTATGGGGTTTAACGTCCCAAAGCGACTCAGGCTGGGAGCGACGCCGAATTAGGGGGCTATGGATAATTTCGTCCTCCTGTGGTTCTTTCGGGTAAGCAGCCGAGCGCCATAACCACTGAGCCACCGCTGTGGCTGTATCGCATATATGTAAAACCTACCACACGAGTGTAAAGTAAAAAAAAAAAGTCGTTAGTATAAATGCTGGTTTGAGAGAGGTAGTGCTGTGAGGTAAGTCATTCTTGAAACCGACCCTTGAGGAACGCCAGGTGACGCATCAACACGAAAGCAGTGCTATAACATAGGAACTATGAACGACGCACAGGAAAAGAAGGAATCCAATGAACCAAGCGAGTATTAATTATGGGAATTAATTTTCCCCGCATATGAGAATGTAGTGCTATGTTCAAAGCCTCACGAAAGTCAGTAAATAGGGCATCGACCTGGGCTCCAAAATCAAAGTTGCTGGGAACATCGTGGGATAATCCAATTAGTTGCCTTATGGCGCTGAAGCCCTGTCTAAAGCCATGCCGAAAATCAGAAAACAAGTTATTAGATTGTAAGCTTTATGTCTTATAATAAAATAATACTTAGTCGTATGCACCCCCCCAAGAGTAGTGTATATACGGCTACAACGCTAAGCTACACAGCTTTCGCAGTAACTTCGTAGTCGAAGCTTCCTTGCCCAAGGATCGAACCCAGTACCTTTTTTCCTTCGACTGCAAAGTTTCTGTGCAAGCTTTGCAGCTAATTATTATCTGTTGCCGGATGACTGCGCTTTGGTGAATGCTTATTAGTATATTGCTTTCTTATTAAAAATCTACTCAACAATGGATTCCCCTGCGCATTGGACAAATTCGGTGATATATTTGTAAATTACTTTCTCCAGCATTCTGCATGTACACGGTGGCGGTTAAGCAGGTCCTAAGTTAAATATTGTTATCACCATACTAGAAAAATGGGAGCACCTTTGCTAGCTTCAGTAACAGTGGTATTATACCACTGATCAGCGGCATGTTGATGAGTAATTCAATAAATTAACCGTATAATTGGGTCTAAACTAGCTTTGTTGGTGTAATAGGTATCCTCGCTGGGGCCTCATGATGGATCTGTGAAAAGTTTGAGAGGGATCCTAATTGGTTTACCATGTACTCTTCACGGGAACTGTCACCTAAGGTCAGAATTCAAGCTGCTAACTTAGTTCTCTGTGTGACGTGCGGTCATAGACGTCCGAGATGCCTTGAAATATTTGGTTTCTTTGTTTTTTTTTTATTACGCATGCTTAGCAATATATCATCTGTTAGTATTTATAGTCGAGGGCCTGTTGCGGAAGTTGTGCCGACAGGCAGTTATGATGCGTCCTCGTTCTAAATATGTTACGCCTAAGAGTTACGTGTTCACAAACGCAGCACGCAATACTGGTTAGATCAAAATGTTTAAATTTAAAAATTACCTTCTATACTTGTAATAGAAATTTTTTTGCAGTTTTCCACTCACCGAGAACGAAGTATATTTAAAAAAATGCTATTGTATGGCATGCGGAGTTAGATGTCCACAAGCTGCTCACTTGTTATTAGTGACAGCTCAGCGGTGGGATTCGGATTAAGCTCGACCAGCTGGAGTTCATTAACATGCACCGACATCGCACAGCGCACGGGTGTTTTTGCATTTTGTCTCCGTTAAAATGCGACCGCCGCGGCCGGTGTTCGGTTTCGTTTCTTTGGGCTCATCATCCGATCGCCATAGCCACTAAGCCACTGCCAGTTGCGGTAAACAGTGGCACCAGAATTTGTACGTGCATTGGATATGCGTCTTCAAGTGTGTTGCCTGGCCCAATTAACCTTGAAAGATGGCGCAGAGTGGAGACCAAACGAGAAAGGAAAGAGTAGCACATGCCTATTCGCGTGTGCGCACGGGAAGCAACGATGAAACGATGGTCCAACTTCGTCTGAGTGGAGGTTGCCAGCTGGCCTACTCTCCTCGTTGGCAAGGGGTCATTAGGGCGGAGCAAACAGAGGCTATTGCAAAGGGACGCCGTTTCTTCACTCCGCCCGCGCTCTTTGCAGTTCTTGTAGTGCGCGAATAAAATGATCATGGGGCCGAGAGGTCGCTCACCGCTCCGCTCACAGAGACTCACCACATGTCAATGCCGCGACGCGAAGCCCGCCATGCTGCCTGCGTGTGAGGCGCAGGTAAACCTCTTCAGGCTCTGACGTGGGCTGGCATAAAAGCATTTATATTAGCTAGCCTACATACTTCCTCCAAAGATACAAACGGTGAGCAAGCGAACAAAAGACAAAGGAACAAAAGGCAAATGCGCTGTTCGACTATGAAGTATTTGGTAGCGACGTGATGTCGGTGTCGCGCGCCGCATACCGTTTGTTTGCGCACCTGTCGAATTAGGCAGAGCTAAGTTCAGCAATGTTTGCTGTGTTAAAGGGCACCCAAACGCACACCAGCATACAGCTATAACTTCTTTCCGTTAATGATGTTGTCCATTCACCTGGAGATACTGGCACAAAAAGCCAGAAAAGAAGTGCGGATAAACAGAGTGTTAAAAATAACTGAATTGTAAGCCTGGTTTCTCGCGAGAGGTATATGTTTGCCAGATCACTACAGAACTCCTCACTGCAGAAAGGAGGGAGATGATGATGATAATGATGATGATGAATTTTTATGGCGCAAAGGCATCTGCGGCCAAAGAGCGTAATGGCGCAAGGTGTCCTTCGTCTTCTCAAGGTGGGTTCAGAGACCGATTTCCCAAGTATTTCTCTCAAAAGAAGCCGAGCACCAGACCAGGGGAAAGCTTGCACCCATTGGATCACAGATGGGGAACCAACGGCACTGAGGATCGAACCCGGCACTTTCCAAATGCGAGGCGGATGCTCAAACCATGGCCACAGCTGCTAGGTGGAAGTCAGAAAAGCCTCAGTATGAGAAACGGTGCAAAGGTAGGCCGAGGAACATGCCTGCTGCTCCACACTGTGTTGGAAAAAGGAGGAAAAGCAGAAATGTGAGAGCGTGAAGAGGATGATGTCGCGATACACGCGGCGTCGAAGGCGGAGTGTGCACACGCACTTATGAATGACGCATGCCGCCGCCCCCTGTGACGCAAAGACCGGAGTTTAGCCCTATTTGATTCGCTCAGAAACTTGAGAAGCGCCCTTTCTTTGTGCCGGGCCAGATCGATATCTGCCCAGGCGACCAAAATGGTTTCCTCAGAAATGAAGCGCATATCCAGGCGACCGACAGTGGCTTCAAGGGCTGCCTGCCGTCCGCATATCAAGGACACTCGCAACGAATATGGCTCCGGTGTAATTCAGAGAGGTTGGTTGAACAATCTTAGCCAACTGGTATTGTCTCCCAGGTGGTTGGAATCGCGATAGCTACGAAATAGACTTCATCGTCGTTGTACGGCCCTCTTCTTTATCCTGATCCACCTGAAAGATGGAAGTATCGGTCGTGAGATGATATTATTGTGAAGGATATAAACTAAGATGATAAATTGCATGGGAAGGAATAAGAAAGAAGTGAGACAACAACTGAGAAATACAAAGGACTAAACCAGGGTTGTCCGAGTTTAACGTATGCGGACAATATTGTACTATTAGCTGATAGCCAAGAAGATTTGGAGACTCTGGATAATACTTGTGCAGAATGAGACACTGTAAGCTTGATATTTAGCGCAATTAAGTAAGGTCTGATGATTTCCATTCATTATACTGACCAAGTGCTTACAATGCAGGGCGTTGAAATAATACGGCGAAGAGATGCAGCGAAAACCAAACATAGTACTTTAGGGGGTGCGACAAGTATGAAGCACTGAGAGGTGTTTGGAAAGGAATAATGGTGCCAGGGCTTACTTTGGGAATGCGGTTTTGTGCCTAAGGACAGAAGTTCACTCGGGACTAGAAATAGAGCTGTTGGCAGACAAGCCGTAGGTGACCACGACAAAAACAGCAAATCAGGCAGTATGGGGGACATTGACTAGAGGTCGCTCGAAGCACAGGGAGCTCTGAGTGAAATATCATATGAAGAACGCCTCAGGAAACTAACGATAACAGGGAGAGGATGCCTTAGAACGAGAAGGTACAAAAAGAATATGGAAGGTTGGGAAGGTCGTTCCTGTCTTCAAAAAAGGTAACCGATCATGGCCAAATATCTATCGTCCCATATCTATCCCAAGTGTTTGTTACAAAATAATGGAGTGAATCATGGAGACCTATCTCGGTGCAATCATATTGGCCAAATTGTTAACTCTGCTATTCGCACCCTTGACT
The DNA here is from genome assembly GCF_055824585.1 of Amblyomma mixtum. Lineage (NCBI taxonomy): Eukaryota > Metazoa > Arthropoda > Arachnida > Ixodida > Ixodidae > Amblyomma > Amblyomma mixtum. Next base: position 318,500,829 of record NC_143013.1, read on the forward strand.
ATTTAGGCTGTAACCTTGCCTAAGCACTTCCTGCTGTCTAACTTATCGCGCATGTAAGACTAGTCAGCCCCAAAATAGAGCATGTACATTCTATATTTGATCCTCACCAAACTAACGAAATCGACTTGCCCGAATACATTCAGATTCCTACTTTCCAGTTACTTTTATCGCACTAGTGTAACTAAATTAAAATTACACCTTAATCTCCACGCTTAAGCTTCCCGCCGTGAAGTAGTACCTCTGTGCATGCCTCTTTCACAGGTATTTTCATACCTTGCCGTCGGGTAACATCTGCATCCGTGCAGCCCATCATTTGTCCCGCTACATCCATCCTTGTACAACAGCATTTAAGAAGTCTTTTTTACACACATTCCTGGAATGAAACGACCTTCCCGCCCACATCGACTGTTAGAAGATCGTCGTCAATTGAAGGCAGCCATCGAAAATCACCTCTAATCCTTACCGCCGTTTCTGACGCCCACTCCTCAAGTATTACCCCTTTAACGAGGCCTTTGACGAAAAAAGTAAAAAAGAAAGAACAAACTAAGAAGATGACACATGTACATGATGTAGTAAACCTGCAGAAACAATTGTATATATTTTTTTCAAAATGTGGCAGTATCCATCCAGATATCGATACACGCACAGTCGCTCTCCCTGAAGCCCTAGAGTTTTGAGATAACAAAGGTAATGTGAATGAATGTGTGGTAGACGTTAGCAAAAAGCGATTGGAAGATGGCTGGCTCAAAAGTAGTGCTTACCTAAGGATGCAAGTTGAGGATTAAAATTTGGTTAAACTTAAAAACTAATTGATTTTATATTTAAAGAAAAATGGAAAATTTGTACATGATATCGTCAGCTTTGACAGATTGTTTGGGGAGATACAAAGAAAAAAAGCGTCGAGCATGGTGGCGCATGCCACGCACAGCCCTGTTCTAAAAGGGAAGCTGTACCATCAAGGAGAGCTCGACACATACGCCATTCCCCTTGTATTGCGGGAGACATCATACTCTTATGCAAGCAAAAAGAACAGCTATTCCGGCGTGCCCAGAGAACTCGAAAGCCGGCCGACCTTCTTGCTGCCAAAAACTTCCAGCGAGCCCTGAATACACGAATATGGGAAGCTCATCGGGCGTTTGTGGAAGGCATTGCTTCTCGAGCAGCAAAGGAACCTAAGCTTTCCTGGGCGTGAGTCCACTCTCAACGGAAGCAATCGCAGTGCCCCTCCTCTCATATTGATGGTAAGACAGTAGGCCCTCCTGGTCGCACCTACGAAATATTCAACAGCCATTTTTCTTCAATTTCTACTCGAACCATCCCATGCCTGGCCTGGTCATTTAGCATGCAAGCAAACACTGTAGAGCATGAGCCGGGGGAGACAAGTTACAAGTATGCTTTCGCTGCTCAGCGCACGAGAAGGGAAGCGCGATGCTGGCCTTTTTTGAAGCGCGGCCATATAATGAACCGTCTGTTGCAAAAGTTTACAGTCCACCGTGCCATTGAAATCAACGGATGGGTTAAAAGAACGCCAATTTAGGCGAAATGGTGCATTATTTGAGACTAAAAAGGCAATAGCGCTACACAGGATCATTAATGCGCAAAAGCATACTGAAAAGCCTATATGGGCCAAACGGGGCGGTGCGTCAATGACCACGCTGCTGAGCATGCACGATCTCTAAAACAACTAGAAGGTCCACATCTTTCGCAGCACTGCGCTGAATGCTTCGTGTGTAACCGTGTGGCAGAACATGGGCCGAAGAGGGGGGGGGGGGGGGGGGGGGGGAAGCAAGCAATGTAAGAAGTGAGAACCACGACTTCAGGAGATAAAGATCCGGGGCAGGAGTGGAGATATGAAGGCGCGGGAGGTTTTTGAAGCGTTTCACATAAAAAAGAGGGGAATAGATTGTGTGAGCGATACTTAGGTTCGCCTTTTCAAGACCGAGATGTCTTGAACGGTTTTGTTGACGCCTTGTGTTCCTGTTTTTTGCGCACGCCTTAAATTTTCTATATATTTGCTGCTTTGGCAGTAAATAAACTCAGATTAAGTTAGAGCATGTCCTGCGTCAGTCTTTCATGTGTATGTCTCGCTTTAGCGCTATTGTGTTTTCAGTCTCGAACATTGAAATCAACGGCGCGGTGGATTGTAAACTTTTGCAACTGACGGTACGTATTCGGATAGCTCGCCGAATATCAGTCTTTCTGGTCTATTCTTTATAACGGTTTTCTTCGGCACCAAATTTAGGTATCTGGCAGTAATTTAGAGATTGCGGACGCTCTAAAAGAGCTGACGTCAGTAAATAGCCGAACTCAAAAACGTCTACTTATTATTATGTACGAGATTTTGAGCAAGCACTAACGCCGAAGGTGTCATGATTTTTCATAAGAGAAGACTATAGACGTGACAGTAGCTCGTTGTCTTCGTATACTTTAGTGCAGCCTTCGCCTGGACACCACCCGTAGCAGAAGACTTCGTCTTTATTTTGATTTAATAATAAATCTTTATACTAGGCCAAAGAATAGAGAAGGGACCATGCTCGACTAGATTGTGAACCAATTTGTGAACCAATAGAATCATTATTAGCTAAATGACTTTACCATGTTTATTATTTATCCAAAGTCGTAGGTCGTCGATAAACGTTCGTATAAAGCTTTGCATATAGGGTTTTTACGTAGGCAGCAGCCTTTCGCGCAAGCAAGAAGGAAGCACTCTCATTGTATAGATTGAAAAGACGATGTTACGAAAACCACCAGGGCAACAACAACAACAACAACAAAAACTCTCTGATTGCAATGTAGCTTTCTTCGCAAACAAAAGCCCACAGAAACCGTTTGTTTCCACTCCAATTAAAAGTATTGCTTTTTCTTCAAATAAAATCGCAGCATGCGCAGAAGCATATAGAATGCTGTAAAGAGAGCAAGAACAAATTTTTGCATTACTATTACATTATTATACTGTATTATTACATTATTAACTATTACATTAGCTTCACTTTGTCTAACCTGTCTCCACAAAGAAAGGATTTATTTCACTGATTAATGCAGGTAATTACAAAAAGGCCGTTGTCCCAAAATCTGTATGTAGAGCTCTATTTTTTCGGTTATCAACTGCACGATCACTCAAGTGACTGCAAGCTGGAAATTTAGTGCCAAAGTTGTTTGCATTGAAGACGCAGGAAAATACTGTTCAATATCCTTTAGTCACATTTGTTGCCACAAATTTTTAAAAAAGTGGCGTATAGACGGTCTACAGACTTATTACAGAGTATATTGCTTTCGTGTAGATATTTCTATATAGATATTTCCTTTTGTATCTTGCTAGTCTAGAGACTGTCGTAGAAAAAAGTTAACCAAACGTGTATGGCCATAAATCTGTGCCTATAGACTAGTCCATGGGATTTGTCTATAGATAGTTTATAAACTTTATTGATGAAAGTCTATGAACTTCTATAGACTGAAGAATATTTTGTAATGGCATATCCGTCTGTTCTTGTAGCACAGCGCTCTAAGATGCACCTGCTGCGTGTGCCGCACTAACGTCTTTGGAAGTGCTGCAATACTGCAGCTCCAAGTTTCCTCACTTGCGTCAGCTGCAGAAACAATTCCATCCTCAAAGGCTCGGCGCTCCAACATTTCATTTATTCGCTCGTCAGTCATCCGCAGACGCACGTCCACATAATTGTGCTCTGAAGCACTGAAATGAACTTTCGACACGATGAATACATTCTATGTCGAAATGCCCTCCAAATTTACAAGGTACCAACTTCCATGTTGTTAATACCATTATCGACTAAAAACTACGGCTTTTCCTCAACTTTGCAGCCAATAAAGGGAAGAAAAGTGTGATAATATACAGACAAAATCAAAACATCGCCCTTGGCTCGCAGGAAGAGGACGACCGCAACTCGGCTTCCATGCATTCGGCGCAGCAGTGAAAACCTGCGTAATTAGCTATGGATGCTATATTTTCTCGTGCTGTCGCCTGTATTATGCAGTATTTACGCTCCTAGATAAAGTGTAATCTAACTACAGTGATTAAGCTTGTCCATGCCTGCGTTGTGCGCACGAGTCAATTAGGCAGTGCCGCAATGCAGGAGGGCATATCTCGTGGATCCACTCCGGTCGTTAACAGTGCACGAGTGGTCTTGCCGAAAATATCGCGTGCTCTGGTTTGCTTAATTGTACGCAGAAAATAACAATGCCTTTGTTTGCAATCATGGCGACGAGGGAGGCTGGGAGAACAGCTGAAATATCAGTGTGACGAGCGTCTGCATCTCTGAAAGAAGTATACGAAAAAAAAACATTATTTGCTCGCAAGACTGTGCGATAAACAGCTTGCATATTGCTAAGGATACTCAACACACAATGGTGTCGTTGCTATAAGAGATGGCCAGCGGCTGTGTGGCATAGGAGTAATCGTAAGTAAATGTAAAGAGAGGACGAAAATGTCAACCCTTTCTTCGCCCCTCCCGCTCCATCTCTCGGCTTCCGCGTAACAGACGGGTTTCTTGCGGGATAGAATATATTATATATTCTAATAATGCCCTGTGCGGATGATACCGCAGGCCATCCTCTTTTCACCGAGAGTTGCCCACCGACCGGACACTGCAGGCAAGCTAGTCTGGGGAAAACCAGTAATGAAGCACTGTTTAGATCAGTTATTTTTAGTTCTATACACTAGAAAGACCCGATATACTTCGACGTAATTCAACTAATCCTTCCCGAACTTGCAGATACAACTTGAAGGAAAGTAAAAGTGCATATTAATTATTATTACTTTTTCTTTCAGATTACTGCTTGCAGCGATGTGTGAAAGTTGAGGCACGAGTCCACCACGTGTGGCGTACCCCCAGTGCAGCGGTCAGCGCCCACCGCCACTGCACTGACGACGCGGCCTCCGCCGCCGCCGATGGGAGCCACCGTGCGGGCGAGGGGGTCACTGGGGAGAGGGCCGCTTAAAAGGGGGCCGCGTGTCCCGGGACCGCTGCACACACACGGGCGCGCGCGCAACAACGCCGAGCGGGGGCTATCGGCGCCGCCGCGATGCCAGTCAGCGTGAGCCAGCTCACGCTCACCAGCGGCGACCTGGACAAGTTCCGGTGAGCACTCTCACCTTTTCCCTCTCTGCGCTGGTGACGTCACGCGACGCCGACTTTCTTCCTCCCCCGTCATTGTCTCGCGTGCTTGCACTGTGTGCAAAGCGGCAGCTGCAGCAGCCGCTCTCACGGAGAGAGCAGTAGCCGGAGGTCGGCGGAGAAGAAAGCGCCGTTGGGAAACGCGTGATTACGCGGGGAGCTGGCACGCACCGTCGGTTCCGTGACTCGGGGCAGGACCCGCAGAAGCAGTGCGCCTTGATGGCACGGTGCTGGGCACCCGCTTCATGTCTGTGCGCCCCAGAAAGCACACCCAACAATTCTGGGCAGAAGCATTTCTGAGCGGGAAACCGTTTATGAACGCAATTTTTTCATATCATGCAAGATTTCACTACAACAATCAGTGTATCCGCAGGTCACCCGACGGCAGCTGTACATTTTTTTTTCAATTTATGTTTTTGCTATCATGAAATGCGTTTCCCATGAGCTTTCTATGGCAATCTTAACTGTTCGATGCGATCGATGGAAACAGTTTAAAAGAAAGGTTTGCTGCATGTCAGAAGAATGGACCATTACTTTCATTACTTCCATAACAGTCTCTCACAATTTTCAAAATTCTTCTCCGAGAATGTTGGACTTGCACGCGGAGGACGCCGGTACACTGGTGATGTCTGTAAACATTGTTTATTCTTTTTTATTTTAACTTTGTAAAATATGCCTGCGACGATGCATAAAAGTGCTTGATGCATGTGATGGATACATGTGTTGTTTGTTAATCCAAGAGACGCGCTTTGTGCTGCTGACGAAACAGCGCAGGAACAGGTATGCACAGAGAACCACACAGGCGGTACAGTGAACTCACGACTGGCTTTGGTAAGGCGTTAATTACTGCAGTTTATACACTGTAGCCGACTATCTGAGAATGAAAACAACAGGGACGACAATGGATCATGCACATGTAGAAGGAATGAATGACGCATGACGGCCTTTTTTTTTTATCTAGTATTAAAACACCAGAATTCTTTTGTTGACGAGAGTAAAGACGCAGCTAGTTCTCACGCAGTCATCTTTGCGCTTCTAATTTGCGTATGCCAGGGCTTTGTCTGGCTTTGTTACCACTTTTCAAGAACTTAACACTGTCTGTACGCAAGAAAGCAACCGCAGTCTTTGCTCTGTATTCTAGTGCAAACAAGCATTATTACATCCCTCCAAGATGTTGCCTCTGTCAGCTAAACTCAGTACGCCGGCTTTCAGCCCGTGGGGTGCCCCGCGTCGTGCGTCGCTACTGAGGCTGGCTTCCTTTCATCAGGTTTCAACGCGTGCCTCCTTGCTCGCCCGTGGTCCTTTATAGACGATATGATGTGAGCCAAGCCAAAGTATAAGTCGCCTAGAGAACAAATAAAGTTGCTCCGGAGGTCCTTGCTCGATTGGCACGGTTGCCGTGAAAAAGCGCATCAATAAATTCAGTTCACTGCGGAGTTTGCCCAACGATCTGTGTTTACCTGCCTAGAGTTCTTATGCGATGCGGGTGTCCCACGTACCGAATCTGTAAGTGGGCTATGAGGTAGTGCGTGGCTGCGGATTAATTTCACCTACTTGGGATTCTTTAACGTGCACTGGCATCGCACAGCCGATTTTTAAAAATTGTTTCACTTAATCTCCGTCGAAATGCGGCCTCCTCGGCCAGGATTCACTCCAGTGACCTTTAGCTGGAACCCAAGCCTCCCCGGCGGGTGCACTGTACTGCGCGTGGCCTTGCATTCTCCGGAGAAAAGCTACGAGCGCGCATGGTGCTTTGCGGCGCAGCAGACTACAACGCTTCTTCCCGGGGAAAGTCCGCGTTCAGTGCAGACGCCCCGGCAGCCCCGGCAGGAAGCAGGTCGAGCGCCGAGGAAGAAAGCTTCTCCGTTTGACAGACACGTCTTCGCGCCGATGCTCCAGAGAAGCCGGGAAGCACCTGGCTCGGTCGTCGAGGGGCTGCCGAATAGAGGTCGCAGGCCCGCTGCACCCCGACGCAGCCACTTTTCGACAGAGGCAAAGTACAATAAGGGAAAGCCATCAGAAGCAATCGACGTTTTGACACGCGTTAAGGAAGACAAGGCGGTCGAAATACTGCCCTGAACCCTGCACAGCAGTTAAACCTTCCTCATAGCCCGAAGTGCAGGTTCATAACGTTCGAATGCATTCAGAAACACTGTGGCCTCGAATGCTCGTTGCCAAGTTACGAGACCGGCATGCTATCTAATAATGGGCTTCCTCGACCACGTGGACCTCCCGCACACGGATATTGTCTGATTTCGACGCTGTTTGTCGTCATCGAACAGGCAAAAACAGCATTTGCGAAACCGGGCCTTTCTCCGAGCGTTTCCTAATTGCACGCGCGTGCTTATTGTTGTTTTGGTGCCCATTGAAGGCGTCCTCACTCCCTCCCTGCAGAAGCCGCTCGTTGGTCCCCTCGGCTTTGGCACGCAGCCTATAGCGGGTGGCAATCCCCGGGCGCAGCGGTCGGGGCGTCCCTATAGAGAGCTCGTTGCGCGACCGGGACAAGTGACTCCAAGCGGGTCAGCGGCTGCGCCCGAGGGGCTCTTCTCCTCTCGGCCGCCACAATGGAGCCGGCCGACGAAGACGAGCTGCGGCGGTGGCGCGCCATGACGAAACAGTCCGACTAGGGCAGAACCTCTCCGTCGTAGAGCCAACGCCGGAATCGGGAGCCACGGTTCCTAGATCGCCTGCCCTGGCGTTGTGTTTTTGTTCTCTCCTCCACGTCATCTTGTACGCATGAAACACGACGATGAATCTCCGCCTTGACGCACTTTCCACTATTCCGAGCTCCATCCACTGAAATGAGATTACCGCTTTTATATTTTTTTTTTGCATCTGTTAACCTCGAGGATGAGAGAGAAGAGGTGCGGATCGCTCTATTCCAGCATAAATTAAATGCCTCCGATGAGTAAGTTGAGGGCAGAGAGTGGCCTTCCCTGCACTGCGACCCAAGCCCGGCGCTCCATGTGTGTAGTGGTGGGCGAGGCATGAAGGGAAATCGAAGAGGGGCACTGAAACTAACAATGCCCCAGGTTCGCATGCAGGGACGGCCAATTGGGCCAAGAGGTATCCGATACTCGTCTAGCGGGCGTTGTTTTCTACCCTACGTAAGAAGTGAACCTATACGCGGTAGTGAGGGCCGGGTGAGGAAGCGATAGTGTACAGAGGACTAAGGTATTGGTAGTAGGCCTAACATTTCAAACTAAGACGTCCCCCAAGCAAAAGGCGCATGGCCAGAGAAATGCCGGTGCCTTAGGAACATTAGGAAGTTCGCGGGCATAAGGTGGCCGCAGCTGGCGCAGGACAGGGTTATTTGGAAGGATGTGCATGAGAAGCCTTTGTTCTGCAGTGGAGGTAGTTATGGTTACTGATTCTACTGCTGATGGTGATGATGATGATGACGACAGAAAACATACCGCGAATGACCGGGTGTGCAAGGCATTTCAACGGGATCAGCAGCCCGCACCGCTGTAACAAAGAAGGGGCAAGGATGCCGAGTGCAAATGAAGGTTCTTTGTGAAGCTCGTCGGGGATATGTGACACTAGATCAGGTGGACGGTCTGCCTGGAGTACGAGTGCTGGAGTTGGGCGAATATCGAAATTTTCGAAGAGCAGAACGAATACTCTCCTATTCGATTCGCTTAACGAATCCAATAGTGTACGTTCAAATAACTCGAAACGAATCGAATTTTCTCTCAAATTCTCAAAGTTTTTGAATAACTGGGACATTGTTTTGCTTCACCAGTGTTTCTAAACGCGGGCCCACTCAGCGACGCCGCACAGCATGCTGCCGTGATCGTTCTGCCTGGCCCGTGGGGCTCAGACCCACGACGCGGTTCATCCGTGCTGAGGCGTCCGTGATGCTCATACATGACATCCAAAAGTGGGCGATGCGGCAGTGCGCAGGCAATTCGCACTCCAAGCCTAGATGCAGGATCTCGAAGGCTATCGCTCATAGCTGACGCCTCCCGAGATGGGGCGCTTGTTTATTTGCTGTCGTCACCACCAGTAAGCAGCAGTTTTCGAATGCTCCTGACATGACCATCACAGACTTTACTTGTATATAGTGATTTAATGTAGCGTGCTCCCTAGTAGAGATCAGTGTTGCCTCTTCTGACAACTATATATAGAGCTATAACATCACCACCACAGCGCTACGCTGTTTCGCTCGATTATTCATTCTGTGCGAATACCCGTCAAAATATTCGGTTCAGCTTTATCACTATTCGATTCGTATTCGATTCGGTTTGGAAAAACTATATTCACAAACCCCTACTATACATGCAACATCCGGGGGAAGTTGAAAAAACATCTTGGAGTCATACAAGATGGGAAAAACCTCGACGCTTGTTGCACAAGAGAGTAGGGCCAGTGCAGTGTAACATAGCCGAACGTATATAGTAGAGCAGACAACGAGAGACGTTACGTTAATCTTCATTTCCACGCTCGAAAGAGTTGGTGCAGTTGCTTCGTCGATTCTGCTCAGGTATACACCCTGGTCCGGCTCCAGTCGTTATCAATCAATCAATCAATCAATCAATCAATCAATCAATCAATCAATCAATCAATCAATCAATCAATCAATCAATCAATCAATCAATCAATCAATCAATCAATCAATCAATCAATCAATCAATCAATCAATCAATCAATCAATGATTTCTTTCCAGCGACGAGTTGAAGGTCATCAGGAAGAAAGCTGTCATTGACAGCTTGAGGGTGCCTGACGCCCTTACAAGGCAGCAGCACATAAGCACTGTGTAAAACATTGAACACATATGCAGAGATTTTCTTCCATGGCAATGTGTTTTCACCTATGAGCAGTTTAGTGCAATAGCATACCTTCTATTACATTGCTGTGGAATTTCATTAGGTTCATTATAGAACAACACTGCGAATACATTTTATCAAGGAAGCATACAGGACGGAAACAGTGAACAATTAAAATTCAATTAATAACATTAGTTAGACAAAAAATTGGCATCACTTGCAAAAATATTCGCGCATCTGTTTTGTGTTCAAAGTGCTTAATTCGAGATTTTCATGTCGGCATTTGTTCGGTAAAAATGGCAAGTTGTACGTGAGTGACTGTAACATGTAACTGGTACAGTTGTCGTGACTGCAACTGCACAGTGCCTGCAGAGTGACTGTGACAGTTATCAGAGAGCTTGGGGCAGTGAGAAACAATCTGCCGTACAGTCCTAGACAGTGGGCGCCAGTTGGAAGCTGCATTTGGGCGACCCTGAGCCAGCATTATCCCACGTCAGAACTTTGGGTTGCTGCTTCTTCGCAGCTAACTTGATTTTGTAGGAAGTAATTAAGCTAATGACACCGCAAGAGGCTAAGAAGTCTAAATGTGTGATAAGGTGTACAAAGAACTCTTACGTAACGTATGTTCATGTTGCAGTGAAGAAAAGTACTCTGAGAGGAAATCTATCTTTTCTTGCTCCTCTGTCGTCATCATCATGGTGGGCAGTTAGAGGCTATGAATTTTTTCATAAATGAAAAACAGACGTACCACAATGTTTCCAAATCGAGGCTTTTCTTTAAGCAATTAAATTTGTTATGCAGGGATAATTGTTAACAAAGGAATAGCATATGATTTAAATACCTTGTTTTGAGTTTTTCACCCTGTATAGGCTGTTTATCATGCAGAACTGAGCAGCACAACTTTTCTGACATCGTAGAATGGAAAGACACAGGCACAACACGAGAATACAGCGCTTTATGCCGCAGTCACTGAAGCCCCTTTAATGAACTGATAAGTAATCGTTATGTCATGGCTAAACTCCAAATAATTTTGCAACTTGATCGGAAACTCAATGAAGCGCACTTTCTCGCGTTCTTTATTTTTTTTTTGTTTACCCCACCGTCCATCGCACATTTAATGTCGAACGGAATAACTGCTGATTATGTTTGTTAAGAGCAACTATAGACCGCACCCGCTTTTTTTTATCAACCTTTCGTGCCTCCTAAAAGAAGGCAGAAGTAGTTTTTTTCCAAAGTTTTGTCTTTATCCGAGCCCTTCCATTACTACTGCTGAACCTGGCGACTTGGCTTTAGTCTCGGTCACGATGGCCGCCTTTCGATGGAGGTGAAACGCAAAATGCGCTCGTCTGCTGCGCGATGTCAGTGCACGCTAAAGAACCTGACACACTCTGAATTGATTTGGAGCCCGCGGCATACCTCGTTGTCCATGTATCGTTTTGGGACGTCAAACTTCAAATTCCATAGCATACCATTTCGTTCTGGCGGGTTTAGCTGCAAGATACGAGTTTTCTGTTTCGAACCTGGCCCTTGAATATGTCAATGATAAGTAGTACATGTGACAGACAACCGCACAAAAGCCAGTACATCGTGATGTATACCTGAATCGCTTCTAGTTAGTTAGTTAGTTTATGGGGTTTAACGTCCCAAAGCGACTAAGGCTATGAGAGACGCCGTAGTGGAAAGCTCCGGAAATTTCGACCACCTGGGGTTCTTTTACGTGCACTGACATCGCACAGTACACGGGCCTCTAGAATTTCTCCTCCAAAGAAATTCCAGCCGCCGCGGCCGGGATCGAACCCGCGTCTTTCGGGTCAGCAGCCGAGCACCATAACCACTGTGCCACCGCGGCGGCCCTGAATCGCTTCTGATTCCCATGTCTTGCAAACACTGGGCTCGAAGGGGCGCGGAGATTTTCACGTTGCTTTCAGAAGACTCTGACTTTGTATACTTCTTACTAATTTTTTTTATTCTTTTAAAACTCATAAAATGGCAGCGGTCCTGGAAGAGAAGGCAAAAAGCGACACAGGAAGCCAGCGGACCGAAACCTATAGGCACCACTCATACAGCAACAGGTCGGACGCTTTATTAAAGTGGCAACAGAGCATCTTGCGCTTTCAGAATACCGAAACAAGTATCACAACGTACTTTGTTAAAACGACGCGTTACCTTGCGCTGCGACAAATTCGATGCGCTCAAAGACAGCCGAACGCTTTCCCATCGTGCCACTGACAAAAATGGCGTTTATCTTCGCGCTCCAGGGACACCGCTATATGTGCACCTGCTCAGGTTGATGAGAACGTTATTCATACAGGAGTGGTCCGTCAGGTCGGAGAATCAAAGCTGACAGCCATTATCTGGTGAAAGTTGGGCGTAGGTTTCGAGGCGCACAGTGCACGCCGCACGGTTAAAAAGCAGCCGCCAGCGTTCGACATTCCGTAGGTAATGTCATCTACTCCGTATTGTTTTTGGTAGCGTTTACAGTGGTGATTTGAGCTCGAGAATTCCTCTTTCTGGTTACCTTCCCTCAGCCCCTGGCGGCCGATTGTTCGTCGTCTTTCAGAGACCTGAGCGTCATTGAATGTCGAGGATGCGATGGAAAGGCCGCGCGATTGGCGAGCGCGACAGCGGAGGCTGTCCACGAGATTTCTGCTCGTAGCCCGGCTAAGTTCGCCGCAAACACAAAAGGACACGCATGAAGAGGGGGACGCGAGGTCTATTTAGTAAGATTTATTTATAAAGAGAGCACATGCTTGTGTTATTCCTCCTCCAGTGTCTTTGGCAAATATGAAATATCCACATACCCACTTATAACCATTATGTGAAGGCGTACTGATACGTTGTGGCTTTATTGATTGATAAAATATGTTTCCACTAACTCACGCGACACAACATCACGGCTGCTGCCCACATCCTGACGCCTTCTAAGTGTGACTCGCAACCGCTCACGCAGCGTTGTGCCGGCAGGTGCGAATTCCCTTTGTTCTTTACGGGATGTCGCAAATACTCAAAGAAAGTCAGGAACAAGCACATTGAGCTGATTATTTTTTGTTGCGAAAGCAACACTGCGCGAGTCGCCGAGCCATTTCGCGGAGCTGAGGCAAGGCCATGCTGCGCATGCGCGAGGAGCAGTGACGTCACGCGGCGCACAGCTGGCGCGCCGCCGCCGTCGCAGCGCGGGTGACTCAGAGGTGCCGCCGCCGCGCTCGACAGTTGCGCATGCGCAGTAGCGGCGCATAGCTAGCGTGCCGGGGCCGCCGCCGCTGCCGCGCGCTCTCCATCGCCTCTCTCTCTGTCGTCGTTGCTTTCGAAATCCTCCAGGTTTGACCAGAGCTAAACCACTGCAAATTTTTTTCAGTACCTTTAACATTTTCGAAGCTGTGTCCCTGCATAAGTGAACCGGATAGAACAAGCATACGTACGATAAGCGGCCCGGCAGGCATATGCAACCTGTACTGATCGTATTGGTTATCGAAATCTCGTTCATTAGGGTGACGTTCGATTAACGCAGGTCACGTTATGGAACCGTTAGCTCTGGCCCTAAGGTGACTAATCCACCTATACGGCTGCCAGAGATTGCGCATTTTCCGACAATTTAGGGAGAAATAAGTTACAAGTCATGAAATTACCAATCACGTAACAAAATGGTACCTGATCTGCGCTCATCATTCACAGCCGAAAGTCAAACAAGGAGAGCACTTTTACTCCCGTTCCACCGCTTTAACAGTGTCTGGAGATCGTCCGCTGGAGGCGAAACGCTAAAGGCGCCCGTGTGCTGTGCGATATCAGTGCACCTTGAAGATCCCCAGGTGGTCGAAATTATTCCCCAGCCCTCCACTACGGCACCTCTTTCTCTCTTCTTCCGCTCACATTTTCCTCTCTTCCCTCACGGCACGGTTGAGGTGTCCACCGAGAAGTCAGACAGTTACCGCGCAATTTTCTTTTTCACAAAAGTCACTATTAATAATCGGCAGGGCGATTTTCAGCCGAAAATGAAATGAGCTTACCCCATCAAAATTTCTCAAATCGGTCACCCAGAATTGAGCCCAAGCTCCCCCTCTCTTCCGTTCTTCGATCAATCAGCGTCAGTGCGAGGGTAATTGCCCCAACGAGCAGTACCTCGGTGTCTCCTGTGACGCTGAAACAGCCGACCATGCGTGTCTGAGCGCTCAGGGAACGCGTGTCGTCTAAGGCTTCCTATTTCCAGCTGTTCTTACTCCTATAACTTGCTGCTGGATCTCATAGAAGCTTAATTATAGCATGTACTTCTCTGAACCGCTCAACTGCCACACATAGTCGTTGCTTTTTCACAGTCGTTAGCGATTTTTTTGCCGTGGTGGTGCATGTCTCGCTTACATCCTCCTCCCGATTCGCTGTCTCTGCATGTCGCCTCGCTCTCCGCACGCCGTCTAGCCCCACCTGCGAGCGAACAAATATTATTTTCCCTTTGCTCTCATCCTTCGAAACTTATTTGCCGTAGTCGATTTCCCTGGAAGTTCGTTCACTGAGCCCCATATCGGCGACAACGAACGCGAAAGCATTTTCCACAGCCTCTGAATCAAAGAAGCCGGAGCACTGCCGTTCGACGCACTCAGGCAAGCGCAGCAAGACGAAGAACGGGGGAAAAAGAAAGATGACAGGCGGCAAGTGGACGAGAACATGAAGGGTTTATTTGCGTAACGGCCCTCCCGAATGCCAGCGTAACTTTCCATCGCAGCAAGCCCGATCGTCGTCGTGCCGGGGGGCAAAGCGATGCGTTCGAGGAAGCCAGCGCGTCCTAGATCGTGATTTCCGTCGCCGACGCTCTACACGAACGTGGACGCGGTGATGGCGAGCCGCTTTCGGCGAGTTATCGATTTCCGCAGATAGGCGCTTCGACAGGGGCTATCCTCACGACCGTGAGTGTAAGGCCACCGAGAAAAAGAAAGGGTTCCTCCGTACTGCTGCCGCTCCCGGCTGCCGTGTGGCCTCCCCGGAAGTCGCTTTTGTCCCTCGTCCCCGCTGAAAGGATGTAGAAAAATAGCCGGCGCTTGTTGTGCGGTGAAGTGTCACGAGAGCTGACGGCGACTCTCGCTCGCATTCACTTTGTACCTAAAAAAAAAAAAAAAGTGGTTTTAAGGACAGAAAATGGCGCAGTAACTGCCTTACTTCACGGTGGACGCCTCAACGCCGCGTAGTGGAAGGGAAGAAGGAGCGATTGAAAGAAGATATTGGAGGACTCCGGAATAACTCCGGCCACCAGAGGATCTTTAACGCGCACTGACATCACACAGCACACAGCACCATTAACTATACACTGTGCCCACTGTGGTAACAGTGGAGGTGGAGTGGTGATCGGAAAAGACAGGCGCAGGAGCTGCCTCACTCGTGGTGTAAAACTGAACAGCGCCGTGAGTGATGGAATGAAGGAGGGGATAAAATAACAGTGATGGAGAAAAAGTGGTTATAATAGAAGGCTCCGGGGTTAATTTAGACACTGTGGAGTTTTTTTAACACGTTATGCCATCGTACAGCACTCTGGCATCTCGCATTTCGCCTAAATCGAAGTGCGGCCGCCCCGGCCGAGATTCCATACTGCGACACGTCGTGCTTACAGCCGAATGGCATGGCTGCCGCCGAGCCTCTACTGCGTATTTGCACAGGAAGCCGAACCACACCTCCCTGCAGGCGTTCGGCGACCTGCTTTTGGACGGCGCTCTGGTCAGACACTACACCAGAGTGACATTGATACTAACGTGGTTTGTCATTCATGCCACGCTTTATGGGCCCCGCTGAGAAGTGCCATCAGATTTTACAGCAACAGCTGTTAAGAGCACATTTCCGGGTTTCTGCCGCGTCTTCGGCGTAATAGAGCGCCACGGTGATTGGTCAGCATGCAGTGACGACACGCATGATGTCCCGGCAAACGTCATGGCTATGTGCTATACTGCGAGTTCCGAACACAGTGACATCGTGCGCGTTGAACAATAGTAAACAGTCACACTTCCCACCACAAAGAGCTGTCGCTGAACCACGCGCTAGGCAAAGGTGACCTCCACGTGGAATTTCTGTGTCCTGTACTGCAAAGAACAAGCTACTCTGCCCTGCCGGAGTCGCATAGCCTCGCGTTCGCCTACAGAAGAGAACCGACGGCTTGAGCTCGAGGATGCACTGGTCCGCCAGGCCCGTTCCTTCTTCAGGACAGGCCGAGCAGAGAGCGCATAACGGCGACAGCCTCTCTCTCCATGCATGCGGAGCGCCTTTACGATCAGCTGTGCGCTGCCTGCATGCTCAAAGACGTAGTGTTCCTTCTCGCATTGCCGTTTGACGCTTTTCCTCAGACCGTCATCCGTCGGGCACAGGAGTCCGTTCCGGCACCAGCGTTCCAACAGCGCACCCGTCGCCTCAGCGCGGATCGCTGTCTGCATTCGCCGAGATTAAACCTGATGTTCGCCAGCTGTTCCGGCGGACGTCTTCGCCCTCTCCTCAGTGCAGAGTTGCGTAACACAAATAGAAAGCGGCGCCTTGCCTCGGCGCCGAAGAGTCCCATACGATTGCTGATACACCAGCGGTGGCGATTAAGCGTGCTTCGATTACGCCTGCGGCTCATCGGTTCGTTTAGTAATGCTTGCCAGCAGATCTGTACGACTCCATTGCGATGCTGTCGTGACGTGTTCCCTTTACGCATTGAGCGAAGATTGCCTGGCAGCATTTTTGTGATTCTTGGTCTGGCGTTTTGAACAAGAATTGGCGTTTTAAACAAGAACAAGACACTCAAGTATGGCTTTGAAAGCTAAACGATTGGGATTGCTCCATGTCGCTCATGTATGCCAATTGACCCAAGTTAAATTGCAGGAGGCGTAGGCCAGCACTGGATTCCAGAGAAGCCAAGCGAAAACTGTACTGCACCGTAATAGGACTGCGAGGCCCACGGAGTTGGGGAATATTCTCATTTCTTTCTTTAAAAGTCTGTCATCTTTCTAAGTATACCAAATAGTTCTCAAATCATCGTGTTCCCTATTCTAAATATACCGATCCCGCTGTCCCCACGTGGCTATTGAAATTACCTTAACAGCGTGTTTGTTTGGTGTGATATCATGATGATCGTGAATCTTAATGGCGCGAGGAAAGCTTGGCGAAAGAGCGCCGTGGCGCAAGGTCTCTTAATTTACGCAAGATGGGGTCGACGACCTATTCGCCCCAGCGAAGCCGATCACCGGGCCATGATGCAGCTTGCACCCACTCCACCACCGGTGGGCGCCCGGCGGCACTTCGTATCGCTCCGCACATCTTCAGCGTCCGAGACGGATGCTCAAACCAATAGGCCACCCTCTGTTGTGATAAATGATTTCGAGAAATGCAAAACTATGTGAGTGCCTTCTGATGTAATTACTATTTTAACGACACCGCGCCGTAATGCAGCCGATGAAGTTACCGTCGTATTCATACCCTTAATAACTGTGCATGCTAATTACCTCACTAATGAAAGCAGTCACGTGCTCGTCTATATTTGCCGCAACTTGCAATCTTCAGTTATATCACTCAAACTAAACCTGTGTGAAAGTTAGGGTTGATCGAAACTCAGATAAGCTTGCGTAATTTTGAATTCCAGTCAAACCAAGTTCACTCTTCTCTTTGAAGTGCCGAACTGTTCGTGTCACACTGACACGTACAACGGAAACTCAGCATACGTAATTCTTACATCCCTGTAAAATCCTCTCGGCTTTGCCCTTTCCAGAAAACCTGTTCTTATCCTCTATCTTTAAAAGAACAACTTTTCGCTCGCTCATGCGCATCTCATCTCGCCTTAACCACAGGTTCAGTGTCCCATCTCGACAAATCATGTTACACGGAGACTCCTCCATGCAGAGAACAGCGATTGCAACCACCTTACTGCCGACACAGCAAACATCCTGCTCACGGCGGAGCTAAAATTTTCAGTGCTGCAAACCCACACTCTTACCTGCGGCATTTTGTCGCTGATTTTCCTGGAAGTGTGAAAATAGGTTAGTAAATAAATTAAAAATTGTAGGGGACACATAAGCTCTGCCTTAAGAGCATGACGCGATAGCTTTAGCTTGTTAACACTCCCGTATATGATGAATTGGTCATTCTCTGCTTAATATTCATAGGTCCCTGGGAGTCCTCATGCCACTCTTGGCGCTCCGGTGCAGCGGTCAAGCAGTGCGCCACAGCCCCGCGGCGGCAGGTGCTCCCAGCGGTGGGACTTGTGCGAGCCAGGTTGCTCGACCAGTCATTAATTTAACTGCCACCTGCTACTGTGCGCAGTTTGCTCGCAATCCGCTGGGCAGTTTGTGAGGACGCCACAAGGTTACGTGACATATGTGGCCCACCTGCATCCTATATTGCTTCTCTGAGGATTTTTTGCGGATTTATAGCTCACGGTTAACAATGCCGGCGACGCCGAATCTTCCGCGACACGAGCTCGTCAATGCTATAGTACTAATAACTGAATAAATGATTTTGCTGGACGCTGAAGAGTAAAGGCAAAGGGATCAACCCCGCCGGACTTGCGTTTACATGTCACAGTACGAAAACTGGGAGCCGCCAAGTGTTTTTGTCGGCATACGCCTGGAAGCGGCACAGTCGTACTCTGCTCGCTGGCGGCTCAAATTTGGTAATCCTCGCTCAAACGCGGCGTTCCCGACGCCTTTGTTTCTGACGGTTATGTCCCGCCATGTATGTAACAGAACCCGCCGGCGTTATATTGCCTTAGTTTTACAAGCTGACGCTGTTACGAGAAAATAAGCGGCACGTCCGATACGCGCAACCAGGGGGGAAAGATAGCGAAGCGTGCATCTAGCTTAACCGTCGAACGCTAGAATGCATAATTAATTCGGTTGTCCGGGCCAGCCAGAATTAAAAAGGCTTTGATAAGCATATGGAAACTGAAAAAAGAATGCCGAACGGGAGCAGCGGTGTAGCAATGGCAGAAAGCGATTCTTGTTTTCGTATTCTCAAGGATGAAAACAAAGGCACCCAGAGGATGCGGGCATCTATTGGAAAGGGCCCCCTTCCTCTCTGCACCCGTTGCCGACGAATCCCAATGCGCGCAGAGCGTGTCGCTGGAGCGCGGCGACGCCTCGTCGCCGCTGGAGCACGCGCCGAGCGGATTAGGCGCGGATTAAGAGGGTCCGCTCGGGGATTAATTAGCCCCCACCGCTGGCACGCCCCAGGCGGTGCTGCCCAGCGCTGGAGCCGCGCCCGGAGGCTGATGCCGCGCGCTCTGCAGGGACCCCCGGCTTAAGTTGGCCGGTGCCCGCTGGTACCGCGCGTTCGCGGGCAAGCGGGCGCGAAAGCTGTTAGAACGCGCTGTTGATATCTCCGGCGAGAGAGCGCGCGAGAACCGTTGGGAAAAGGAGATTGGTTTGGTTTATGGGGTTTAACGTCCCAAAGCGACTAAGGCTATGAGAGACGCCGTAGTGGAGGGCTCCGGAAATTTCGACCACCTGGGGTTCTTTAACGCGCACTGACATCGCACAGTACACGGGCCTCTAGAATTTCTCCTCCAAAGAAATTCTAGAGTTGCGTGCCTCCACTCAAAGAAAGAGAGAGAGCGCGGCTCTGCGGCGGTAAATGGAAAAGGGAGCAGCAAAAACGGCGCGGCTTGAGTGTCGCTTCGGCAGGCGAGGCATTGGATAGTTTGGAGATGAAGTGATATATAGCGCAGAGTGAACCTGGCTTCAGAGGAGCGCTATCTCGCAGGTTTTGGGGAGTCAGGCTTACCACCCATCGCCGCGTGACGAAGGAACTGCGCTGGTGCAGGGACGAGGATCCATTCCAATGTTCAGCCTTCGGCATGATCTTGACTCCAAGCTCTTCCAGCTCAGCCGCGAACTCTTAAGCACTAACATCTCAAAGAACAAAAGGAGTGTGTGAAGGGAAGGCGACAAAGATGAGGAATCACTCAATGAGGAAACATCCCCCACAGTGTGCCATCGCTTCAGAGGCAACAACAACCGTGGGTAGTATCCGGAGAAGCTGCCGTTCTATTCTTAACCACCGGCTGTGACGTTTTTATTCAAGCTGCACATGCCCTATCACAGGCTGAGAGATGGTTTGCATATTACGCTCACCAACACCGACAAAGAATTTCGTCATCGTGTGATCCTTTGGATCTTGTGTCGTTGATTAGAAACAGCGACGCCACGTTAGGAGGCTAAACAAGAAATCACGTCAGCATACGCGACTGGGCGTCGCACCCGCGGCGGTGCAACCAGATCAGCTTCAAAGGTAGCTTTTCGAAACACCAGGCTATCGCCGTTTTCTTTTTCTACATGGCATTTATTACAATGATGCGATTACACCTCGTGTTAAACTGCTGCACCATCTTGCGTTGTACACTGCACATCGCCGTATTCATCAGCTTCCACCTGCGGCCGCTGCAGGGGCTTGGTGGCTATGGTGCTCGGCCGCTGACCCGAAAGATGCGGGTTCGATTTCGATCCCGGGAGACGCAGGCACACCAGAGGACCTTTTCCTTGAACTTAAAGACAGGTATATTGGCAATGCTCCTATCCAAGCCTTTCCAGATTATGCTGGTCCGGAAAGCACGCAGCTCGACTCCCCCATTACTGTGGATGAGGTTAGGGCAGAGATTGCCAGGCTAAACTGTAAATCCGCCTCTGGCCCAGATGCAGTATCCAACAAGATCCTCCGCAACCTAGATGAACAGTCGCTACATTCACTGAGTATATCGCCTGACTGAGTGCGCTGGTTGATACGGGCGCAGATTACTCTATCCTTAGCGGACGGCTTGCGACGGCCCTGAAAAAAGTGACGACACCCTGGGACGGTCCCGACATACGCACGGCAGGCGGACATCTTGTCGCACCACTCGGCATGTCTGCGGCCCGGGTTACGGTTCGAGGCTGCACATTCGTTGCCACTTTTCTCGTTCTCCGCGAATGTTCTCGCGATGTCATCCTTGGCATCGACTTTCTTCGCGAGCACGGTGCGATCATAGACCTCCCGAACCGCTTGGTGACGTTTTCTACCGCAATGGCCACAGAAGAACCTGCGCACCAGGGTTCTCGGTCCGCCCTGCGAGTCGCCGACGATAACGTTACGGTGCCACCACGTTCCAGCATTCTCACGAGAGTTACCTGCGACGTGCCACATAGGGGACTCCGGGTTATCGAGCCTAATGTCTCCCTCGTACTCACTAAGGGGGTTGCGGTGGCACGGGGCCTTGGATCCTTTCATGACGGTTGTACAGAGGTCCTTGTCACCAACTTCTGCAATGAACATCGACATCTGTTCCGTGGCACAGCCATCGCTTACGTTGACCATGTTCAGGAAGTGGCCGAATGCTTTGCTTGTGCTGAGGACACACCTGGAGCTGACGCCGAAGCGGTCACCAGCGTAGACATAAATCCTGGCCTTCCACCCACTGAAAAGAGGCAACTCCAGGACCTCTTGCGGGAGTTTGGTGCGTGTTTCACGTCGTCGTCCAAAGTGCGCCAAACGTCGATAGTTAAACACCGCATTATCACGCATGAAGGAGCCCGACCCATCCATCAGCAGCCCTATCGTGTGTCCCCTCGTGAGCGAGATGCTATTCAAACACAGGTCGAAGAGATGCTCACAGACGGCGTCATCCAACCGTCAAGCAGTCCGTGGTCGTCTCCTGTCGTCCTCGTGAAAAAGAAAGACGGGACACTACGGTTCTGCGTCGACTACAGGAAGCTGAACAGTGTGACCAAGAAAGACGTGTACCCGCTCCCGCGTATCGACGACTCCCTCGACCGACTTCGTCAAGCCAAGTACTTCTCTTCGGTCGACCTCAGAAGTGGTTATTGGCAGATAGAAGTTGATGAGAGGGACCGTGAGAAAACCGCCTTCATTACACCGGACGGGCTGTACGAATTTCGCGTCCTCCCATTCGGGCTCTGCTGTGCTCCTGTCACGTTCCAAAGAATGATGGACACTGTTCTCACCGGTTTGAAGTGGCAGACCTGTCTTGTTTATCTTGACGATGTCATCATTTTTTCCGCAACGTTCACGGAACATCTGCACCGCCTCAGGACTGTCCTCAAAGCCGTTCGATCCGCCAACCTCTCCCTCAAACCAGAAAAATGCCACTTTGGGTTCACCGAATTGAAGTTCCTCGGGCATGTCATTAGTGCTGACGGAATCCGCGCTGACCCAGAGAAGCTTGCTGCCGTTGCTGCCTTTCCGGTCCCCTCCCACAAAAAAGCAGTCCGTCGTTTTCTAGGCCTGTGCTCCTATTATCGCCGCTTCATTAGAAACTTCGCCCAGCTCGCCAGCCCTCTGACGCTCCTAACCCGTGATGACACATCATTTTCCTGGGGTAACGAACAACAGACTGCCTTCGACGAGTTACGACGCCTACTCCAATCACCGCCCATCCTGGCACATTTCGACGAAGATGCCGATACGGAGGTGCACACGGATGCGAGCAACGTCGGTCTTGGCGCCGTTCTAGTTCAGCGGCAAAACGGTGTCGACAAAGTAATTGCCTACGCAAGCCGCGCACTGTCGCGTGCTGAGTTGAACTACTCTACCACGGAAAAAGAATGTTTAGCGGTAGTCTGGGCCGCCGCCAAGTTCCGCCCATACCTCTATGGCAGACCGTTTCGTATCGTCACCGACCACCACTCGCTGTGCTGGCTGAAAAATTTAAAGGACCCTTGCGGCCGCTTAGCACGTTGGGCATTACGCCTGCAGGAATTCGATTTCACCGTCACCTACAAGTCAGGCCGGAAACACACCGACGCTGATACCTTGTCACGCGCTCCCGTCGAACCTCCTCCGCAAGACACCACCGACGATGATAGCTTCCTTGGAGCGGTCAGCACATCTGAGCTCGTTTCCAGACAGCGTGCCGACGCCGAGCTCCGTCTGCTCATCGAACATCTCGAAGGTGGGTGCCCTGAAATACCACGACACCTAGCTCGTGGACTATCGTCGTTCTGCCTGCGGAGAGGGGTGCTTTATAAAAAGAACTCTACTTCAAGTCCGACAACTTACCTGCTCGTCATACCGTCTGATCTGCGGGATGAAGTCCTCCTTGCCTGCCATGATGAACCGACTTCCGGCCACCTTGGAGTTACCCGCACCTTATCCCGAATCCGGCAGAACTATTACTGGCCCAACCTAACTTCAAGTGTCATGCATTATGTCCGGACATGCCGGCAATGCCAGCGGCGAAAAAAACCCGCGCTCAAGCCTCCTGGACTGCTTCAGTGCATCGAGCCGCCACAAATACCATTCGACAAAGTCGGCATGGACCTCCTGGGGCCATTTCCTCTCTCGTCTTCCGGCCACAAGTGGATCGTAGTCGCCACAGACTACTTGACCCGCTACGCTGAAACGAAGGCCCTTGCGCGAGGTACTGCCGCCGAAGTTGCCCACTTCTTTATTCACGACATCGTGCTTAGACACGGCGCCCCATCGGCCATCATTACTGACCGCGGCAAGGCGTTTACAGCCCGACTCCTACGTGACATCTTAGCGCTTAGCCATACTGCTCATCGACCAACAACAGCGTATCATCCCCAAACCAATGGTCTAACGGAACGGCTCAACAAAACATTGGCGGACATGATCTCGATGTACGTCGACGTTGAACACAAAACCTGGGATGAGGTCTTGCCGTACGTCACCTTCGCATATAATACCGCGACGCAGGAAACCACCCAGTTCACCCCGTTCCGTCTCGTGTATGGCAGAGAGGTCCGCATGATGCTAGACGCCATGCTGCCGTACGGCGACGCAGAGCTTCCCCCTGAAGCTGGCCACTTCGTGGAGCAAGCAGAGCAGGCCCGTCAGCTGGCCCGCTTGCACATCAAGGACCAGCAATCCGCCGATGCCCGATACTATAACCTTCGGCACAGGGACGTGCACTACGAGCCGGGCGACCACGTGTGGGTGTGGACACCAGTGCGCCGCAAGGGATTGTGCGAAAAGCTTTTAAATAGGTATTTTGGCCCGTACAGAGTCCTGCGCCGCCTGAACAGCGTCAACTACGAAGTTGTCCCCCATGGAACTGTGGTCGCCGGCCCTCAGCGTCAACGGCCTGAAATCGTGCATGTAGTGCGCTTAAAGCCGTACTTTTCGCGTGACTGAGCGCTGTGTTCACGCTGTTTCGTACCTTTTCCCCTTACCCCACGTGTGTACTTGACTCTCCCTGCATGTCATCTAGCGCGCACTGTATAGTTCACCTCACCCCCAGTCTTTTCTTTGTTCCTCCTCCCCTCACTGTACATACCCCATTCCACATCGAGACGATGTTTGCTTTCGCGGGGGGGGAATAATGCCACGCGCCTAACGCGCCGCGCGGCCTCCGCGCTGAGTCGAAGACGACGACGAAGCGGCGGTGGGCTCTCGTGGCGCGCTGTTCTGTACTGTGTCGTGGAAGCTGGCTCGATAATTAAAAATAAGGCTCCCGGTCTTGGGTTCTTTCTGACGTCTACCTTCACGGCTCCTCTGGTCGTGACAATATGCAGAAATGCTGGTCGGAGGGCTCAATCCCACAAATATGGAAAACGGCAGAGATCATTCTAATTCCAAAACCTGGGAAGGCACTCAGCCTTGAGAACCTCAGGCCAATTTCGCTCACGTCTTGTGTAGTTGCAAGCTCATGGAGCACGTAGTTTATACCCGCCTCAACCGGTTTATGGAGGAGAACGAGCTGTACCCCCCAACCATGATTGGATTTCGACGAAAACTTTCTACGCAGGATGTAATGCTTCAGCTCAAACATCAGATTATTGAGGCAAAAACGCGGGACACCAGAATAATTCTTGGACTCGACCTGGAAAAGGCCTTTGACAATGTCAGACATGATGCGATCTTGGAGAACCTTCATGAACTCGGAGTGGGAGCCCGCACCTTCAACTATATCCGCGACTTTCTCTCAGGTAGAAAGGCGCATTTTCAAGTAGGAGGTCTCCACTCGCGTGACTTCCCCCTCGGCAACAAGGGCACCCCGCAGGGATCGGTCCTGTCACCCTTTCTCTTCAACGTTGCAATGTTGAAACTTCCACACCAATTAGCGCAGATCCCGCAACTCCACCACAGCCTCTATGCTGACGAGATCACCTTGTGGACCGCCGAGGGCAGTGATGCCGAAACCGACGAGAGACTCCAGCGTGCCATCGATATCGTGGGGAACTATGTAGACCCCAGGGGGCTGCGGTGCTCTCCAGCCAAATCTGAATTTCTCATATTGCGCAAAATCAGATCCCTTGCGCAACCCCCACCGGCCATCGAACTCAGTATTCGCGGAGTCTCCATTCCTCGAGTACCCAAAATTAAAATCTTGGGCCTTATTCTACAAGAACACGGCTTCAATGGTGACGTAATTCAGAAGCTTCAGGGAACCTCGCAGCAAATTATGCGACTCATTCGCCGCATTAGTAACCGCCACTCGGGCTTGAGGGAAAGCAATACTCTCCATTTAGTACAAGCCTTTGTGATCAGCCGCATCGCTTACGTATGCCCTTACCTACATCTCAAGTCAGCTGAAAAAGAGAAAGTGGAGGCCATAATCAGAAAATGCGTCAAACAGGCAGTTGGGCACCCATGCACACAGCGACTGAGAAAGTGTTAGGTCTCGGTCTTCATAACACCCTAAGTGAGATTATTGAGGCGGTAACCGTCTCGCAGTACGAACGACTAACGGCCACACCAACTGGCAGACACATTCTGTCCACACTAGGCATGACATACGAACGACAAGGCGGACCAACAACTTTCCTTCCCAAATATATACGCCAGCTTCTGGTCATTCCTCCACTACCTCGGAACATGCACCAAAATTTCCACGCTGAACGTCGTGCAGAGAGAGCCAAATCATTAGGCAAACGCTTCCATAATGATACCTGTGTTGTATATGTTGATGCAGCTGATTCTTCGGCTGACAAGATGGTAGCTGTGGTCACCACGGAATGTGGTACACTCATAACTGGGGGCACTATACGCACTAAGCACACACATGTTGGAGAAGAAACAGCCATTGCTCTAGCCATTGCGGGATCCTCGGCAGAAACCATTGTCAGCGACTCAAAATTGGCGATACGTAACTACACGTTTGGAAGAATCTCCCAAAAAGCAGCACGGATTCTGCTAAATTATCAGCCCACGCGGCGCATTCGCCTAATCTGGACTCCTGCTCATGCCTCCCTTGCTGGTAATGAGGCGGCTCATAACCTAGCTCGAGAACTGTCCCGCCGAGCTGGGTCGTGCAGTCCACCCGCCCTATACTCCGGCAAGGACAGGTTGTTTTCTTACAGAGAAATCCTGCAGCACTACAGGCTTGCAAGACTCAGATTCCCCCCAGCAGATAAAACGCTTTCCAAGCAACAGGCCAAAGCCTGAAGTAAACTTCAAACTAAAACCTATCCCAATCCCCAATTGTGTAGCTTCTATTCGGAAGGGCTCTACTCAGATAAATGCAAAAATTGTGATGCGAAAGCCGATCTAAATCATATGATCTGGAACTGCCCGCAGTCCCTACCCGCGAGTCGATTCATTACCGACTCTGATCATTGGGAGGCTCTATTGCTCAGCCCCGACCCGGGGACACAGATCAAGCTCCTCCAGCTGGCTGAAGACGCCGCCGCTGCCCAAGGGATAGCGGCCGCCGTTTAAGCGGGGGGCGACTTCGGGTCGCTCCTCTATATCCGCTGGTAATAAAGTTTCACCACCACCACCGGGAGCGGCGGTCGCATTTCGATGGAGGCGAATTGCTAGAGGCCCGTGTACTGTGCGATGTCAGTGTACGTTAAAGAAAACCCCAGGTGGTCGAAATTTCCGGAGCCCCTCATTACGGCGTCCCCATAGCCTGAGTCGCTTTGGGACGTTAAACCCCCATTAACCACTAACCAACTTCCACCTGCGACTCGAACAGGTAGATCAGGGCTTGACCTGAGTCTAAAATCATCGCCAGACGTGCCGACAACCCAGCAAAGGAAATCCATGAGCCAATTACGCTAATCGCATCCCTTCGCACGTCTGCTTAGTATAACTGCGTTAAAATCCTACCGCTTCTTTTTTAACGCGATAATAAATTTGGAATCACCGATCTGGAACAACACAATAGTCGGCGGCTACAGATATACACGGAAGTAGCGAAACGGGTGGTTAATGGGACGACCCTCAAAGCATAACAACCAATCTTTTTAGAGGGCATCGTTTTTTTTTTCCACCGCCTGGTATTCCTTGACGCGAGCTGAGATGGCCCATAGGCGCTTTCGAGTTTTGCCTCCAACGTAGTGTGGTTGCTGCTGCCTCGATCTGATCCCATGACCTTGGGGCTCAACGGCGGAGCGCCACAGATGTTGAACTGCCAATGGCGGGTATAATCTGAGCCACCGGGCGCTAATACCGTTCAATTCCGCGTGTATGGGATGGATATAGAGGTATTTCTAGTCGGCGAATATCATCGACGGTCCCCTAATGTTCTTTAGTTGGCTCGCTTAGGGACGCCCGAACGTTTCGAACTTAACTGTAGGCGAAGCTGAGCGGGCGTCTGCGGGACACTGATTTACTGCGACTGCTGCTCAAACAGGAAAGTGCTCCACGCTGCGGGTCACACTGTTGCGAAATTCGAGACCTGGGGGGACGAAAGCAAGCGCAATCTTTCCAGTCGTCTGCGGCCATCGCGAAAGGGCCGAAGAATGCGGAGGACCTCCTGCACTCACAGGCGCTTGTGGAGGCTCGTCTCCGAGAAAGTAAGATGTGCTGATGTGTGGGGTACACAAAATAGGACCGTGCAGTGAAAGTGTTTCCATCCGCTTTGCCTCTGCCAACAGCCAAGCTTGGGGGAGAAAAATGAGGGATTTAATCGAAAGGAAAACAACAACAGAAAGACTTAAAGCTCTCTCTCTCTCTCTCTCTCTCTATATATATATATATATATATATATATATATATATATATATATATGTATTCAGTAGGGGTTCCAATGGCCCAGTTTACTAGTTTAGGTACAGTATTACGACAAACGCGACTGTTCTTTTAACGTTTATTTTGCCAACAGTTTCGGGAATGGTATTCCCTTCGTCAGGGCAGGAATACCATTCCCGAAACTGTTGGCAAAATAAACGTTAAAAGAACAGTCGCGTTTGTCGTAATACTGTACCTAAACTATATATATATATATATATATATATATATATATATATATATATATATATATATATATATATATATATATTGAAGAGGGGTTTATTGGCAAGTTCGAAGGACTGGCAGCGAAACGATGGCACAGGTTGTTCGAGTAGCGGCGGCACCAGAACAGAACCAAGAGCGAGCTCGAGCTCTCCACGCGCGCGGCCGCCGGAATCGGAGGACGCACAAATCGCTTCGTCGTCGTTGGTGCTGGCGCTCTGCCTTCTTCATTGCAAGTGCCCCGGCGAAAACAGGGAGCCATCCTGGCGACTCAGGGCGAGCAGGTGACGATGGGGTCGTAGTACGGTTTTAGCCGGCTCACGTGAACAATTTCGCGGCCGCGACGGCGGTGGTCCGAGGAAGGCGTGACCGGTTCGACTGTGTAGTTCACAGGTGAAGTGCGCTGCACGACACGGTAGGGACCGAGGTACTTAGCCGCAAACTTGGATGCAGCCGGCACAGACAGCCAGACGAGGGAGTCAGTTGGAAAGTCATGGGTGGGCTTGCCTTGGTCAGTCTCATATTTGCGGAGGCTTTGAGTGGCGGATGTCAGCGAGCGAGCCAGCTGGCGGCACTGCTCGGCATGACGGGCAGCGTCGGAGAAAAAGGTGCATTCAGAACTGTCGGGGTTGTAAGGAAGGATAGTATCCAGAAGACAGGAAGGTTCACGGCCGTATAAAAGAAAGTAAGGGGAAAATCCGGTGGTGGCCTGGGAAGCAGTATTGTATGCATAAGTCACGAATGGTAGGAATTGATCCTAATTTGTGGCGTCAGAGGAAATATACATGGCGAGCATGTCACCAAGAGTCCGGTTGAATCTTTCAGTGAGGCCGTTCGTTTGGGGATGATAGGCGGTGGTCGTGCGATGAACGGTGTGGCACGCATCCAGAACCTCGTGAACGACTTCGGATAAGAAAACGCGGCCGCGATCGCTGAGTAGTTCCCGAGGGGCCCCGTGGCGTAGGACGAAGTGATGAAGGAAAAAGGATGCGACGTCGCGAGCAGTAGCCGAGGGCAGGGCGGCCGTCTCCGCGTATCTTGTGAGGTGGTCCACGGCTACGATAATCCAGCGATTCCCGGCAGGCGTGCACGGGAGCGGACCATACAGGTCGATGCCCACGCGATCGAAGGGACGAGCTGGGCAAGGCAATGGCTGTAACGGGCCGGCGGAAAGACGAGGAGGTGATTTCCGCTGCTGACAGGCAGTGCACGAGCGTATATAGCGGCGGACAAAAGTGTACATTCCGCGCCAGTAGTATCGCTGACGCAGACGCTCGTAGGTTTTCAGTAATCCAGCATGTGCACATTGTGGGTCGGCATGGTGATGCATACAAACATCAGAGCGAAGGTGGCGAGGGATGACCAAGAGCCATTTGCGGCCATCCGGGCGATAGTTGCGGCGATACAGTAGAGAGTCCCGAACTGTGAAATGGCAAGCTTGACGACGAAGAGACCGAGGGAACGATGCCGCAGACGGTGCGCTGAGTAGGTCGAGGAGCAAAGAAATCCATGGGTCTCGTCGTTGTTCGAAAGGGAGATCCGTGGCGGTGAGAGCGGCCAGTGTCGAGTCGGATATGGACGAAACGGGCGCAGGAGATGGCAAAGGTGAGCGCGACAAGGCGTCAGCGTCGGAATGTTTGCGGCCCGACCGATACACAACGTTAATGTCATATTCCTGCAGACGAAGGGCCCAGCGGCCGAGGCGTCCAGAAGGGTCTTTCAGTGTAGCCAACCAGCAGAGGGCATGGTGATCAGTAACAACGTCCAGGGGGCGGCCGTATAAGTAGGGACGAAATTTTGTTAACGCCCATACTATGGCGAGGCACTCCTTTTCTGTAACAGTGTAATTGGCTTCCGCTTTGGTGAGTGCACGGCTGGCGTAAGCAACAACGTATTCGGAAAAGCCCGGTTTACGCTGCGCAAGGACTGCCCCGAGGCCGATGCCGCTGGCGTCGGTGTGGAGCTCAGTAGGCGCGCTGGGGTCGTAATGGCGAAGGATCGGTGGTGAAGTCAGAAGACGACGGAGCGTATTGAAAGCATCGTCGCAGGTTGAGTTCCAAGCAGATAGGTTGGTGGGACCATTCAAAAGCTTTGTAAGCGGCGCAATGATAGAGGTGAAGTTGCGCCCAAAACGGCGGAAATACGAGCACAGGCCCACGAAGCTTCGCAACTCTTTAACAGAAATCGGCTTGGGAAAGTGCGTGACAGCACGTAGCTTCTCTGGATCTGGCAGGACGCCATCCTTGGAGACAACGTGGCCGAGTATGGTCAGCTGGCGGGCGCCAAATCGGCATTTCTTTAGGTTCAGTTGGAGACCGGCGCCGGTGAGACAGGTCAGTACCTTGTGCAACCGCGTGAGATGAGTCGGAAAATCGGGGGAAAAAACGACAACATCGTCTAGGTAGCATAGGCAAATATTCCACTTAAGTCCACGCAAGATATTGTCCATCATTCTCTCAAACGTAGCGGGAGCGTTGCAGAGTCCGAATGGCATGACTGTAAACTCATAAAGGCCGTCAGGTGTGACGAAACCGGTTTTCGGGCGGTCAGACTCAGCCATGGGCACCTGCCAATAGCCGGATCGGAGATCCAAGGAAGAGAAGAACTCGGCTCCTTGCAAACAGTCGAGGGCGTCGTCGATACGTGGTAGCGGATAGACGTCTTTGCGCGTAATTTTGTTCAGGCGGCGGTAGTCAACGCAAAATCGAATCGAACCATCCTTCTTTTTGACCAGCACGACGGGAGACGACCACGGACTGGAAGAGGGCTGAATAACGCCGCGCTGCAGCATGTCGTCAACCTGCTCAGCGATGACGCGGCGCTCCGGAGGCGACACACGATAGGGCCGCTGGCGTAGAGGGGCATGAGTGCCGGTATCGATGTGGTGGACGATAGTGGTCGCGCGGCCCAGGGAAGTTGTCTGGTGGTCGAATGATGAGCGGAACTTGTTAAGCAGGGCGAGGAGCTGCTCGCGGTGAGGTGGGTCGAGGTCGCTGGCAACTGAGTGGTGAAAAATCGCCGAGGACAGCGGGTCGCAGGTAGCGTTAGGCAGTGTGAGGGCGACGATTGGTGTACTTTCGGAAAGAGCATCATCGTCGAAGGGTGCGATCAGGTCAACGGGTTCAACATGTCCAAGGCACTCTCCACGGAGCAACCTGAACCCAGAGGGTGAGGGATTCGAGACGACGATCTTGGCGGCACCTTGGTGCATGTCGACGACGGCGAACGGAAGAGGAAGGTGTCGGCGAGAAGCAAAGATAGGCGAAGGGGCGAAGAGTACAGGCTCGCAGGAACCAGAAATTGAGGAAAGGGGAACGAGCACGGCACTGCCGGGGGGAACATCGGTGTCGGCGGCGACAACGCATTTGGCACCAGAGCAAGGCGGCTGTTCGTCGACGGGCGCATCGCAGAGCATGGAAAAGGAGACGTGAGCACGGGCACAGTCTATGACGGCATGGTGACGGGATAGAAAATCCCATCCAAGGATGAGGTCATGGGAGCAAGAGCTGAGCACTAAAAATTCGACGACATATAAAACGTCCGCGATTACGACACGTGCCGTGCAAACGGCAGAAGGATGAATGGGCTCGGCGCTAGCGGTGCAAAGAGAGAGTCCAGAAGTAGAAGTGGTGACTTTACGAAGTGAACGGCAGAAGTTTTCGGCTATCACGGAAACGGCAGCACCAGTGTCCACAAGCGCAAGTGCTCGAATGCCGTCCACTAACACGTCTAAAAAGTTCGGTGGTGAAAGGCGAGGTCTTGAGCAGGTCGAAGTGTGCGCAGTTCGTGCCCCCAGAACTGCGGCTCCTAGTTTTCCGGGTTGTCGGTCATGTTACGACGCCGCATAGGTGACAAGGACCGACGACGAGGGGAAGGTGACCGATCAGAAGGGACGTGGGGCCGGCGTGGCAAGTGGTCAGCAAAAGCCTCCCCAGGTAGCCCTGAAGGTGTGCGAGCGGCGCGAGACGGGTAGTAGTTCGGCACAGTGGGCACAGGCGCAGCCAGAACCTGACGACAGTGGCGGGCGACGTGGCCTGGGAGACCGCACGTGTAACAAATCGGCCGGTTGTCAGCAGTGCGCCAAGAACTGTAGGAAGTAGGCGCCGGTCGGAGCCGGGGAGCACGAGGTGTAGGCGGCGTTGTCCGGACGTATGGAAAGGCCAGCGGTTGCGGTGGTAGGGCGACGGCTTCGGCATACGTGAGAGGCGCACGCATAGGGGCAGGCGGCGTAGCAATAGGAGTGCCGTAGCTCAAAGGTGCAGCGACGGGGGCGGTCTGCATCGAGAGGAGGTTGACTTCAGGAGCCAGTGGAGCCGGAACCGGCTGCCGACGAACGGGAAGCGCATCGGCTACCTCCTGTGCTATGGTCTGCCGTATCTCAGGGGTCAGGGTGTGGGGCGTAGAGGGCGCGCCAGAGAGGAGCGAAAGCTGCCGGGCCACCTCATGACGCACGAAGTCTTTGATGTGATCCAAAAGGTCACTATTGACGGCCAGGCCGGAGATGGACTCAGCAGGTGCGGGCGGGCGACGAGCGTTAAGTCGCTGCTTGCGCAACACATCGAAGCTCTGGCACAGGTTGTACACGGAGGCGACGGTTGTGGGACTTTTGGCCACCAGCATATGGAAAGCGTCGTCGTCGATGCCCTTCATAATATGGTTGATCTTGTCGGCCTCAAGCATAGACGGGTCGACACGCTTGCATAGATCGACCACATCTTCGATGTAGGCGGTGAAACTTTCACCCGCACACTGAACACGAGCGCGCAAGCATTGCTCAGCGCGAAGTTTACGCACGGCGGGACGGCCGAAAACTTCGGCAAACGTTGTCTTGAAAGTAGCCCATGTTGGAATATCAGCCTCGTGATTGCGAAACCAGAGATTCGCGACGTCGCTCAGGTAAAATATTACGTTGTTAAGTTTCATGCGGTCATCCCAATTGTTGTGACGGCTCACCCGCTCATACGAAGCCAGCCAATCCTCGACATCCTGGTCGCAGTGTCCGTTGAAAACGACGGGGTCTCTCTGCCGGACGGCACCGGAGCAAATGACGGGCTGCGATGGGACTGCTGGCTGCTGGCTTTCGTTGGTCGTCGCCATCGGAATTGTGCGGCTGCGGAGCTCCACGTTGGTAGTGTACTAGGCGAACCCGCACCTCCACCAAATGAAGAGGGGTTTATTGGCAAGTTCGAAGGACTGGCAGCGAAACGATGGCACAGGTTGTTCGAGTAGCGGCGGCACCAGAACAGAACCAAGAGCGAGCTCGAGCTCTCCACGCGCGCGGCCGCCGGAATCGGAGGACGCACAAATCGCTTCGTCGTCGTTGGTGCTGGCGCTCTGCCTTCTTCATTGCAATATATATATATATAAGGGAATGGTATTCCCTTCGGCAGGGCAGGCTTAAGCCTGCCCTGACTGTACCTATATATATATATATATATATATATATATATATATATATATATATATATATATATATATATATATATATATATATATGTTGTATTCAGTAGTGGTTCCAATGGGCCAGTTTTCTAGTTTAGGTACAGTATTACGACAAACGCGACTGTTCTTTTAACGTTTATTTGTCCAACAGTTTCGGGAATGGTATTCCCTTCGTCAGGGCAGGCTTACAATGAATCCGTTTCGTCAATGTTCTGTATCCTTATATTGACGAAACGGATTCATTGTAAGCCTGCCCTGACGAAGGGAATACCATTCCCGAAACTGTTGGCAAAATAAACGTTAAAAGAACAGTCGTGTTTGTCGTAATACTGTACCTAAACTATATATATATATATATATATATATATATATATATATATATATATATATATATATATATATATATATATATATATATATATATATATATATATATATTGATCGTCGGTAATCACTGATGCCAGGGTGGTTCATGTGATCCACCCTGCGTGACCTCAACGCGCGCTATCGTGTTACGTCACCACAGATTACCTGGATAACCCTTTATTTGGGCGTCAAGTAAATGCGGGAGTTTTCCGTTACGGCATATTACGACGCCGGTTACTCCCGAGAAACTGCCCTATGCAGCCATCGCCGAGTTAAATTCTTCGAAGGAGGCAAGGTGTGCGCAACCTTTACTTTTCGCAACAGGCCTGAGAAGGAAACGACATGCCTTTCCTGGATTCGTTATCTTTGCTTCGCGCTTCACCGCGACTTCAGCGGCGTCTTTTCCGAGTTACAGCCTGGCACTGGAATGTGCGGGAAATGCGGCAGACTCTTCGGAGAAGCAGCGGAACGTTTAATGTCCTTACAGGGTGTTGCAAACGCAAATACGTACGCCGCGAGAACTTCGTGGGAAAGTTAGTCTCTAAGTTAACACGCTTTATTTATTTATTTTATTTATTACAGATACACCGCCCGAGGGCATTATTGCAAGGGGGGGGGGGGGGGGGGACACAATAACTTCTGCTCATTTGGCCGAAAGTACACATGATAACAGTAATACAATCACACAACTAATAGATGAGAAAAAACATGCACTGAAGGAAGACAACCACGCTCCACAAATAAAATGACACTAATGAAATGAAAAAGACACGCGCAAGACAACTGCGCGCCACGTCACACATCAGATAAGAATGCGCGGAATTGATCTTCCGTGCAGCATTCAGTGACGTCGGCTGGTAGCCTGTTCCACTCATTAATCGTCCGTGGAAAGAACGAGGTTTTGTAAACATCTGTGCGACATTTAATCTCTCGGATCTTCCACTGATGATCAACTCGTCTAGAAAAACAAGGGCGCAGTTTTTGTTGTCTGCCGCGAAGATTGGCAGCGTCGTTCCAGACGACAGGGATACAATTTATGTGTGTATGCGGCTGAAAAGTCTCGACCTTCTGAAATGCGCGGGCTGGTCTCACATTAAAATCAGGCTTGCTTTGCCGGAAAGCAGTTGGTGAATGACTCTACAGACGTGACGATGTGACATTTCCAGTGACCAGTTCAGCGCGAATACTGCGGGATGTGGGCTCGGCATAACTGATGTAAAAATGTGGGGTAGAGCACACATGTCATGAGGACACAAATTCAGGAATGTTGGTCATGTAGCGCGCTGCTGTTCTACCGCACGAGGCGGATTTAGGGTTGCTTGGCGGCGGAACTTATCTCTGATCCGTCAAGGCAACTTTGGTCTAAGACCCTTTTCCCAAGCATCTCACCCTAGAAGCATCTCACCCTCATCCCTTTTAGCAGGTGCAGGATCGGAGTTCAATATCGTTTACATGACGCGAGGTCACTGTAAGCACTCGCGTTGCTCATTCAGTGGATTGAATGCTTAATGAATTTCTATTACGGTCTTCATTGAATTATCAAGTGGTCAACAGGCCTTCCTTCGATGTCACTCGCCACCCTCACCTGCTGACGCACACTCCGTGCAACATATATATTGACTTTCTATGTTAGCTTGTCTGCTTGGTTTGTGTTTTTCTGTGTGTAATTCGTCACATTTTCTGACAGTCCTGGAGTGTGGAAGACAGCGCCTTTCGTCCTGACATTCTCTTGCCATCGTATCTTTGCGCTGGTAAAATAAGATTGGATTATAACTCGATTCTTCCATAACTTCGAAGGTCGCCATTGAAATGGATGCTGAGTGGGCGCCGTCGCCAAAGGTGTCGCACACCAAGCTTGATAGGGGAGACAAGGGCATCAAAGTCGCGGTTGCGTGAAAAGGAAGTTTGGAAGAAAAAGCGCCTGTCTATGTCGGAAAGGTATTTCTCCTCACCGAAGACTCTTGAGACATCACATGTATCAGCACTGCTTTGATCACGACAATGGGCTCATAGGCCCGGTGATAATCTTAATTGCGCCTGTCTCCCGTCGAACTCCTCATATTCGGGCGCCAATAGACCCGCGTTCTTAGCCCAAAACAAGCTAAGGCTTTGTTTGCCGCAAGTATTTGTGCACGAGAGTTCCAGTTATCAATGCACCCTCGCGTATGTTTGTGAAATCGGTATGCCGTCAATGTGCGACACTGAGCGATTGATCCATTTTGCGCAGCTAGTCTCAGTTGTATTGAACGGCAAACTCCAGGGCTCGTATTCGTGACAAAAAATCCTAGAAACACTTTTTTATTACTTAAAAAAAGGGGCAGATGGGATTTGTGGAAAGAGAAATCAATCTGACCATTGCAGTGAAGCCGCTTTCTGCCTATCACTTTAAACACTTAAAGGGCTGTCTGTTGTTCTTCACCTCACATACTGTTTAAAACTATTACATATGAGAAGCCCACTCTCCTTGGTTTTGCCACTGTCATCCCCGTCATCGATGCTGCTGCTGTCCAGATTCAACGACAAATGCCTTCACGAAATTTACGTACATGCAGTCCGAGCCATCATCATCGCTGTAACTTTGGCAGGCACTCACTGCAGCACAAACTCCAACTGACGGGTAAAAGCCGTAGTCCGGTGACCATGGTGTGGACAGAAAGACTTTTCTTCGTCTCGGAGATCGCGGATATCCTTGGCGAGCATTATGCGAAACCCTCTATCCCAGCAGGAACGGCCAGAGTGGGTAAGGGAAAAGGGAGAATGTTGCGGGAAAGTGGTGCACGCTGTCTTGAAAAGCTCTTTTCCAGGCTGCCCGTCGGTCAGCGCTCTCTGGCATTCCTCCTTTTGTTGCGAAAGCAACACTACGCGAGTCGCCGAGCCATTTCGCGGAGCTGACGAAAGGCTATACTGCGCATGCGCGAGGAGCAGCGACGTCACACGACGCACAGCTGGCGCGCCGCCGCCGTCGCTGCGCGGGTGACTCGGAGGTGCCGCCGGCGCGCTCGTCAGTTGCGCATGCGCAGTAGCGGTGCATAGCTAGCGTGCCGGGGAGGTGGTGTTGGCCGGGGCCGCCGTTGCCGCGCGCTCTCCATCGCCTCTCTCTCTCTCCTCGTTGCTTTCGCAATCCTCCAGGTTTAACCAGAGCTAAACCACTGACAATTTTTTTCCCCCGCTCAACTAAGCGCTTCGCCATCATATTTTCATCGAAGCACGTGCCTTTTAGCCTATGAACTGTGGAAAGCTCGTGGTACATATCATGTGTCAGAATGTGTCAAAATTCAGAACTATTGATCACTGCAACTCCTCTTTTATTCCAGTTACGTCCGGCGTTCCACAAGGGAACGCACTTGGTCTTTTCCTTTTTTTTAGTCTGTATTAATAATTTACCTGACTGCACGTCGCCTCGAGTAAGACTATTCGCCGCGACTGAGTTATTTACAGTTAAATTCCTACTGACACTGATCGTAAAGCGTTGCACTCAGACAGACTTAAACGCAATAACTACGTAGTGAACACTACGTAGTTATTCTAAGTGGCAAACGACCCTAAATCATACTAAAACTAAGTGCATGTCATTTACACATTTCTGTTTCCGCATTCCAACCTCATACTTTATAGATAACAATATTGTCGAGCTTACTACCACGTACAAATTCCCAGGAGTCAATCTGCAGTCGGATCTAATGTGGCATCATAAATTCAACTCTTGCATCTGCATCGGAATCATGAAACAGAGACTAAAACAAGCACCTTCACACTTAAAAAAAAAAAAAGCTCGCGCACAAGACACTGATCAGACCTAAACTGAACATGCATGTGCCATCTATGAGCCGAGCGAGGACTACATCATGCGTAACATACGCGTAGAATCCCTTCAAAGCCATGCTGCTAGTTTCATTTTTTTTTTCGGTTATTCCTTGTACTCCAGTATTAGTACTGCAAGAAATCGCGCCGTATTGGATCTCCTATCACTACGACCGAAACACTTTCACCTGTCACTCTTTCATAAGCTCAGTCCCTCGCCTAGATCACATTTACAAAGTTAAACGCCCAGCGTGTCACTCAGCTCTTAACGCACGCTGGAATAACCTACCATCATATTTTGCTGTTGAAGTTCACGCTGATAAATTTCATCAAATGCTGCGTACGTATATCAGAATGTGACATCTATGTGAACCGTTCAAATGCACTCTTTTGGGGTTACTAATTTTGCTTTGCGCTCCTTGTAATATTTTTTGCCGTAGTTCCGATTTTGTTTTCTAATTTTTCTCTTTTTATGTTGTTTTTAGTACCCTGATCCCCAGGTGTTTGAATTTTCGCGCTTTCTTCTAATTTTGTTCTATTTTGCTTTTCGTTCGAACTTAGATGTTATGTCAGAGATTGGCGTCTGCGTTTTTTTTTTGTGTGTGTGGGGTTCAAGTTTGCCATTTTTTGTGCAGTTAGAATTCTCGCAAATTGTTATTACAGCGCATTTAATTTCACCCCCCGCCCCCCTTACCATATGTAATGCTGTCGTCTGGAGGGCTTTTGAGGGTATCCGAAAAATAAATAAATAAGTAAACGTAGAAATTGCCTAGTGGATTGAGTTTCAGTATTATTCAACAGATGTGAAATGCCTCAAATGCTCACATTTGACGAATCACCGCAATCATAAAATCACATGGTTCATTATGCAACGAAAATATTCATTTCAAGCTTTTTGTAACCGCACATGTAATTATTAAGGTGTCAAGAGGTGTAAAGAATTTTTCAATGCAACATTTTTTTTTCTGATCTTCGCACAACTTTATCACAGCAGCGTCATTCCTTTCCACTAAAATGAACTGGCTATTTATGGACATATTAGTGTCAAAATTTCCTTTCAATTCCACGTGGAAATAATAAAAGCCATAGATTTGATACGTCCGAATTCGTGACACTGCTCGGTAATGGGTTAAGACCTCACGTAAATAATGGGTAGGCCTCTCCTAAGTTATGAATGATAAATTTATAGTCATTAGGTCCGCTGCTGTGACTTGTAGATGGTTGCACTTGGCACGCCTTCGCCCAGAAATATCTATAGCTTCATTCCTTCTCCAGAACCTCCAGATATCTGGAGCTTCTGAGCTGCCACATTTGTCTCGCTACGCTGCGCAACAGAGAGCCCAGCGACCTGATTACTTTCGACCGAGGCTTACATTCCTACTAAAGTAGGATACAACTTAAAAAAACATCAGTTGCTAACACTGGGCGGCGGTCCGCGACGTCCTGTATTACTCCGCTGGCCAAACGCAACTGTAAACTAAATCAGCTTTTTAGTGTTTGACTATATCAAACAATCCGTGTATAAAAATTTTAGAACTCATTATTTTTTTCTTGTCATAAGCTTCTTGTTTACGTTACAAGAAGCGGTTAAGCAGCGGACTACTTTTTTTTTTTGTCGTGGAGGAATTCTGTGCGCGAAGGCTGAATGTGGGCGGAGCTTCACTGCAGACTTAAGTTGTATCCGACCATGGAGGAAAAAAAACTGAGGAGGGAGCGGCCGGCGACAACCTTGAAGCCTAGTCTTAACAAGTAAAGATATAGTAAAAAAAAAAAGAGTGTGTGTCCCCCCCGTGATCACACCACGTGATAGCGTGCGGTAAAATCTAGCCCCGCTGCGCGCGCGCATGCGCAGATTAGCGCGGCAGACTGACTGTAGATCAACCTCCTTGCTGTAGACGCCCGCGCCGCGGGTCGCACATACGCGCGCACTAAAACCTACCAGAACCAAAACATATAGGACAGACTCGGAGAGCGGAAAACTGAGGGAGAAAACGGCTTCGTAAACACTCGGCTTGCGAACGCTGGCCGCGTGACGTCACGCTCCCTCCTTAGTTTTTTTTCCTCCATGTACCCGACTATGCCGCGTTCGCCATACTGCCAAATCCGTTCGAAAGCGTACACGTGGATCACGAAGCCATTCGGAGCCGAGGCAGGTCCACACAGCTGAACCCGCTCCGCCATGGCGTGTCACAGACCTTCTGCCACTGTACTTCTGCGTTGATTCAGCGGCTACCGCCGCGGACGTTTCGGGGAAAGCTCTCACTCCCTTTCCCGCGGCGGCGGGCGTCCGGCGCTTCCGGCGGTGGACAGCTGCCGCGACGTCGTCTCGCACTGCTGCGCTTCCGGCTCGAACGCCGGCGCTGCTCCTCGTGATGGGCGACATCCGCTCGCGACCCGTCTGCGCTCCTGGGCCGTGCATCACGGGTGCTTTAAGGCAGTGCATCTCGGAAACAAAAGACAAGAAGGAGACACGAAGACAAACCCGCAGAGAGCCCAAGCGAGGGTGAAATGGGCAAAACTGCATTCACTGCCACTACGTACATGTCGCGCCCAGTGACGGTGCCGCAGCCAGAGAAAATTACCTCACGAAGCAGCAGACAACAGCGGCGCGCTATGCTTCCTCGCTTTCATGTTCCGTTCAAATTCAAGCAGGCACTCCTGTTTAATTTTAGAGGGACAACGTAAGTCTGTGTCGCCGACGACAGCGGCCTGTGAAAACGTCGTCGCAAAATAACATTTAGATGTCGCTTGGCTGCGCGTAAGACACTTGTCACAAACTTGT
Source organism: Amblyomma mixtum (assembly GCF_055824585.1). NCBI lineage: Eukaryota > Metazoa > Arthropoda > Arachnida > Ixodida > Ixodidae > Amblyomma > Amblyomma mixtum. The sequence continues at coordinate 318,541,257 of NC_143013.1, forward strand.
GGTCCTATAAGCTTCCAAATAGGTTGTCGTAGGTTGCGCGTAATGCATCCGGTGCGTTTTGGAGGAATAGAAATTTTAACTGTGATACGCTTACACGCAGAGTCAATAATCTAACGCGGAGTACTCTTTCTAACGTGGTTACCGCATAATCTTACTCGGGTAGTCTTTCACCAGTTATCACGCATCGGCAGGACACCCTCCCAGTCTCCATGCTACAGTTCTCTGCTTCCCTAGTCGTCAGACAATGCAGCAAAAGAGAAAACAACAGACCGCTGGTCCGAGAATCGAACCTTCGACCTCTTGGTCCTAGATCAACGCACTACCTACTGCGCCATGGGCTCCACACTTGTAACTCGGCCGCCGCGGTGGCTCAGCGGTTATGGTGCTCGGCTGCTGACCCAAAAGACGCGGGTTCGATCCCGGCCGCGGCGGCTAGAATTTCTTTGGAGGAGAAATTCTAGAGGCCCGTGTACTGTGCGATGTCAGTGCACGTTAAAGAACCCCAGGTGGTCGAAATTTCCGGAGCCCTCCACTACGGCGTCTCTCATAGCCTTAGTCGCTTTGGGACGTTAAACCCCATAAACCAAAGCAACCAAACCAAACCAAACTTGTAACTTGCGCGCTCATCCTGACGACCAACTCTGGTACTAGCCCAGGATCACCGCTTCAGTCTCTCTGCGCCCTGTACGTTCCGACATGAGTGATCAAAAGAGTGGATCACTTGCCCGGCCAGTCTGGCCTCATCCTACACGTTAAGAAGGTGCTGGTCGAGACAGCCGGTGCAAGGCGCTGTTTTTGGTGCTAATAAATTTTATTTATTTATTTCTCTAGAGGGATCCAACGCCCCTATAGGGAACGCACGATTCATGTCAGAGGAAAAAAGCAGATCCTGTACACATCGTATTAAGCAAGATGACAGTGGCGGTCCCAAATTTTCTTGTCCGCTGTCCTTTACGTAGACAAATAAGCGCTTTTTACTCTTTGACCACATTGCGCTAAATCAGAATCAATAGAACATGATCTGCTTTCCTGCTGATGCATGTCCTCAATCAGTAGGATTCCGGAAATTACGCTTCGGCAACTCGGACTAAGTCTTGGCTTTAAAGATAAGCATTATAGTGGTGACTCTAAATTCGTTTGCAGCGAGAGAAACATCTATTCCACGTTGTAGAACTCTCTAGAATCGACGAACTTATAGCTTGCTTATGCAATCCAGGGTTCAATGGCATACCGTCTGTCGAGGGGCGTGAATTGCTGAAACAGCAAACGTATACTGCAAAGATTTCAAGAAGAAAAGAAAATACTTCTCAGGCCTTTACGGGTCTCTTGTTCACGATGAGCGCTAGATAGAAAGGATATTTTAAGGTTGCTGATATCGCGCTATATTATTATTTTCTCCAAAATACGATTAATATTTACGAATCTCTACCTTTACGTTCCTTTACATATGCTCCTCGAAGCACACAAACATTGTTCAATTACTCGTCTGCCTCTTAAAATACAATTCTGGCTGGACTAATGCGTCGTCTTCTTGTGCATTATTTTTCTCTCCATACGCTTCTTGGCCAGCCTTTCATGATTGGCCATTAGTCTTAACAACAGCCTCGATTACTGCTTCTGCTCTTCTAAATCCCCCTTCAAAGTTTTCCTCCCGGCTGCGGGCAAGGCTTTTGTGCTTATTAACATCAGTGAACAAAACTCGTTCGGTCATGCCATGGGCTAGTTGAGGTTGGAGGCTTGAAAGGGCTCCCTGCGTGTTTTCGAACTCAGGGCGCAGAGAAAATGCCATTTAGGCACAGACACGTTGCTACGCAGCCGGAGCAGCATGCAGCCATAACCTGTATGAGAAGCGGCCAGCGAAACTTTCGCCGAGGATGGCACGGCCAGATTCCATAGCGCTGTAGGAAAGTCGGGACGCGTAGGCTGCTGCCCTGGTAACTGGCCGGTCTCGCATGGCTGGTGTCGTCCCGTCCACACGAGAGGCTCTTCCAGCGCATCCATGCAGGAAGGCCTGCCTGGCTGGGGGCTTTCGCTGCGAGGCGGCGTCGCCCTACCTGCGCCGCCAGAACAATCCTCGCTGCGGCCGCCGCACGCATGCACTGCACCCGGTGCGCAGCGAAGGGGGTGGCCCCACTCCCTGCACCGAAATGGGGTGGCTCCATACTGCACGCAGTCGACATGTTTTTGAGGTCAGCTGACCGCTTTCGCCAAAGCTCGGGACATACGTACAGTCTGTGTCAAAAGTATACAGCCCAAGGAGTTTCCTTCCAAGCCGTGTTGCGGGGCGCTTTAGGACATTTGACAGTAGTAAGCTTGGGAGGGTTAATGACTTAAATTCCTTCCGCCTTCGTGAGATTAGGGTCCCTGAGTATGCAAGAGGAGTCGCGCTGCAGGATGCAGGGCTAAGAAGCAGTCCTCTCGGGCTGTATACTTTTGACAGACTGCGCACGCACGCACCCCCCCCCCCCCCCCCCCCACACACACACAACACACACGCGTACACACGCACACACGCACGCACGCACACGTACGCATGCACACGCGCACATACGCACATACGCACGCACACACACGCGCGCGCGCGCGCACGCCGCTCTGGTGGCTCAGTGGTTATGCTGCTCGGCTGCTGACCCGAAAGACGCGGGTCAGCAGCCGAGCACCACATTGCGATGGAGGCGTAATTCTAGAGGCCCGTGTACTGTGCGTTGTCAGCGCACGTTAAAGAACAACAGGTGGTCGAAAAACGGCGTCCCTCATAGCCTGAGTCGCTTTGGGACGTGAACAACACCCCCACGCGCACGCACACACATACATACATATAGGGGGATATGTAGATGTACCCCTATTCCGAGAACTTCTTTACATATATAATCTCCTGTTTTCTATACCTTGATATAATAGACACCTCCTGAAAAAAGGAATAGCTGGCCACCTGTCGTGCCGCTTCCTTGTGCCAGTGCAGTTTCGTTCCCACGACATACGTATAACGAAGTTTTTTTATGCATTGTTGCCGAACGCGCTCACAGTTTTCAGTTGTCTTCGGGAAGAATTAGAGTGACTTCTTTTTAATTCCTTGATAAAAGGTGCGTGTGCCGATGCGTGTTGACTGCGTGCCACAGCATTCAGCAAAAGTCCGGCCATTTTTCCGCTATCCGCATCACCTGTCTCTATTGTGGGATGGTTCCCCTCTCGCAGGAGGCGAAACAGAAGGTATGCTCGTGAAACTTTGTTGTTTAGAAAAGATCGCGCTTAAAAGGACGTTTCGTGAAGACCGGATTAAGTAGAACTGGAGAGCCCCTCGTGCTCTCCCGAGCGTCTAAATCGATCTAGATACCTCGAGCACCGTAGCTTAACTAGGCGATTTTTTCTAATACACTAGTCATATAATACTAGGGTGGATTAATGCTGCGAGACATTTCGGTCCACCAGGAACACCCGTCTAGCACACGCAGCTTCTGTTAAAATGCCTTCTCGACGAGTGTCTGTTCTAAGAAACAGCTTCGTTTGTTTCTTTTCTGCGCGTGTTAAAAAAAAAACAGAAAAATATGTTCTTCACTAAGACTTCTCAACCGCAGCTGACGAAGCAGTTAACCGCTTTTCGGCAGTCTTTCCTTGTTTAATTCTCGAAACCACGCAGAGCAAAAGAAAGTTGTGGAAGTGATTGTCCACCTTAATATTGAAAGGAAGAAACGCCTAAAATAAAAACGACACATAAAAGAAAATACGAAAGACAAACGAGAAGCGAGGGTAGGCTTGGCGATCCGTGCTGCGGAGGGAGCAATCACCGCCAACTTTCCTTCAAACGCGACTCTTGCAGTGAACAAGCGTGTTGCGGTCGGCCCTCGAGCGAAGCTCGTCAAGACCTCTTTCCGCTGGGTCGCACCGAGCGTTCCCCCTCGCCCACCCCCTATACATCGTTTGCCGGCCAAACCAGCCTTGCGGCAGCCGACTGGCCGTAGGGCCGGCTGAGTCTCGGCTCCTGGCTCACTTCTGGCGCACCGCTGCCCGGGGCCATCAGTCTTGTTAGCGCTTGTGAAAAAAATGTGGGCAAACATCACACGAGGTGTCGAACATGGGCGCATGTTTGAGGCTTGGACAGGTCACATACCGCGTATTCCTGGAAGGCAGTGCGCGGCGTGTATTTGGGACAGGCCGCGTTGTGATGCAATCATGAGGACCTTTTACCACTATGACACCATTGGCTCCGGTTATAGGCAGTTGTCGGTTATACGGCCTAGTTTTGCTCTTTAGTGTGAGGTAAAAAATGTACAGAGTTTCGCCATAGGCATTTTTAAGGGGGAAAAAAAGGGGGGGGGGGGGGGGTAACAATTTTCCAATAGGAAAGAACACTAGCCTTCATCTATTACGATGAGAAAAAGTTCAAGAAATGAATCATAAATATAGGTCCCCACAAATTTCGACCGCCCCTCCAGGAGTGGCCAATAAATTTGTTTCTGCTTTTTTGCCCCTTCTCGCAATAAAGTGACGCGTTCAGCGGCGGTAAAGGAACTGATGGTCGTTGGTCAGAAGAGAATGAAGTGACGGCATAGCGTCACAGATTGTCCCGTTACTAACCCCAACAACGTCATCAGTTCTGCAAAAGCTCCTTGAAGCAGTTTTCGCTGCAGAACGAACGGTAGTTTAAAAATAATGCGCACCTATTTATGGACCATCTTCAGAGAGAAAGTGTTACGCCAGCGGTTTGCCATAATACAATTTCGCCGATTCCTTGCTCCTTATCCGCTGCAGAGGACCCGCGGGCTTCACTGCGGGGCGATTACGAAAAGACCGTTTCGATTCCGACCTTGACTCACGATTTTTGTTAACCTCAGCACGGCGTTCATCTGAGATCGTTGACACATTTTTATCTCTGGTATGACGCTTTAAGCGCAATGAATGAAAGCGAGCAGAAGAAATACTGCTGGCGTTACGACCAGCTTATTCAATGCAAGTGAAAAGGTTATATATCTATTTCTAAAGTCCCAAACAGGATTAGCTGAAACAAACTTTAATAATTCGAGGGATAACAAAAACGGCGCGGCTGCAATATTATGACGGAGTAGAATGATGAAGAGAACCACCTTCTAAATATTTACGCCATTCGCTTCGCTGATCTATAAAATACATTTAGCTTAAAAGACGAAAGAAGGAAGGGATGACAGAAGAGAATAGCATCGAAGAACAAAAAGAAAAAAAAATATGCTGTAAAGATTCTCAAAAGACGCACTCAAAACAGTCAGCCATCAGGATCATCATTTTCTTTTACAAAAAGGGCAACTGAAGAGCTGCTACCAGAAAGGGTTTGCTCCTACCGAGTGCCAGCTAGCACAGCTACACAGTTTACTTGCGTTTGAATCCAGGAACCGAACTGACGGTCTCGTACTCGGCTCATGAGGCGCCTTTAACGGTTGAACAGGACACTCGGTTAAGCCGTTGTAGCGGAATTGACTTGTTTGCGTCAGAGAAATGCTTTTATTCCGGGAATTTTGACACTGGCCACACTCCGCAATATTTTTGCTTCCGTAATCCTTCCTGGCCCCTTGTTCTCGAGATGCAACTCATTTCTATGTATGCTATTTCCAACTCAAAACACAAGGCTCGAGAATACACCGGTAACTTAATCTCATTCCTTTTTCATACGTGTCGCCACACACCAGCGGCAGTGGCACTGTTCGCTGGCAGCTGTTTTGAGTTCTTCCACCAATAAATATGTTGTTTTATGCCACGTGTTTACATATTGGCATCGTGTGAGCAGCGCTTTTAGTTATGGAGTGGCGAAGGCTCCTCATATTATGCCGAACTGCCATTGGTCGGAATCGCACAGTGTATGAAGCTCGAGGCAAGTGAACGCCGCCAAGAGAAAGAAAAAAAAAAGCAGAACAATAAAACTTCCCGTGCGCCGCGAGGGAGCTGCCTTTTTCCGGCGACGATTTGTAACGTGCAGACCTTCGTGGACTGGGGTGACACCACAATCCGTCCAACTTTATCTGATTAAAGATCGTTCCTCTTTGGTCCGGAGGACCTTTCGTACTCGTAAGAGCTCATTTGCCCCCAAATACAGGAGCTGGTCACTTAATTCACAGCTGCAGCGCCAGAGGTTTAGAATCATCAAGAATTTGGCAAAGCAAGCTTCCACTGAATAGAGAACGCAAGACTCCTCGTGAGCACGTCCTAAACTCGTGTAAAGTAAATTCTGAGTCTCTACGGCACTCGCAGGTAAGTGGAGCGCTGCCACTCGCTTCATTCTCAGTTGAGCGCGTTCCCGACAGTTAAGCAGGCATTGTAGCGACGAGCAGTGGACTCTTCTTCCTGGGAAAGGGTCCACGAGGTGACACTATCAAGCGGTGTCGCACAAGGGGCGGAGGGGGTGCACAGGGCCTTGCATGCAGTCGACCGCTTGTCCGGCGTCGGAAGGCGCCGAGGGCTGTGCGGTGCGACCATTTCCGCTTGGCGACCAGAGACGGGAACTTTTTTTCCGCCCCGCTCTTCCGGGCGCTGGCTGACCCACTTCGGACGGCGGCCGCCGCTTTCTCTCTCACCTGGTCCGGCAAGCGAGTCTTCACGCTGGGAGAAACTTGCGCCTCGGCTCGTACTCGCTAACAAGTCTGTCAGCGCTGAAACGGACCGGGACAGACGCAGACACAGGGACTGGCTTCGGGGTTATCTGCATTTCTCAGCCTTTTATTGCGCTGCAAGGTTCCCTCGATTTGTCTGCGCTGGTGAGGACTCTAGAAGGTATACAGGCAGCGTCAATATGAAATGTCACGAGCATTGATAAAGTGACGAGAACAGCATCTCTTTTTTCCTTCTAAGCAATTTTTCTTTGGACGAAGGGTGCACACAAGACGTATCCAACTTCAGTGCTTAAATAAAAACAAAATTCGCTCTTGTGCACAAACTAACTGTTGCCTCTCATTTTGCGGCCGCCTGCACTTACACAACGTGCCAGACACTGTGGCTGGTCTCACGTATCCCAGAATCTGCACACGTATCTGCATATCTTCGTTTGGTTTGGTTTGGTTTATGGGTTTTAACGTGCAAAAGCAGCTCAGGCTTTGAGGGACGCCGTAGTGGAGGGCTCCGGAAATTTCGACCACCTGGGGTTCTTTAGCGTGCACTGACATTGCACAGTACACGGTCCTCTAGAATTTCGCCTGCATAGAAATTCCACCTCCGCGGCCGGTATCGAACCCGCGTCTTCCGGGTCAGCAGCCGAGCACCGTAACCACTGAGCCACCGCGGCGGCTTATCTGCATATCTTGATTCGTAAGCACATCGGAAGATGTCGGCATCACATGCAATGTAAAGAGCGCACACAGACAGTGTTAGCTGAAAAGCAGACAAAAAGCAGCTTATATGGCTGCTTATACAGCAACATTAAGGGCAAGGTTTGTGGATTTTCGGCTCCATATGCTTGCAGTGGGGGCCCTTGGTCTAGGTCCTTATTCGTGGGGTGAGTACGACCCTCTTGAGCGCAAAGGGCAAGCTGGGTCCGTCGAGGCGGGAAGAGGAGGCGGCCGGCAATGGGAGCGACGAGGAAATCCTCCAACAACAAAGCGCCCTCTTTTCGGCGCCACACAAACTTGACCCGTGGTGAGCGTGACGCTCTGCAAGACACAGCTGCAGTGGCGCCACCTGCTGGTGGTCAACATGCGCGGCCTGACTGAGTGGCCGGTGGCGGACGTTGCGGATGAATGCAAAGCGCAGGCTATATATGAACTCCCTCTTCAAAACTGCGCAAAAAACACACAGGACAGAGCAAGACACACACACACAAACGCAGTGTGTGTGTCTCTTGTGTGTGTGTGCGCAACTAGCCCGCCAGACACACACTTCTAGGTTAAATTAAAGAAGGCTAGAAAGCTGAAAGACCAAATAATAAGGTAAATAGTCTTTCACCGTTCTGAGCCCTCAGCTCTCAGAGCAGGGAACCGGTTACTTCTAGACAAGGTGCTATATGAAAATTTTAATGCAAGGAGCAGGATCGGGGCACTTTTTAATGGTCACTGGAGATGTTATAGCGTGGTAGTCTACCTGGCAGGCTAATGCAGAACATTTTGAGGCGTTACTGCACTTGTTGCTACATCCAAATCCGCAATACCACGGCCATCTTCCAATCGGCTGTAGCCTACCAGTCTTCAGATACTGAGGAACAGGTTTGAAAAATGTCGTTAGCTTTGAAAACGACGGATGTTTTATAACAGCGGAAAGTTACTACATGATGATCTAATGACATATTAATCTATATTAACCTATTATTAATCTATATTATTGACCTGCCTCTTAACATTACATCTAACATCCTGCTTTTCGCTGATAATTGCATAGTGTACTGCCTCATAAATAACCTGTCTCATGTTACTTCTCTCCCGAGCGACCTCCTTAAAATACAAGATTGGTGTGGTACCTGGCCTATAAAAATAAATATCAAAATATTTCTTTGCTGTCTTTTCACCGTGGTCGTAAGTACGCTTCCACTTACCGCATTTACGACTGTCCTCTAAACGTAACCGACGTAATTAGGTACGTACTTTTCCCGAGACCTATCTTGGTGCAATCATAATAATCAAACTGCTAACTCTGCTAACCGCACTATTTTCTACTTACGCCGTAGCCTTGCCTTAGCGCCCCTACTGTAAAGCTTATCACCTATGTCGCTTTTGTCAGGTCCAAACCAGAGTATGCTCATTCCATATTCGATCCTCATTCAGCTAGCCTAAACAATTTGCTCGGACCTCTTCAAAATCGCGCGGCTATATTCATAGTTTCTAACTACTCCTGCCACACTAGCGTCCCCGAATTGAAGTCCCAACTTGATCTCCATCCCTTAGCTTCCCGTCGTAAACTAGCACAGATTTGCCTAAATCACAGATTTTTTTTTCGTGCCTTACCTCCGGACAGCATCTTCATCCGTCCAGCCCATCGCTTATCCCGCCACAGATATCCAAAAGCCATTTATCCCGAGCGCGCCCATACTACAACATTCCAGAAATCATTTCTCCTACGAACAGACCAGGACTGGAACGACCTTCCCGCCCACATCGCCTTGTTAACAGACCATCATCAATTCGAGACCGCCATCGAAATTCTCCTGTATAATCACCTGTACTGCCGTACTCCACGCCCACCCCTCATGCAATACCCCGTAAAAACGCCTTTGAGGTATCAATAAATAAATAAATAAATAAATAAATAAATAAATAAATAAATAAATAAATAAATAAATAAATAAATAAAAAAATAAATAAATAAATAAATAAATAAATAAATAAATAAATAAATAAATAAATTATTTTGAGAGAACTGTGAAGTATTGAGTAACTGCAAAGGGCCCATGCTGTGAATAACACTAGCGTGGCGATAATTCTTTGATTGTCTAGACTTTTTATTTATAACATTTCGACAGCGCGGCAAAATTGAAAATGCACAGCGCCACACCCTACTGCGCACAGAAACAATGACACGGACAAAGTGAAGGTTGTGGACTGCAGTCAATGTTCCTATTAAAATTGCAGTGGCGGTATTGCTCCTCAGTTTTTAACCAGCTTCGTAACGACTTGTTTGCCTGAAGACATACAAGCGAAGGCCATTATGATTCCCAAACTTCTCCCCAACGGACACAACAGACATGCATCTGAACTCTTATCTTGGGCGCGTTGAGCTCCGAGGGCATTACCAGGCTCGGGCGAACGACCGATAACACGGCTTGCATAAACTGGCGCAGCGTGCAAGCGTTATGTTTTTCCTTCTTTGACAGTGTCTTATAACGTCTGTGCAGCGCAATATGTCCCAGATAATCTCATTCCAATCTGCCGCCAGAACGAAACTTACCTGATCTGCCTTTCTAATCTACTTACTAATTTATTTACTAATCTGCCGGCAGATGTCGGCAGCTTACCAATATCCCTCAAGATAAAAGCTGTATCTTATCGGTACTCACCTACGGGGCAGAAACGTGGAGGCTAACGAAAAGGGTTCAACGTCAAGGCCAATTGCACCACCTTTTTGAGAATTCCGCGCTATTCAAGGATTAAAATTTATATAGGCTGCAAGTAAAGTATGCGAAGTCTTTTTGCGCAAGCATTTAAGATAATGACGTCATCGGCGATTAAATCTTAGGCTTCTTCTCACAGGACCGAAGGAGTGCGGAGAAGCTCGGTGTGACGTTACGGAAACTCCAAATCGCTGCCGTCTACCACACCTTGCCGTGTATAGTTGGATGCTGCCAAACAACGCTCGGCGCCTTTGCCTTCGGTGCCGTTGGCTTTTTTCTTTGAAGTCAAGTGTTTATGCGTTCTAAAAATATACTGGTACCTTCGATGACGTCATGAACCCCCCCCCCCCCCCCCCCCCCCCAACTTAGCGCTGCGCGCTGCGGAGAAGCTTGAAAGCCGTCGTGATTTCAATCAGCGATTACGTCACCATTTCAAATGCTAGCCCGGAAGGACTTAGCATGCTTTGCCTGCATGTTTCACACATTCGAGCCCTTAAAGCTCGTCGATTTCTAAAACATATTCAGTTTCCCTTTTAGTTAAGGACAGCGCAGCGAGCTATGGAAAGAAAAATGATGGGATTTAAGAGACACGCAGACAACACAGGAGAGAACAAACGCGAGTTAATTATATCCTAGCTGAAATCAAGAATATGGAATCATCGTGGGCAGGGCATGCAATGTGAAGGCAAGATAACCGATGGTCATTAAGGGTAACGGAGTGGATTCCAAGATAAGGCAAAGCATAGCAGGGGGCGACAGAAAAAGATAAGTGAGCGGATGAGATTAAGAACTTTGCGATGATACAGTGTCCGCAGCTGCCAAATGTCAGGATTAATTGGAGACAGGGGAGAGGCCTTTGCCCTGCTGTGAGAGTAGCAGGCTGATGATAATGGTTATGTGATAATGGTGATGCTTGTGCGTTCACAATCGCAAGGCACATGGGCTTGTTTTGTATTTCGCCTCCATAGTCATACGGCCGCCCTGGCCTGTATTTGATCCAATTTTCTTAGGCAGTGGCCAAACTGAAGTAAATATCTGTATATACACGTGGCAGAAATGTTGAGAACAACTCTGACGGGACAACAAAAGAAGTGATACGAAGTGCTGGTGACAAAAAAAAAAGTTGGGCCTGTCCTTTTGGAACGAGCTTTTGCACGTCCAGAAACAAACAAAAAAAGATAGAAAGACACCAACCGCCACCTGGTAGAGAAATAAAAAAGCTGAATACGAGTACACCTTGTTTCACATAGATAGAGGCACCTGTGTCATATTCACGAGGCAATAGACATGTAAGAACACAATTATCTTGTGCGCTGCATCCTGATTGGCTCAGGGTGCCCCTACCTTCCACAGTGCTGCAAAGAGCTCGTGAGACGGATGACGCGTTCCAAAGCACTGTCCGCTGCGGCTTAGGTGTGAGATGGGAAGGCCTTGAAACGCCTAGCGACCGGTGCGCTGCTGGCATTCCGGCGGGCGGCACGTCGCTGGGATAATTCCGTCACTGGGGTGTGTGCAATGCATTCGTGCTTCTAAGTTACATATACGCTTATCCATTACATTTTTTATATATGGAATTACCGATACTGGAACTATATCGCGATGGCCTTCGAGTTTCGATGCACTTGCGTTCGAGAGTACGCTTTCGAAAGAATTGTTGATATGAGTTGCTGCGGTCGCGTGCATCGAAGATAGAGAACACATATTAGAGAAAGTCTTTGTTTGAAATGAGACGAACGCGTTGAGTTCATTACTACAACAGCCACAGCTGACTGCTTCCTTTGACGCCTGGAGGAGGATCAGTTCTTTCCTTTATACTCGGCTCCTCACAGAATATATGGAGGGATCAAACGCAAGAATAATAACTGCGTTGCCACTGACAATGCCATTGTGTATTAGATAACGCTACGCACTGTCTAGACAAGTGAAATGTGCATTTTTTAAAATAAAATAATGTATTCGTATGTCTTAAGAATCGTGGCAGACATAACTGATACCAATGCTTTCATGTTTTTGCGATTTCTCCTCCAAAGAAATTCTAACCCGGCCGCGGCGGCTAGAATTTCTTTGGAGGAGAAATTCTAGAGGCCCGTGTACAGTGCGATGTCAGTGCACGTTAAAGAACCTCAGGTGGTCGAAATTTCCGGAGCCCTTCACTACGGCGTCTCTCATAGCCTTAGTCACTTTGGGACGTTAAACCCCATAAACCAAACCAAACTTATTTAAAAATATCACACGAAGTCTAGAACTATACTCGTAACAATTCGAAACCAGCAAAGCAGTGCAAGCCGCTGATATGAAAAACGTAAAGGCCATGAAATGAGCAAGTAGAGGACAAATATTTTAAGGAAGCTTTGTCGTTTAAGAACATTTACATTTTTGTACATATGCAACGGCCAGGGAAAAATCTCAATGACGCAGTCATTCGTTCCCGTGTACTGCGCAGCACCAGTTGTCACCGGTCATGTATTGCGAGTAATTGCACAAAAATTTTAGTCGCAACTACGAGCACATGTATAAACGAGGAGTTCTGAAAAATATACATTAGAAGTGCGAAGATAAAATGGTGTATTAGAAATGCGCAGATACAACTTGATAAAGGACAAAAAAGTGCCACTGGAAACAAAGTCACTATATGTATACACAAAACCTCGCAACAAGATATTTAAATACGCGTATGTCTCCATTGATGGTTTGGTTTATGGGGTTTAATGTCCCAAAGCGACTAAGGCTATGAGAGACGCCGTAGTGGAGGGCTCCGGAAATTTCGACCACCTGGGGTTCTTTAACGTGCACTGACATCGCACAGTACACGGGCCTCTAGAATTTCTCCTCCAAAGAAATTCTAGCCGCCGTGGCCGGGATCGAACCCGCGTCTTTTGGGTCAGCAGCCGAGCACCATAGCCGCTGAGCCACCGCGGCGGCTGTATGTCTCCATTGAATCTACGTATCTAAGCATGTTTCACCCTATATAATGATTCAAACAAGGCAAATAAGCATCTTGCGCAATCACAGATAGTAAACTTCACACACGGAAAGACAGACGATCCGAGCAAGGACGAAACTATGATAGCAGAAGTCGCGATATGAACTTTTGGCCGCGCTGCAGTCGGTGACAGTTTGAAAAAATTTCGGGGGGGGGGGGGGGGGGGGGGGGCTGAAGCCCCATAAGCACCCCCCCCCCCCCCTCCCACCTGGCTACGCCCCTGTCACTGCCAGCAGTTGTCACAACTAAAGTTCACAATAATGAATCAGAAAATCAATCGTTACAAAAGAAGTCCCCAAGAGTAACGAAACAATTCCATTCCTGTTGTGGGCCGCACGGACGTACCCCGCCCCGGCGTTAGCTCACGTGTAGCGTCTCTTGAACCAGTGAAGAAATGGAGAAGCAGTGCAATAGAATTGGAAGGTAATTGCTGCGCCAGAGCCTGCTCGGCTTTGGAGCAGCGGAGTACGCCGGGAGGACGCGTCGGCTCCACTCGGCGGCGTCGCCCTCTTGACCTCGCGGCGCCGCAAGTGGCAAACAAGAGGCTCACGCGTCAGCAGCCGAGCGACCGCGGCCTGTGGCGCTATGTGCGTCGCAGCACGCGCCTGGGCGGTGACGGAGTCGCCCGGTCCGACATTGAATCGGGGCGGACAAAAGAGGGTGTTGCCTGTGCAACTCCGAACCGCTAAGCTCACACTGTGTTCCGAATGCATGTGCTATGGATCTGGTGTCGTAGGACGCAGAGGTCAATTCCATTAAATTTGGTTTATTGCTGCGAAAGCAAACACTACACGAGTCGCCGAGCACTTCGCGGAGCTGACGAACGGCCATACTGCGCATGAGCGAGGAGCAGTGACGTCACACGGCGCACAGCTGACGCGCCGCCGCCGCCGCGCTCACCAGTTGTGCATGCGCAGTAGCGGCGCATAGCTAGCGTGCCGGGGAAACGCCCGCCGTTGCCGCGCGCTCTCCGTCGCCTCTCTCTCCTCGTTGCTTTCGCAATCCTCCAGGTTTAACCAGAGCTAAACCACTGGCATTTTTTTCTCTAGACGGCAGCTGTATAGTCGTCTGTGCTCAAAGCTGCAGCTTGACTGAGGCCCAGGAGACCATTATATCCTCGTCAGACCTGAACAAAGCTTCGGCTTGCAAGCGTTAATCGAAACACATTTCTCAAATCTGAGTGTCGCCGTAAATGTACACCAAAGTTTGCAGACATAGCTATGCAGCCATACTCTTCTCCGCGGCTTTCTGTGCCTACAGGAACATGCAAAAACGTCTGATGGCGCATATTTAATTTAATATATGCGCTACGGAATGCATATTAAAATCAGAATTACAAATAATCTCATTGTAAACCAGGAAAACCTTCGGAGGTATTTGGTCGCCGGGAGCAGAAATCTGGCTTGGACTAAGGAACCAACTTGAAAAGTTGCTGAGAACGCCGGTATTGTCGGACAGTTCTTGAAAAGCTTACTTTGTGGCAGCTCGGAGAGTACTCTCGGATTTTGCATTAGCACTTAGGCTGCAGAAGTGAGGCGAACAGGGCTAGATCGGAGACTAGTTGGTGTTTCAAAGTGGACATATCGCGCTAACTTATAAAGATACCACATACACAGAACGGTAACGGACGAAGCGCGCTCCGTCTGTAGCCATTCCGTGTACGTGATATCTTTATAAGTTAGCGCGATATGTCCACTACGAAGTGACGCGTTTTTTTAAAACAAAGTTCTGTACGGTACAAATGCGCATTATAATGTGTGCAGGTTTTGACGAGGATATGGAAGTAAGAGTTTGCGGCAAGATATGCTGGGTGTTAAGCCTAAGATGTTTTTAATTTTTAAAAATAGTCTTTTTGAGTTAGATGCGCGCTTTTTTAGGCATTCATTGTCAGCGAAGCTGCGCATTAGGATGCAGCTAAGACGTGCTAACCAGAAAGCTGGTTCTAGTATTGAATAAACTTTAAATTTTAACGATTATTGTTAGTATTCTTATTATTGAGAGGCGTGCAGCTCACCGTAAGTAATATCCATACCATGCTGATGGCGACGTCAGTATTTCTAGCGTAACTTCCTTCTGGGGCCAGAAGCATTACTTCTTAAGGGGAAAGAAAAACCACGGCTGCCTTCAGCTGTGCACGCATGTGGCGCCAGCGCAAAGACGCGAAAACAGAGAAGAACGGCGTCACGTGAACTTGTTGGCAGCAGCGACGTCGTCGACTACCAAATCCTTTCCGCCCATTGGCTTCGCTCTGAAAGCATTCGCCGCTTGAACTACCCGACCGCAGGCCACGCCTTTTTCTCGTCTTCTCAAGAAAACAAGAAAAAGTCGAAAAATTTGCGCTGGGCTCACCCGGTTTTTCGTTTCGTGGAAAATCGCATCACCTCTCCCTTCAGCAAGTAGCAAGTCACAGTTTGCAAGTATATCCGTGTTTTTCAGTGTTTTTTTTTTGTAGAAATATGCGGTTATTCCGCGCTCTATTACGTCAGGCATCGATATTTGTCGCAGTGGAAAGATTTTTTATATTTTTATGTATGAATGCTGTTCTGCTGAAACATAGGCGGCAGCGGCTAATTATAGCGAGACGAATTCGCGTTTTGGCAGAATTTCAGCAATAGCAAAGAAACATTCCAAGCTTTCCTGGAGATATAGAGTCCCTGGGAAAATTTTTCCAATGACTCTCTGGAGACCCAGCAACTAACGCCACCTGTTGTCCGCCAGTAGCGAACACCGCGTAACTGAATGGGGATATTTTCAACTTGTAATATTTTGAACTTTTAAACTTGTAACTTGATTATATCTGACCGACTATTCCTCCTCACTGCAAAACCTGACCTAAAAAATGCTTGCTGCGCTCACAGCTACTATTTCCGATGCCCATAGAAAGTCAGTATGATGTAGAGAACATTCGAAATTCCCGCGGTGATTCTGGGCCGTCAGTACCACGCTGCATATGATGACAGTCTTGCAAACTAGAAGAATTAGTCCAGATTCCTGGGATTGTTGGCAAGAGTAAGCATGTGGCCTGGAGGCAATGCCTCCTAGAAACTCAAGGCCAAGGCGCACTATTGCTTGTGCATACAGTCACACCATGCACACGAGTGACGCGATCAGCTTTACATCTGGCAGTGAAGCAAAACTCTACACTATAGTTCTGACCACAGTAATGCGGCTAAATCGCGAGGCACATGCGGGTGGATGGATGGATGGATGGACGGACGGACGGACGGACGGACGGACGGACGGACGGACGGACGGACGGATGGATGGACGGATGGACGGATGGACGGACGGACGGACGGACGGATGGATGGATGGATGGATGGATGGATGGATGGATGGATGGATGGATGGATGGATGGATGGATGGATGGATGGATGGATGGATGGATGGATGGATGGATGGATGGATGGATGGATGGATGGATGGATGGATGGATGGACGGATGGATGGATGGATGGACGGATGGACGGATGGACGGACCGACGGACGGACGGACGGACGGACGGACGGACGGACGGACGGACGGACGGACGGACGGACGGACGGACGGACGGACGGACGGATAGGAGCGCCCCCTTTGAAACGGGGTGGTGGCAATTGCCACCATGCTCAGCTTTTCTTAATGTAACTTAATGTAACAAAAGGACAAAAGCGCCCTCTGGTGCTCTGTAGGTGGGGGTGGTGGGGTGTGCACTTCCGATGTTCCTTGTGAGAATTTATACGCTCACTGTCCACTCTATCTAACCAGTATGACGTCACGGCCCCGAGGTCTCAACATCCGTGTTCCCCAGAGTGGTCGACCAAGGTAAACAATGTGGCGCTACCTACTGCGAGCGCCTGTGACGCAAAAGTTTGGATGTTCTTCTAGGACGCCCGCATAGGCTGGGCTCGATGCCTCGTCTTTCCCATGTAGTACCGGGTAATTTAATGTGATCGCAGTATGCATATTAATCAGCGTAATTACTGCAAGGAGCACCGATGCGAATTTTTTTTCGTTGGTCAAATGAACTGGGTTGCTTCTCTTTTAGAGTCAACTTCCCGAAATAAGAATACCATGGCTCTGGGGGATATGCCTGTATATTTAGAAACGCTCCGGTTAGCTGCCTTTTTTGGTGGCGGTTGTTGGTGGCTCCTTCCGCCGCATCCCCGTCGCGGCGATTTCCGCTCCGCGTGAACCTGCGAGAGGAGGCAAGCACATGATACGTTACCATGACTACCATCCCACAGTTGTGTCGTAGGTGCATGGGAGAGGATGTGGTGCTCGGGCCTGCTTCGTGTTCTAGGTGGTGGTGAGCAGGCGCCGTATGTGGAGATAGAGGGTAGGGGAGAGGGCGCCTCAGGTTGAAGCCAGCAGCGGAGAGCATGACGCGGTAGAAAGACGACAAACGGGAAAACCAGCTGCAGTTGGTTTTGGATAAG
This sequence comes from Amblyomma mixtum, assembly GCF_055824585.1. Taxonomy (NCBI): domain Eukaryota; kingdom Metazoa; phylum Arthropoda; class Arachnida; order Ixodida; family Ixodidae; genus Amblyomma; species Amblyomma mixtum. Next base: position 318,558,654 of record NC_143013.1, read on the forward strand.
GGGACTGACGTCGTACGATGCGAATGGGGTGACGTCACCAGCTTAACTACGTCCAGTGAAGGACGAAGGCCATACTCTCTAATCAAATCTAAGCTGCGCCAGCTGCGGCCACCTTATCCCCCCAAACATCCTTATCTCCTTCGCCCCCCTGACTCTGTGTCTCCCTCTGATGCGTTTGCCTTCTCTCGGAATCCACTTCGCTACCATCGATTGTCTTTCCCTCTCATTGCATGACCCAGCCATGATCACCTATACTTCCATATTAACTAGGATATCAACACCTCGTCTGTACTACGGAATAAACATTCTGCATGGCGGTCCCTCTACCAGACGTTATGGACAGATTCATTGTTGAACAGCGCGGGAAGACAGGACAGACGTAAGAAAGAACATGCAACACAAGCGCTGAATGTTGCCTGTTCTTTCTTTCGTTGTCCTATTTTCCCGCGCTGTTTAACAATGAATTGTTGCAACTTTCCAATATTGCAACCTTAATTAAAATGATGGGCAGCCTGCGATAAGAGACCGCGCTGCTGCAGAAGCGTTAGGCCTCTCACGCCTCCAGATGTCGAAGTATGTCGCGTTACATTTCCGCAAACATGGCGTCAGTTTTTCGAAATATTAACAGTGATGCATCGCTCTAACGTCTTTCCCCACAACTATTGCACTCTATTTCCAAGACGTGCAGTTTAGTCAGCTTGACTTTCTTCTTTTTTTCGCATTAGGCAAATGTACGTCTCGCCTCGCACCTCTCGATTGCATCATCCATGCACCATTCCCCTGTACCCGCGCGATTAGACGGTTAAGTTTCAGCTGTGGTGGATTTCTCCGGGCCTGTATGGTGACACGTGATAAAAGTTTGGTAAGCACGCTTCACGACAGCCACGATGAAGCATTTAGTCGCCCCTTAGAAGAACTGGGCCCTTCAAATAATTTTGTGCACCTTGGACCTAATCGCCACGAACTGCCTCTTCTGTGCATCTGAATACATCTTGCTTATCCTCGATAGGTGCGCAGTTCGCAAGCATGCCGCTCAATTCCTACAACCGAAAATACCGTCCGGAACTTCGCAGCGCAAACACTACCTAAGCTGGCACTGTGAGTGGCGTCAGTGCATAAATTTACGCTCTCACGTGTAGGGAAATGAGAGCACCGCTCCTTTTGAAACGATATCTTTATTCAATAGTCTGGCAGTCAGAAGTTCGATGTACAACTGGCGGCGGATAATGGCTCTGTAGAGCTCCGCAATCTACACCCTGCCCATTGGAAGAACTAACTTTTAAGCCAGCGACCCTGCTTAACCTATACCTAGCCCAGCCAGCGAAATGGAGCTGATGACTGCCGCAGCTTTGCAATCATCTGAGTGAACGGTTTGCCAATCGCGAAGCGTGCTTCCTAATTACACCTCACAGTAATCATCCATGCGCTTCAAGCTGCTCTGAGCTGCTCAGTGCAGAGCAGTGAGTTTATGCTAAGCACTTGAGAAAGGCATGCAAGCTGAGTCGAATACAACGAGGGAATGTGGCAACAGTTTTGACTACAAAATTTGTTATAATTTGTGAGCTGTTTGTTCAGATTATCCACGCAGTAGGAGTTCTGAACTGATATGTTTGCTTGCCTTTGTGCGTTCGCGTTGTACGTCTGTCACGTTACCATTTCCGCCGCGTCTAGAACAACGATAACCTTTCTATTTGTCATTAAAAGCTGCAGCCTTGTCCCTTGTAAATATTTTCACCGACAAACGGTTGCAGAGCACAGCCCAGGTTTAATAAGACGAGATGGGCGTTCCAGACAGCAGGGAGCTCGAGCGAGGAAGAAGACAATCTTCGAGCACCTCGAATGCCCAAGGCATGGCAAGTTGCAGCTAAAACAGTTCGGCCACGGTACGGCGCCACTGATTGGTTCGTACGGTGGCCATATACTTGTACTGTAGCACATATAAACACGAAGAACGAGAGGGGAGGGCGGGGTTACCCTCTTAATGAAGAATTCATGTGTTCCACTAAGAAATTCTACATAGCCAATAGCAGTTCTTGCAAGCCTCAACGCTGTTCTCCCAGTGCCTTCGCTCGATTTGCTGACGCGAGAAAGTGCGACACGTTCCTTGGCGCCTGGCGATTGGAGCGCAATGGCGGAACGGTCGTCACCGGCGCCATGAGCAAAGGTCGGTTTTGTCCGATTCATGCTCTCCACCGACCCACTGGCTTCAGATTCGTGCAAACTTGGGAGCAGAGGCGCTTAACAAGAAAGAGAATAACCGGAGTTTGTATATTGGCGGAAAAAGTGGGATGGACACAGAGGGAATTTGCACTCCCGTTATTTATTGTGACACAGGCTGGCTGGTATTCAAAAAGTGGTTGATCCATGTGTCATCTTAAATGCGACTGCGATTACCTGCTGCTTGCAGATAAATACGAAGCTTGAATGAAGAGGTTCGCGCCTAAATGTGAAGGAGTCATGGTGGATCGACGAATGTTCTTCTGTGAGAGGCAAATAATTTTCAACCTAATTCCATTATGTGTTGGCAATGCGTTAGCATTCGAAGTTGTTGATGCCTGTGCCGGAAGTGACTGATGGGGCTTGCGAGACCCAGGTTACACCTGCTTCGCACAGACGAACCTGGTGTGACGACGTCTCTTCCAGTCTGGTAACGTCACTAATGGCGTCACTACTTACAGCCAATCAGTATTTTTCTGGACGACGTCGGACGGTCGCCGGCGGCTTTTTGATCCGATGAGGCTTCTGTGCTATTGCATAATAAGCACCCCAGGTCGAGGTCGTCAGTTTAATACGGTAGGTTGTGACCGGTTAAGCTGGTGACGGAAGCTGTACGATGGTAACCCACCTTGCATACGACGTGGCCCACCATGACGGAGTGCCGAGCAGGTGCAGCTGGCCAGCTTTCCCGAGTCTAGGGGACGTGTAAGGGGGGGGGGTGTACTCTGAGGCTAGGCGCCACATACCTGTCAGCGGGGATGGCCATCTGGATATGAGGCACTCTATTCTGTCGATGCCCTCGCGCGTTAGTCAAAATGGCAAGCTCCGGCACTGAGGCCACGTCGAGAATTGCCCTGTAATTTGCTACCAGTTGTGAGGAGTTCAATGGCGGCCAACATCTACGTGGACAGGCGAGAAACACTGCAAGGTTGTGCTTCGCGTTACGCTACAATGAGATTAGCAACTGCTTGGAAAAAGGTATGGCCGTTCGCCACAGATGAGCACCGCTCCGGTCGTACGCAAGAAGCGCCCGCAGAAGGCAAGGCTACCGGTGTCCATGATCTTATCATGCAAGGTCGTCGAGTGAACTTCAAATGGGGAGCAAACAAGAATGAATGTCCTTGTGCGTGCCGCTGTACGCTCTGGGTGGCGAAAATATTTTCAAGATGGGTGCCACGAAATCTGACTGCGGAACACGAGAAACAAAGATTTGCGATTGCTGCTGCTCATTTGAAACACATCCGCGAATACCGATCGGCTTTCTTGGGTCGGTTGGTCACCTCTCATGAAACTTGGGTGCACCACTTGAAGCCAGAAACGAAGGAACGTCAAAAATAGTGGAAACATTCCAACATTCAAACACTGGAAAGATCTGACAGCAGGCATCTACGGGAAAAATTCACGGCTTCCGTCTCCTGGCGCTGTGAAGGAACCCTGTGGGTCGATTACCTCCAAAAAGACCTTACAGTCAGTCCAGAGCTTATTCGAAACTGCATTTAAAGATTTGAAGAGCATTATTGGGGAAACATACTGAAAAACTAAAGCGTGGAGTAATTCTCCTACCGAACAGCTCACACTTCATAGCCATTCCCTAGAAACAATCAATACCCGCGGCTCTGACCTCACACTAAGTGACTTCTTTTGATCCTTGCCATTAAGAAAAGATTTAAAGGGAAGCACTTTGCCGCAGATCTCCTTTTCTTAATTATTTCGCAACTTCATGCAGAGAAACGGGAAGCACGTGGAACTACAAGAGAACACAGGCTAATTCTTTGAAGTTTATGCGCTTTTGGACGAAGGCGTGTCATTTAAGTAAGCCCTGCACCCGACCCGGTACCGCCTTAACGGCTGTCGTCTATTCCTTGTGTTGTAGGCCAACAATACCAGCGTTATCTTAGCCTGTTTTTCTTTTGTGACCCTCATCTGCAGCACTCTACTGAACTGCTAGCGTGATATGTCTTCCTAAAAGACCTCTAACTTGGAATTGTAGGGGCGACATGCTTTACAACAAACCACATTTAAGAGACACTGAAATTGTACACAAACAAAAATATAACACTTGTCCTGCGTTTATGTTACACACACTAGTGAATGCCGAATCGTGTCTCACGTCTCATTCGTGCTGCTTCGTTGCACTGTGCTTGTTTTCACTCACGGCCATCACTCAGAACAAGCTGTGTTGAAGTAATCCTTTAACAGAAGAATGCTAAGGGTAAGAGAAGTTGAAAGCTTGTCACAAACCTTGTCATGTCTCGACAAAATCAGGCAGACAACAGTGATCAAAGAGGTCGTACACAAGAAACAAGGTCAGTTTCTGCAAGATAAGGTAAGAAAATACCGGCAGGAAATGAATGTGCATTTAAGATTGGCGGGCTCTCTTGTTGCTTTGAAAGCTGTTAATCACGTCGAAAGGCGCAGTGCGTCCGTTTTTTTATTTTACCTGTCATTAGTAGAGACACTTAGCAAAATGCAGGCGTGCTTAGAGTAGTGCACTGCACGGGCTCGGTCCGGCCCGAAAGACCGGACCCGGCCCGGCCCGCGGGCCGGGCCGGGACATGATCTGTTTTGCCGGGCCTGGGCCGGGCCCGGGCCTGAAGTGGCGGGCCCGGGCCGGGCTCGGGCTTAAAGCTGCGGACCCGAGTCAGGCTTGGGTGCTTACAGAAACGGCTGGTGCCCGACATCTGAGCAGCGACACGGAAGAGGTATGGGTTATAGTATGCGCTGAGAAAAAAACTAAGCTTTATTCATTGACTTATTTATTGCCTTATTTCCACGCCGCCGTGGCTTAGTGGTCAAGGCGCTTGATTACTGAGCCGGGGAACCAAGGTTTGCTCCTAGCCTCGGCGGCCGCATTTCGATTTAGGCGGCAAGCATGACAGCCATGTACTTTGTATAGTATCATTGCTCGTTGAAAAAACCCAGGTGGTGGATATGATCCGGAGCTCTCTGCTTCGGTGTTTCTCATAGCCTGACTCCCCTTGGGAACTTATGCCCTAAAAACATAGCTTTTATTTTATAGCTATATTTTTCTCATGTGAGAAAATTCACTAACTAAAGCGCGTTTGGTTTTCTTTTTGATCAGCTCACCGGAACGTCTCGTAAAGGAAATAGCCACAAAAGGTCGCGAGAGTTTGTCAATCTCCTCTCATAGCCACATCTATCCCTCCTCGCTTCTTCAGCCTGGTTGTCATGAGAAGTGTTTTGCCGTGTAAGTTACCACGTGGTTCGCGCGTTATCTTCTGCTCCACCAGTAAGAGTAAACTTCAACCTGTCTTAATTGGCCATTGATCGTTCGTCATCCCAAAACATACCTATGCACTATTAGAAATGCATTCGGGAAGAACATATTAGTTCAGGACTTTATAGTCTTCAAAACACACACCGTGAAATAAATACTCAAGGCTTTTTAGCTTTTCGTTTCTGCTGAAAGGTGACCAGTTCAGGTATGAGTTAAAACTGTGAGATCGCGTTCACTATAAAATATTATTCCACTGCTTGCTAGGCAGCTTAATATAACTGATTAAAATCATGGTGGAATGCAAAATAGTCTATTACGCGCGTAAGCAGCCCTTTTTATTTGGCTCTCGGAACTTCCGAGTTTATCTTTGCGCACCTGCGCGAAATCACTGTCCAAAAGACGGGCCTGGCGAGCACTACTCTTAATCACTTCCTCCTATAGGTTAAAAAGAACCAACTTTCTGCAAGCCAAACTGCGGTTTCAGAACTTTTGCCGGCCAGTTTCTTATCGGTCTAGTAGAAGTCTACTTGTTCGGAGTGAGCAGTTACTGTGAAAAGGGCCGGGCCGGGCCCGGGCTGGGCTTCACTCCGGAATTCACGGGCCGGGCCAGGCTCGCTAGAGCGATAAATTAGCGGGCCTGGGCCGGGCCCGGGCTTGAAGCCGCGGGCCTGGGCCGGGCTCGGGCTTTAGGTCTCGGGCACGGGCCGGGCTTGGGCCTCAGATTGAGGCCCGTGCAGTGCTCTAGCTTAGAGCAGGCGTATCACAGTACATGCGCAGCAGACTTCCGGTAATCCGATCCGCGCCTGTGCTAATGCGTGTCCGCAATGCTAAGACGCTCTACTTAAGTTAGAGTAGCGTAGTCAAGAGTTGGACGAAATTTTGTATGATCAATTGCTGTAATCTAAAACAGTGAAATGCAGTCTCTAACCCAGCCAAAGACGATGGGAGTGACGTTTTACAGCGCGTAGGAACTCGTGTGGTCTCCGAAACGTCAGTTTCATTGTTTTTGCCTCAGTCAGAGACTGCAATTCGTCGCTTCCAATAACTGAAGGCAGAAAGTGACCAGAAAGAGAGAGAAAAATTCGTTTATTATGCACCTCCTCCAGTTCTGTCTCAAGGCATCGTCTGCTTAAACAAGGAGAAGTGGAAAGGGGATGCACCCCAGTGAGGGCTGCAGGAGCTTATCTCGCGTTGGATCTTTTGGAATCAGGAAGCGCGCGCTCGGCTTGTGAAACCGGAGTCGGCAGTCAACTCGTCGTCGAAGAGGGGGCAGACTTCATAAACTCTCGCGTGTCGCACCGGCGCAGCCAAACCGATACGGCGCGCTCAGCTGTCCTCCTCCGGCGTGGCAATGACCCCCGGGGGTTCGAGTCAGGTAGGAGCAACGGTCCTTATCGTGGGGCCGGCGGCCACGGGACCCGTCCGACTTGCCCCCGCCAGGGACCCGTCCAACGGGCCGCCGGAGCCGCAGCAGTGCGGCGGCAGTCGGGCCTTCCGGATTCCGCGCACAGCCGCCGCTCGCCGAGACATGAGGCACGCCCAACGGTGAGCTCCTCGGCGTCCAGCCTTTCGTGCGCCTCCGACGCGGAATCTGTCCAGAGCAGTTCTTATGCGTGTACGAAGCAGCGTGGCTGCCAGTGTAGATAGCGCAGTGGTTGTCACACCAACAGTTCAGTACATAGGCTGTAATGCCATGATCCATGTTTTCATGACGTGTTGCATGCCAATAGGCTGATGGGCAAGAACTCCCGGTGAGTCCCTGTACTGAAGCGAAAGCTTGCCACGCTAGTGTCTCCAAAGTCCCTCGTAGGTCGCAGGACGGCCTTGTGAACGGGTGACCTCCCGTTTGCATATCATCGGGTCGCGTCCTGAACCGCGTCGACGCGAGTCAGCCATTGTCTCCGCGACCTCTTCTCGACCCCGTCTAATAGCCATTCAGTGGCACTGCGTCCGCGAAGGAGTGACCGTCGCTCATGCGTGATCTTCCGGGGCTTGCCGAGGGAGGCTGCTGAAGAAGGCTCTTGGGACCCGGTGCTTGTCGTTGGCGGCTTCCTGGAAACAGTTTAGCGCAGAGCTATCATGCATTCTATGTACTATCTTGACAGCAGTCGTAGACGTGGCCTTGTCTTTCCGTAATCATTAATGTACGATGTTCCAACCAACCAGACCGCGGAGCTTCATCGTTGCATTGAGCGCGCTTTACTCAAGCTAGGTCAGCCTAGCTTGCATACACTGGCGGGCGCTGCAGTTGTAATATTCTTTATGTACTGCCATTCTTAATGGGCTCTCGGCACAGTACTTTAATCGCAGTCGTAATCTAGGTCAGTCAACTGATACGAGATGTTTTTGTGATGCGAAAATCAGTGTTGATTTTCTTTATCATTTTTTTTTCTCAGAGATTCTTTATTGGCTATCAAACAAATGTGACCTCCAGTACACACACAGTAGAGAGTCTCGTCTGGCGTACGTATGTGGGCTGAGACTGGAAACTTCTTTGTGCTCTGGGGAGTGTCTCGCAAAGCAGTCGCAATCATCATGTCGGTACGATAGAAACTTAGATAAGCGTAGCCTCCTTCTGCGCGCTGGACTTCCACTGCATCGGAATGTTTACTTTTCTCGATACAACTCGGTGGCAAAGCTGTCGCTGCATCAACGCGGCGCTTGTGAAAGATATGAAAATTGTGTGGTCTGGTTGCCGGCCTTGGTGTCTTGCGAGCTCAGAAAGTGTGCTTAGCATATAGCGATCTCTTTTCGCTGCCATAGTGACAGACACCAAGTATATAAGATCCTCGTTAAGCTCAACGAACAAGACTATAGAACAGTGGTGGGATTCGCAGAGATTTATGCAACGAGGTGACATCCCTAAAGAAGGTCAGCGCGCAGAATGGGAAAGTTGCAGAAATGCGGATGCAGCGGTCGATGTGTGGAGTGACAACAAAAGAACGGAGTCCGGACAGACAGACAGAAAAACAGTATTTGCTGCAAGTGAGTTTTAGACCCCGCTGGGTCCCTGGGCCGCTGCGCTCTCCCGCGCTGCATCAGATTGGTCATGTCGAGACACGGCGTCGGCAGCCCGAGTCACCGCAGCAAGCTGCGATGTCGAGCGTGCAGTCCGGAACGACCACATGGAGGGAGCGGTCAAAGTAACGGATACTGAAAGAAAAATTCAAGAAGGTAGGATTCTATGGTTAAAATTGTAAAGGATTAACAGGGAAACAAGAAGGAAAAGTAGCAAGCATTGCTTTCTGTAATGAAGGCGCTGGGCTAAAAGTCTTCTTTGTCTGGCGCAAGTGCCTTGACAGCGAGATCCGCGTCTTCATTTCTGATCTACACTTTCAAGGTAATCCTATAATACGAAGCTTCGCAATTTCAGCTAGACTGCCGAATGTACCTGAGCGCGATAGTAGTAGGAATGTGCTTTCGGCGGGCGCTTGAAGGCGGTTTACTTGAAGGAATTCTGCATGCTGCGCAGTGCTGGAACAGCACTGTGCCAAAGGACTGCTTCTGCGCCGCTGCGCATCTAAACTCGTCCGTGCACCGAGAAGCGCACTGCCACTTGGCACACGACCTTCACTGGACGATCCTAGCCGCTCGTATACCGACGCGGCTGCGGCGCTGGCCCGCGTCATCGGGACCAGTTCGGCCACCCATAATCCCGCGCCAAGTGGCCATAAAGAACGCGAGCGCAGGGAGCACAGAGAGGTAGTGGGCTCATAGCTTTTACGTCGTCAGGCTTTCGCTTCGCTCCATTTACACTCCGTCCCGGCACCGATGCGACCACGGTGTTTACGTACCTGGCTGACCACTTCTACGATCCGCTCAAGAAAGGCGCAAGATAGCGCAGTTTTCTCGTACCTTAGGGACTCGGCTCGACACGTACATGTCATCGAGATCAAAATATTACGGGGCGTGGGTTCTCAGAAAACACTTACAGCAGCTCAACCTCGCTAGCCAGTTGCGCGACAGTGTTACCAGCGGACATAGCATGCTCGTCTCAGGCCTCGACACATTTCAGGCCGCTGGATCGCGTGACTCTGCCGGAATAAATTTTGCAGCGAAGAGCTCCACTTCTCGCATGCAAAGCTGAAGGTCAAATCAGGCCTGGATTTGACCTCTATGGAGGCTCGCCGGAGGTGTGGCTGTGACGCCATACCGCGTGACTCTTCGCAGCTGTTACCGCTCATTCTGCCACTGCTGCGGCGGTGGCTCAGCTCGAGCCAGTCGGCAGGCCCGTGCAATTTCCTTTTAAGGCGAAAGCCTTTAATGGCTCAGACTGTCGTGACCAAGACATGTTAGCAAGTTTGTCTGCATTTCAGATTGGTCGAAATGGTCGTGACGTCACAGCGCGAGCTTTGACGGGTGTCCACCGAGATAAGTGACACAGTTACTGCGTAATTTCCTTTCCTCAAATACAATTTTCAGTTTCTTCTTTACGGCCCCTCTTTCTTTCACTCCACTTCCTCCCTTCCTGTACAGTGCGGTTAAGGTGTCCACCGAGATGTTAGAGAATTACAACCCCATTTCCTTTCCTCAAAAAGCGTTGCGTTCAAAGGGCAACGCGCCGAATGGGTGCTGGCGTTCCGTGGACTCCCTGGAAGCGCTACAACACGCTGTCGCGGTCCAATCCTAAAGGCAAAGTTTAAGCGTCATTAATTGGCATTTAATTAATGCACCAACAGAATGTGAAGTGAACAATCGCGTAGCAGAATGCAGCACTCAGGCTTTCGCCTTTCACCACTTTATCCGCTAAAGTTCCTCGTAATTTTTCATTCTTAATTTCTAATTTTTCATTCTTCTCGTAATTTTTCATTCTTTCATTCTTCCTTTTGCTTTTCGCTTCCATCGAAACGTCGCCGCCGCGGCCGTGTTCGAACCCGGGAACTCCGGCTCAGGAGCCGAGCGCCCTGTGTTTGTACTGGAATATTTATTTCTTTGCCTAAAAATGATCGCTCTTGCTTTTTTTCTTTTTTTTTGCAATATATGCGGCTGTTATGTCGTTAACCGCTCCTTCGTGTAAAAATCTCGCACGGAATGGTCAGTATTCCTAAATGAATAAGTGATTTTAATTATTCAAAACAGATGTAAGTGAAATATCTACGAAGGTGCAGAGCCCGAGGCGATCGCACGCGACCGGCTGAAGTATTTGCGCGCGGGAAGCGAGGAAGAAGGGGAAGAAGAAGCGCGGCGGGAGCAGCAGCAGCCAGCGGCGAGCCGCCATGGACGCCGGTGCAGCGCCGGAGACCCGGGAGGACGAGTCGCGGCTGCTGGGGGGAGGAGGTGGAGGACCCGGCCAGCGGAGCACCGACTCAAGCCCGTGAGGAGCGGCGGAGGTGCTAGCCGCGTGGCACACACGCGTCGGAGCCCGACCGCGCTCACTAGCCCGAGGGCCGCTACGGCCGACCGGCTGCGCGCTTTGTAGAACTCCGCGCGTCGGAGGCTTTGCTCCTTTCGTGAGCAATGCCCTACCGCGCCGCGATTTGTCAAACGCTGTCTGGCGACGCGCTTCAGTCGCGTTAATGCGGCTGCTTTGTCCTGACTCACTCGACAGAAGTCATGCGAGGGCGCTACTGCATGCACATCATTTGCACATCCCAACGTCTCCCCGCAGTGCTAGCAACAGGGAGGGCGTTGCTTACTGCCGCCGAAGGTGCGCGCGTTGAATGATATGGATGGAGCGCGCCGGGCTTCCGATGATGGAAGGCAGTCCTCGCCCCGACTCGGACATTGTTCGGTGCGGTGCATATCTTGTAGTGCCTGAGACGGCCGCTGGTTTACGGTGTGTTTTGTCCCGCAGGAACCCGCCATGGTGGCACCGGCGGACGCGGCTGGAGCGGGCCCTGTGCGGCGTCGCCTCCACGGCGCTGCTCATGTTCTTCGCCATGGCGGCCGCGCTTGCTGTGCTTGGATACCACTACCAGCGGGGACTCGGTGAGACTGCGCTGTGTTCTCTCTCGGGAGGGACAAGCAAAGATTTCCTATTCGTGCTACGCTAGATACCTTTGCGTCACCTGAGTAGTCTGGTGGCCGGTGTTTCTCTTGACCAGAAATGCCTAAGGAAACCTGCCAACGTTTCGATGAAATTAATAGGGCTTGACGCTGCGTGCAGAGGGTAATAGAAGTTTCTGAGGACCGACTCATATGATCCGGCGCGCTCCCGTTCTTTTACGTCAACGCTCCTTCATAAAAACGTGGTCACGCCCTTTTGTGGGAACGCGCACATGCCTGAAGAAGAAAATAGCCATCTGTGCGGCCAGGCGTATGAGCAGGCATGTCTATCCCCCCGCCTCCGCAGTGATGAAAGGGAGACAATTGACAATAAGCTTTGTGCAGTCTCGGGCGCAGCGCACAGCTGTTCCGACAATACCGATAGCAACAAGAAGAATGCATGAATTCCCTACGGGCTCGGCAGTGCTGCGCTCCGGAGTAACTGAGACGACACTGGAGGGTTCCCCGCTGCACGCAAAAACTTCAGCGGCGTCGCCATCGAGTGATATAAAGAAGTGCTCTGCTAGGCTAGCGTGAGTCTGCGTTAAGGCGCGTAGAGTGCTTTGGTGGTGGTGGTGGTGGTGAAAAACTTTAATCAAAGAGAGCTTGAGGGTTAAAAAAAAATAAAAACCTTGCTGCATGGTCGGTATCCTTAGTCCGGGACACCGCATGACGAGGCCCCGTCTCGCGCCCGCTTGACCAGAGCCCTTTGGGACTCCAGTGTGGAGCAGTTGAGGAGGGCAGTCTCCCATGCCTCTCGGGTGGGGGTGGGGGAGGGGGGCAGGTGAGGATTCTGAGTACATGCCCACACCATGTCGTTTGCGGACGCCGCTTCCCATGCGACCAATTCGCTGCGAGATCATTAATCCGAGATTGCCGCCGAGCGCGTGTGATGGGCCCTGTCAGGACCACGGTGCGGCGTCTTTCTGTCAGCCCGTGTGATTTTATCTGCGCAGGGACGACGTGAAGTGTGTGTGCAGAATGCGTTCACGAGTAGCGCCCCTGCCATTGCTTCTGGTTGCTCCTGTTGCTCGTCGTCTTTGAGCTTATACCTCAAGAAATCCTCGTTTTCATGTCTAACGGCGACCGTAGTTCTCTGACAGAAAGAAAAGTTCCTTCTGCTGGCTCGTCCTGTGTGAGGGACACAAACAGCCTGTTCAACTCCTGTTCTCGATCTTGTCCAAGCTCGTCGGATTGTCTTTTCTAAGAGTTTCCCACAACGCAAAGCAGAGTGCACGAAGTTGTGCAGTATTGCAGCTTGCCCAATTATTTCGACGTCAGAAAAAGAAAAAATTTCGACTCCACAGGCTATATCGCGCGCAAACTTCGCATGGAGTTCGGATATTCGGGTCAATCTGTGGGTTACCGTCAATTTGTGGGCACTTTTGTTTAAGTATGAGAGGCAAGTTTCGTACACGACCCACTTGATCGTCAGCCAGTTGAAGTCGCCACAGCGAAAACGTACCGCAAAGAGGCGCGATGGTTCCTATGGTTGGCGCGGAGCTGGCATGGGCGTTGGGAGTCGGCTGCCGAAAGTGTTGATACCTAAAATGGCAAAAAAATTGAGTTTAATGTTATGAAACCTCAGTAATGATTAACGCCGATGAGAGGTGCTATCATGGATAGGTGGCCACGAAGCTTGAATCTGTAAAGTGGGTCCCTCAAGTAAGGAAGAGAGCATGGCCTGCGACCACAAGAGTTCTCAGCCTGTTAAATTCAAGACAGCCTCTGCGTGAAATGTCATTGCGGCGATTTTTTCGGTTGAAGGTGGCGTTCTGCTGATTTGCTATCTACTAGCCAAAAACTGATGACAGGGCTTTATTATCTACAAGTGCTGCTTCGCTTGGGTGAAGCCAACAACGAAAAGTGACGAGAAATATACAGAAAAAAAATTATCTTTCTGCGTCCTGTCAATAACCCTGCCGATATGTCTGCTTTACCCAAAATTCTGTACAGGATTTGGCTTTGATGTCGCCAACCCAGCCTACTATCCGGAACTGTCGTTCCATGACTGTTGCATTTCGACATTTAAGCGATCGACTTTGAGGTCATCGCTTTTTGATGAGATCAAAAGCTCCGTTGAGCGCTAATTGGTCGCACAAGTTGCTTCCTTGCAGGGATTCAAGGAACGGGGCAAGCGATGCATGAAGTGCGCGTTCGCGTCGGAAGAGGGGAAGGATTGGAGGGAGGGGGAAACAAGGGTAAAAATTAGAACTTCCTTCTTAGCCTCAGAGCTCTCGCTCTTATGTCAAGTTATTGAAGAGTTTCCTCAACGCCTTTCGTGCACAACGGTGAAGGCTATCGGTATACTACAAGCGCAGTGCACCCTCTTGAACATCCGCCTAGACTGGCATGATCTCAGATGGATTTATTGCATAGTCTCTATGGAGGATGCTGCACACATCAGCAAACCTCCTAATTTACGCAGCACTTTTGGCGTGTCGACGCTCCGGAAAGCGGGTCCGATGCTCGGACTTGATTTCTTAGGTATCGAGCTACACAGACACTAAGACGTCCCATCGCAGTGTCCGATGCTGGGTCCCTCGTTACGAAGACTGGCGGTTGAGGCAATACGCTCCATCAATGCCGGAGAGCGCGTGTTTGTGCACGAGGGAGGCGTAGCGAGCACGTACGCGCAAACGGGCGGCGTAGGATGTTTTTCGCCCATTATGAAATGGTCATGCGTAGTAGAGGACCGCTGTGGCGCTCATATGCATTAGAATCAACCGGAAGAGCCTGCTGACGTGGAATCGTTAGGAAAGTAACCACGCTTCGACTCTGACGCAACAGTCCGCAAACAAGCCATATCTTTAATGAGGAAATTGTGTGTGCCGACATGTTGACGCTCTAGGAGGCGTGTCGTTCACGAAAACGCGAAGTACGTGGATCACATTCGCTGGAGGCAACCTTAGTTTTAGTGCGCATTGAGGAGGTGACCTAAGCGTTAATAAGGTGGATTGCTGAGCTTGTTGGTACTTTATTAATAAACGGCAGCGGAGGAGGAACAACGATGAAGGAAACGCAGACAAAAACTATGCTGCACTGACAACGACGTTTTATTTGAAATGCCCGCATACAAGTATTTATATCCTAGATTCCTGCACTTTCTTCATTTCTTTATCTTTATCTGCCTGCATCGCGGCGCAGGAAATTCAATTCCTTCTTCGATAGGGCTACAGTTGGCGTGCTGACACTTTGCGCACCAGAATATCGGGTGGCAGAGACTTCTCTCTCGAGCCGGCTTGTCTGCCTTTTTTTCGCGGCGCACGCAGCAGCCCGGAGGGGTGCAAATATGTGCTCTGCTCTGGCAATTTGTTGCGCTTACGAGGTTGCAGCGGCATTGAGCGCTGGCGAAGCGCTTTCTGCGCTTCGGTGCGCTCGAGCAGTCGCTCACGTACGTGCACCCGCACCCTCGTGATCCCGTGACAGAAACCTTTGGCGCCTAATCTTCACGCAGTCACCTAGAGGCAAGAGTGGCGCTGCGATCGTTGATCCGAGGCCGAAGTACCGGGTAGTGCCACCTTTGGTACTCCACTTCGCAAGTCAGAAAGCACGAATTCAGCTGCAGAATTTTTTTCTGAAGCGAAATTTTAAAAAGCGCCTTTCAGAAATTCACTAGCGCTTTACAAAACATTTCGGGACTGTATAAATGCAATTCTTTCTTTTTGGTTATTGTTTGGAATGTATATAATATTGGCAATCGGCACTACCCTGCTGAAAAAGTTGTATGATGCAATAAACTCATACAGTTTATCATACAAATATCATAGACATCACAAAAATCATAAATTATCATACAGATGTCATACATTTCAGTAAAATCATACAGTCTTCATAGAGACGTCATTGAATATCATAAAACTTGTATGATATATCATACAAATTGTATGATATTCTATGATGAAGCCTCTATGAGGTTATTGCATCATAGGACTTTTTTCAGCCGGGTATATGACCTCGCAGCTGAATCTACGTTTCCGGCCAAACACTATCCCAGCCAAATACAAAGTTCACACTTCTAGGCAGTAGTTATAACGCTCGCTTAGATGGTGGCTCCTTTTTTTTTTTCTGCCTGCATGGAATTTATGCGGCGAAGATTTACCTGCGAAAATTATCGGCGAACCGATTTGTCACAATATCGCGCTTCGTTCGCTTGTATCGCGCGGACTGCGTCCTGTAACGCTGCGAAGTCGTGTGCTTGGCGCGAGAGAGTGACCTGACCGTCGTTGCGCAACCTTTCTGCCGCAGATGACGGCAGCGGACTGCGGCTGGGCTTGCGGCCTGGCCTAGCAGGTAACGTACTCGCGCCCCGGACTCCACGGATGGCCGCCGCGACGCTCTCTCTCAGAACCGGGCGCAGCGAACCTCTCCAGTCCACTCACTCGTCGGACGCAGAGCTATAGGCCTACAGAAGCCGTAGATATGCATGCTCAGTCAATTCGTGCGACTCGCTAAGACGAACCGGTCGTCACCGTTGCTTGAGTTATCAGTGGTCCGACGTGTGCTACAAAGCGTAACCATCCCTAGCACCGTCTCTGGTTTTTCGTTTTTCAAGAGAGACAGGAAAGCAGGACTGAGTGCGTGGAATACAAGTACGCCGGCTGACGAGATTGCCTGCCAGGATTGTGGCCAGCCGTAGAAAGCTGCGCAGGCAACTGACAGAGCGTGTTCTTACGGCTTTTTCTTCTACTTGAGTGCTGCGGCTCTCTTCTCATTTTGCGACTGCTACTCTGACGGTGCATGCACGGGTAACATATTTCTAAAATTGGCAAAGACAGCACAAATTGGTGAAAACGGAAATCACAGGACCTGCCGGTAGAATTGCAATGTGTGGACTTCGTTTCCAGACAGCAGCGAACTGCTCTTTACCGTTTTCTACGGCCGCCGCGGTGGCTCAGTGGCTATGGTGCTCAGCTGCTGGCCCGAAAGACGCGGGTTCGATCCCGGCCGCGGCGGCTAGAATTTCTTTGGAGGATAAAGTCTAGAGGCCCGTGTGCTGTGCGATGTCAGTGCACGTTAAAGAACCCCAGGTGGTCGAAATTTCCGGAGCCCTTCACTACGGCGTCTCTCATAGCCTCAGTCTATTTGGGACGTTAAACCCCACAAAACCAAAAACCAAACCTTTTCTTCGCCCAAACTTAGTTTCGCCAGTTAATAACAATGCACTCGTTTGGCGCTAGTGGCTCATGGCTTTCGATGTAAACGCATCAGTAAGGGGCACGTTCTCTTACCTTTTAGTTGGCATTTAGCACACGGGCTGATGACACAAACGCGTTGTCACCGCGCGCTGTCGACAATGGAAAGCTAAACCTAGGCGAAGTTCACCCGATTTAAGCGTAATTACGCGTCAGCGCCCGCCGAAGCTTATCCTTATGACTACGCAGTAAACATACTCAAGTGTCTCACAACCTTCGCAGTTTTCTTTTTTTTTTTACCGTTAGGGTACAGGCGGGCATATCGAAGATAAAAGGACTTAATAATACAAAAACAAAGCTAATAAAAATCACGATGCTGGTTTACTACCAGTATTATACGAGTAATATAATTTTGCTATCAGTAATATTTACTAAAACGGTTCGGTAATCTTTGCAGACGTAAAAACTGTCCTTTCGGAGGTCCAAGATTTTTTTTTTTTTTGTTTCGTCTGCGCGCATACTCTGAGAAGGCGGTGAAACTTTTTGCCGTAGCCATCCTGTTGGACGCAGGTTGACGGTAATGAGCACATTACTCTCAAGTGAAATCTACTCCAACTTGTATAATTCCCGTAAATGCTTTGGCCTAAAATCCGGCCCCCCTCCTCGACGGCCGTGTCGCGTTGATTGGGAGCACGGAGCGCGCTGAGCTCGGCCGGAGACGTGCCGTATCCGTCGCTCGAGCATTCAGAGCGCGGCGCCCTCGTCTGCGGCACCGACGCGCGAAGGCCGACCACTCCGCGTCGCATAGGCGGTGCGCCGCCGTTCTTTGGGGCTGGAAGGGAGCCGTGCTTATCCGGCCAGAGTGTCGAGTACTGCCTCCTCTCCAGGCTGTCAGATTTCAAAGAAATGTGACTGCCGCCACCTGGTGTTCAAACTTCAAAGCACAGGCACCTCCGCAGTACCCTGCATTCACGACGCCGTTGTAGCATGTAGTGACTTGCACAGTTTGAGGTAAACGCCAGGAGCATCGTGCTGCAATGTCAGAATAAAATAGGGGAGACTCGCATCTCGTTCGCATACTATCGGATCTCGTTCGCATACTATCATAATCAACAACAGCAGCGTCCAATTTATAACGTCTGCAGTGCAACAAAGGCCTTTCCCACTGATTTCTAATTTGTTCTGTCTTGCGGTAGCCACGGCCACCTGATCACCTGAAAATTCCTGATCTCATGCGCACAGCCGACCGTCCGTTAACTTCCCAATGAGCAATTGGATTTTTTTTATTTCGGCGTGTATATTAACTCGCGCTGGTTCCCTAACCACCTTTGCTCTTTTCTTGTCTGTTAGCCAGGCCATGTCATTTTCCTTTCTTTAGCTCTCTCTGTGTTGTCCGCAGTTTAATATCAATAAAATTGTTTTACCACTTCCAATATCTCTCTGCCTATCGTTAGCTGTAGCTCCCTTGCCAACCTGTTGAACAACACTTCAGATTTCTTCATATTAAATTTCAGTTTCATCCTTCGGCTTTGAATCTATAGTTCCTCAGTAATGCGCTGGTATCTCTTCCCTGAGTTACTTAGCAGGGTACTGTCATCGGGAAGCCGGATGTTATCAAGCTATTCTCCTTCAACGTTTATCCCCGGCTTATCTCTTTCAGGTCTTCTCTCCAACTCTTCTCAGCTTTTCCCTGTGATTATGTATTCAGCCTACGCCTTATCTACCCCATTAACCTCGCTAAGCCGTATGACACCCCTCTTAATTTCCGATACCTGCTCGACAGCACTGCCTGAATGGCCGGCTCACTAGATAAGGTTCTTGTATTAAACGTTGTCAAGTTGAGATTTCAATAGCGGCCTGTCCGGATCAACAGATTCTTGGCACCCGCTTTGTCAGTTGAGCCACGGCCACTGGTGAGTCGCAGCCGAAGGTCGGACGATTGGATGAGAAAGCTGAGGAGGTTTGGAGAAAAGGCCTTACAGAGAAAGACTTGGGATACAGCCTTGCAGAGAACAGCTTGATAACATCCGGTTTTCTGATGAGAGTGTTCTGCTTAGTACCAGCGCATTGCTGAGGGCCTCAAACCGAACGATGGACTAAAATTTAATATGACGATATCTGAAGCGATGTTCAGCACGCTGGCAGGGGTAGGCAGCGAGGCATATGCTCGTTTGAAGAGCGTGAACATAACTACTGAAGGCTATAAAAAAACAAGGCTAGCAAATAGGCATGACAAGGCGCAGTCTGTCTCCTTTTTGTTTGTCCTTCTGTGTGCCTGTTTTTACGCTCTCAAGCAGATATGCACCAGCCGAGCACACACACTGGGCCTCGAATAGATATCTGCTCCGCAGCAACGAGGCACTGAGAGGCTTCCACTACTGCAGAGTTATCTGACAAGCTGATGCGTGTTATGCTGGCATCATTAGGCGATGGTAAAGGAATTTGATACTCAAAACGTTTTTTTCGAGTCACCCGATTAACAGCACATCGTCTCAGCTAAGATTAAACTGAAGTTCGGTTCATATTTCCGGCTATTTTTACTTGATAGGCGGATTTACATCCTCTTACTGCTACCTTCCCCGGCGAAAACAGATTCCGTCATGCTCACAGTTTGTAAACCCTTTCCAGCTGTACTTTACCTCCATATTTTCCTATGCACAAAGTGTTTTTTTTTCTTCTTTTAGTTGCCGGCGTGCTTTGTTTCCAACTCTATGGAAATATTTTCGGAAATTCTCGTCTAAACCCATATGTGCGTGCCAAGCCGATGCTCAAGGCAGTGTGGCGTCGGCCCCCGTCTTGCACTCAGACAAACACAAAAGTGCTAAGGAATGAAAGGAAAGAAAAAATGAAATTTCCGCTTGCGGCTTAGTGAAGTTGATGAAAGTTTGTTGAGGAAATTTTTTGGGAGGGAATTTCACGCTTGTGAACACCTCTAGCACGCGTTGCTAAGTAAGTCATTACACAACATCTGCGCAGAGCCGGCTTCGGAGCTGAGCGGAGTGCGCGTCATATGCTTTGACGTAATCTCGGCAAGTAGGGCAACCGCCCAAGTATTAAGGCAGAAGCCTTTAATTGTTCATACTGTCGTCCGTTAACAAAGCGTGTCACCCGCGTTTAACTTGGGAACAAAAAAAAAGAATACCAATGGTTGCTTCAGATAGAGTAGGAATAAATGAGCCTAGAAGCCAAATTTGATGTCAAAATGTCAAAATTGCGTCAAAATAGCGCGGACGTCGATATAGCTGCGGGAGCGGTGTGACGTCACATCCACCGGAAGTCGTCACGGCATAGTGAAAATTGTCACAGAATGGTCGGGAAAACGTCGGATTTGTGTCAAATTAGCTGGAAAACTGTGTAATGAAGCGTAATAAACACTTAAGATCCCCGAAAGATGTAAAATTTGGATATCGATATAGCCACGGGAACGGTGTGACGTTACATCCACCTGAAGTCGTCCCGGCATAGTGTCCTTGGCTTTCGCCTCTCAACACTTTAGTTGCCAAAGTTTCCTCGCAATTTTTTACATGTGCCGCGTGGTTTGTGCACCGGAAACGCTGCTTTCTCGAGCAGCATTCAACTCTCCCGCTATCCTTGCGCGGTTCGGCTTCAGTTGTTAGCACACAACTTCACGAAGCGGCCGAAGTGGTACTCGTTGCCTCATGCGGCGACGCGCCGAGCGACACGTCGGGCTCTGCGGTCTTCCGAGCGCATGACCGGGCGGCGTGTGACCGGAACTGCCGCTAGGGATGCCTGACCTCCGCGCCTAGTTGTTTTCTCCGCTCGCATGTGCGAAAACAACACCCGCACAGAAGAAAGGAAGGACGGGGAAACGAGCCTACGTGCCACTACTATCGCGTCGCTCCGGAAAGACGCCAGGCCGTCGGCGGTCGATGCCACCGAGTAAGGTGCACAGCGTCGGCTCAGCAAGGAGACAAAAGCCTTGGCGATGGCGCGTAGTGTGCCGAGTTCGAGTGGCCAGAGGACAGGCTCAAACCGGCGGCTTAATGCGCAGATGTCCCTTCGGCGACACTGCCCCAGCGGCTGGCCCCCATACTTGGTCTCGAGCCTTCGTTTTGACAAATCCTTCCCACATGGTTGCCTTGGTGCACTTGCAGCTTTTTACCAGCAATTTTCTTCTTCCAGTCGACATCTCCAGGGAGGAGTTCGCGCCAGTTTATACTGGAGGTAGCGTAAATAGGTCAGTTACGTTTGACTTTAAGAGCGCGTACGTAAGGGGATTTTTGACCCGTCGAGCTCGTGCTGTCTTTGGCGTTGCAAGGAGAGCAGTGTAAAAAATCGCTTTGCAAGATGCATTGAGGGAAACCAACAAAGCACAGAATCGCTATGTGAAGAAAGCTTATTATGCAAAGGCTCTGAGTAGAAGGGAGTAGCTCATCGGTTTCTAATGTATTCGAAGAGAAGGCAATGAAGGAATGTATTTCTGAAGGTAGGAATTCGGGAACTGCAGATAGAACATAGAAGAAAGTACAATTTATTTATTGAGAATTATACCATTGGGAAATACTTTGGGGCGGAGGGACGGGGGCGTTGTACGATTGTTCCAAAGATATTCGCTGTGTAGCACAGTTTGTGCACACTCATTCCCAAATAAGTGCTCCCAGCCATCAAAAATTAGAAATAAAACAGGAATGCCTTTCGCAGCCAGAGTATTTTATGGGCTCTGAGGTGTGGGGAAATCACCGAAAGTCTACTGAAGGCTAAAACGTTACGTATACACTTCGGGAAGATTTTAGATAAAAGCTGATAGCTGGCCTCTCGAGAATAATGTAGCATGTTCTCCCTTCCGCCTTCAGAACTCTATAGCATTGTCCTCTCCGATCTCTCGATGATTTACCCTTATGGCTCACCGCAGTTCGGGCGGAAGGCGCTTCGACAACGTGCATGAATTTTACGAGAATTAAAAGGTTCTCAAGAAAGAACTTGGCTCATACTTTCCGGACAGTCTGGCTTTTTTCTGTTAAAGTGTACTCTGCTTGAAAAGAGAATAACGCCCGGAAACCGCAATGGAGGAAGCTTGTACGGTCTCCCAGTATCTTGTCAGTAGTAGGAGCGATGGTGCAGCGCACGGTCACCGGCACATCCAACACGCCAGTGAGCATCGGCTACGGGGAACAGACGCTAGCTTTAAGAAACAAAGGCACGGGGTAAATGTGTAACTGCATCGTCGTCGCAGGTCGCGCTGGCGTGGCGCTGCCGTCGCAGGCCGACCGGCTGATGGGCGAAGACGCCAAGCTGTGCCTGTCGCCGGGCTGCGTGCAGGCCGCCTCGGCGCTGCTGCAAAACATGAACCAGAGCGTGGACCCGTGCGAGAACTTCTACGA
This sequence comes from Amblyomma mixtum, assembly GCF_055824585.1. NCBI lineage: Eukaryota > Metazoa > Arthropoda > Arachnida > Ixodida > Ixodidae > Amblyomma > Amblyomma mixtum. Next base: position 318,580,571 of record NC_143013.1, read on the forward strand.
GTTCGCCTGCGGAGGCTGGGTGCAGCGGCACCTAATCCCCGAGGACAAGTCCTCCCTGTCGCAGTTCTCGCTCATCCAGGACCAGCTGGACGCCAAGCTGCGCACGCTGGTCGAGGAGCCCGTGCGGCCGGCCGAGCCGGGCTTCGTGCACAAGATGAAGCACATGTACCAGTCGTGCCTCAACACGACCCTCATCGACGCCACGGCCGAGGCGCCGCTCAAGCGCGTCCTCACGGACATCGGGGGCTGGCCCGTGGTCGAGGGCGCCTCCTGGAACGCATCGGGCTTCAACTGGCTGGATGCGCTGGTGCAGTACCGCTCCTTCGGCTACAGCCACGACATCCTGCTCGACCTGTCGGTCATCCCGGACTTCCGCAACAACACGCGCTACATCATCGACCTGGACCAGACGTCGCTGGGGCTGCCCGACCGCACCTACCTGCTGCGCGGCCTCAACGACAGCGCGGTGGCCGCCTACCTGCGGCTCATGGTGGACGCTGCGCAGCTGCTCGGTGCCCCCGACAGGGCGGCCGCCGAGCGAGAGCTCCGCGACGCGCTGCTCTTCGAGATCACGCTCGCCAACGTGAGTGCGGCCTGCCCTGCATGTCTGGATCGGACCGCCAGTGATAGGCATGGAACACTGAGCTTCGTTTATGTGTCGACACATTAAATCAAATTTCTGAAGGCGCTGGAAGCCGAAAACAAATTCACTACGCCTCGTTCACAGCTACATTTAAGGGTGGGTACTGTCCGGACGTCTAGGTTTTGCATAATCAGGGAAATAATATTATTTAAAACAGGTCAAGTAGGTCAATGAACTCGCATTTTAGTTATCAGTGCTTCAAGAAATTTGTTCATCTTACTAATGGTCTTACAATACTATCCCTTAGTGTTCGTTGCGGCGAGGCTCGGAAAAGATTAATGGTTTAATAATAACACTTTCTAAAATTCTGAACAATCGCCTTTTTTTTGTGTGTGTGTCCGGAATGAGCAGCACTGCTGTTGCCGATAACAGTATACAAGGCAGAGCGGAGCGATTGCCGATGCATTTAGAGACAGGAGAAACATGGCTTATCAGCATTCATGACTTCAAAGCCAAAAAAAGCCCTCTCTTTTGGCAACGTTTTTTTTTTTTTTGCCTTCTTCCCACTGTTGCCAAACGCCGAATGTCCTTCATAACGTACAGAGAAAGGAAAAATTCATGTCTGCAGGATGATAGCTGATGCATTCGTTCAGCGAACATCGCATGACTGTATACTTTGTACTCTCGACCGACGCTTTTTGTTTCAGTACTCGACGCCGCGTGAGGAGCGGCGCAACATCAGCAAGCTGTACAACAAGATGCCGCTCAGCGACCTCAAGAAGCTGGCGCCCAAGGTCAGTCCGGGAGACTGCAATGCGGAAGGATTATTGACCGGCAGGTTACCACAGAGCGTTAACTGATATGGCGCTTGGATGCAGAAAATCTGACTGATGCACGAGTGGGTTACATTTAAGGTGTTATACCAAGAATTTAAGCCAGCTCACACATTCCTGGGATTCTTGTTGTGCGTCCAATAAGCCGAACATTTTTGATAACGGCAACTTTATGGGTAGCGGGAAGTAGCTGAGCCAATGTAGCGGGAAGTAGTGAGCATGACAGTACGCAGGGAACAGGACACACATATGAAAACACAGTCACAGCGCTGTGTCCCTACGCATTGTTTTGCCGAGAAATTTTATGGAGCGGATTTGCTCCCGTGAGGTACTTGAGCAATTTTTTAAGCTAATTTGGAGCAATGACGGTAACGCGATGGTTTTGCGAGCTTGTCCATCATAAATTCCAGCGCGGATTTTTATTCGAACGGTTCTTTTAACATAACCGTGGCATTTTTATAAACTAGTCGCAGGCACACACGCAAGTTTCTTTATAATCTACACCGCCCAGCGAAAGGTCCTTTTAAACTGCTAGACATTCTTGACCGCTGCCGCTAAGGACGCTCAAATACCTCAGAAGGAAGAGCAAGCACGTCGGGATGTGAGCCTCAGTGCTGAACAGTTGACTCCATGACAATAGCGTTAAGGTTTCGTTTCAAGCTATAGGCATGCGCCCAGTGTTTGCATAATAAAGAGCCAGACCATCTCATTTTTAATGTGGGCGTAATAAAGCCTCCGTGAAATCGGTTGCTTTGCGGTTGCGCAGCTATGAGCGCGCAGTCGAGTACACTATGTCCTCTCGCATATCTCGCGGAGACTGGTTAAAAAGAAGACGTATTTCTGAACCTGCAAAGTGGAAGCATGTTCGAAACACTTTCTTCTCTCCACGTCTGTCCAGAACTATATCTTCCTGGAGACAAGAAAATGCAGTCAATAAGTCGAATGAAAAAAGGAGTGGAGTTTCGGAGCTTATTTCACTTGCTCATAGTGACTGCATCGCTTTGTTTTTTTTTGTTTTTTTTTTCATGCGATACCTGAGCGGACGAAATTTCGTCGGAATCTTAGCAGCTCCTGTCCCAGAATGCGGACCGGGCAACTAAGCCTAATTGCGCATGCGCAGATCGACTGGGACAAGTACTTCAACTCGCTCCTGGTGGACCCCGTGGCGCCCGACGAGCCCATCAACGTGGTGGTGCCCGAGTTCGTGCAGCGCTTCGAGTCGCTCCTGGAGACGACGCCGCCGCGCACGCTGGCCAACTACATGGTGTGGCGCGTGGTGCTCCAGTCGTACGCCAGCCTGGGCAAGCCGTGGCGGGAGCGGCTGCAGGAGTTCAACGGCGTGCTCACGGGCAAGACCCGCGAGACGGCGCGCTGGGAGCAGTGCATGGGCTCGCTCACGGGTTCGCTGGGCATCGCGCTGTCGTCGCTGTACGTGCGCCACTTCTTCCAGGAGGACGCCAAGGGCGCCGCTCTGGACATGGTGCAGTTCATCATGCGCGAGTTCGTTACCATCCTGGACGGCATCGACTGGATGGACGAGCAGACGCGCCAGCGGGCCCGGGCCAAGGCGCAGGCCATCCGGCCCTACATCGGCTACCCGGACGAGCTGCTCAACGACGCTCTCGTCGAGGAGCACTACGCCAAGGTGCAGCTGAAGCCGGATGACTACTTCGACAACATCATGCGCCTGCGCAAGTGGTCCACCGACTACGCCTTCGGCCAGCTGCGCAAGCCGCACATCAAGGGAGAGTGAGTGCGCCTTCTCACGTTGCTTTTCCGAACACGGGAAGTCACGAAAAAGCTGAACATAATCGCAGCCTAAAGTAGCGAAACGGGCGTTCACGGCCGCATCTTTCGACCTGGTAGCTAAGCCTTGTCGGGGATTTCATATTCCGAAAACTTCTGCGACTATTTGTTCGTAAGTTTCCGACTAAAGGAATAAAGCAGGTTTTTTTGTTTTTTATTTAAAAAAAAAAGATGCAGTCAAGGCTATGAAGTCGCATGCATGCAGCAGAATCCCGCCCTTTCGGATTCTGCTGCAAGAGCATTCAGCTGCCTGTCGTTTGTTTTTCGCTAAAAAGGTAGTTTTCGACACCGCAAGCCGTGGCAATAAAGTAACTCCGCAGTCTCTACAACTGCAGTTGAGAATGGTCTGGCTACAAATTTTCACTTCTTCGCAAGAATTTGAGCAGGACAAATTTAAGTCGGATTTACGAATACTGTGTCCGAGTGCGTGCAGATGGGGCTGGGGTTCATATTCTAACACCATGCATGCTCGGATTTCGCAAAAGTAGGAAACCTCCGTTTTGAGAGAACAACACGGAACAGGGCCCAGCAGTACGCTGCGGAATGGTGGCCATATTGAACACGAACGCGTTCTTTTTGCAGATGGAAAAAGCATGCCCAGGTGGCGGTCGTCAACGCCTACTACAACAGCCTGGAGAACTGCATCGGTGAGCCCCTGCATGCGCCACGACCCAAGTCCCAGCCTGAGCGATATAGCAACTTGCAATATCCTAAAAGAAGCCACATTCGAAGGCGAACGGAAAACTCCGGCGCTTTGGTCGCTGTGCAGAAATCTATTCTGATTTAGTTCGCGGTTTGCACTAGTGCAGGGAATCCTTTGTGGCTCAACGGAAAGATACTAGAGGGAGAGTGAAGCCAGATTATATAAGTAATCTGAGACGAGAACAGTGTTTAGTTAAACTCCAGTGGCAAATTCGGAACGAGCCTCCTGCTCCGTCACAGAGCACTAGGTCCGGCGGACAGCACCCGAACCAACATAAGTGCTATGCAATTGTCATTCATGTGTGGTGCACGTTGCACAGCCACTCAAGGAGCAGCGACATTTACTCCCGCGGCACGTTTCCCGCCAAGATGGGAAGCTAAGCCTCGTCTTGAGGCCTAGGTCATTTTAACGCCTTAGTTAGTTATCGAAATGAACTATTCACAGCAGAATAGCAGTCTGCTTCAAGCCTTGCAAGATGGCGGATTTGAATGGCCATTTATTATTAGTTGCATTCTGCAGTACCAACACCTAATCCAGTCCCTCCCCCCCCCCCCCCCCCCCCCCCCCAAGCAAAGATAGGCCCCTGATCCTAATTGTAAATCTAGGCTTAACAAGCCTAAGTGAAAATTTATCCACATTTAAGTGTGTCGAATACTAAAGTTTCGTACTCTGCGTTCAATGCAGGTTAGGCCTAGGTAAACCTAACTTCAAGTTTACACATCCTCCCGGTTAAGCGTTGTCTCTTTAAAGAGGTGTGCGACCGGTTTTGACGCTTATGCAACCTCTTAGCTAATGACGCACTAGAAATACAAGCACGCAGTAACTGTTGATACCACGGTACAAGTAATTAAGCCTTTAACTGCACCCTCATGCCTTGTGCGCTTGTGCACGCCATCTTACATACGCCCTCAGCTTTGGAATTACGCTGCTGCCCGTCACTGGTTCTTGCAGTGCTAGCTTGTTTGTACCAACAGAGCTCGATTGGGCTGCGCGCTAGTCGGTTCTGCTGCTCGCTTTCTGAGTCGTGAGACTTTTCAAGAGAAATAAAAAAGCGGTGCATTCGCGCGACAGAACGCGAACCTCAGTCGAGGACAGGATGGAGGGGTGCCACCGAACGAAATGCATTACGCGGACTCCAGGCCGAGTTCGCCGATTTTGACAGAGCGTTGTGAATCCCTCGACTGCATGCTCTCAAGTCGTCTTGGAAACTCGCGACCCGCGCTGCCTGCATGCGAGTGGAACAGTCTCGCTTACGATGCAGCGGATTTATCTCAAATTGCGCCGGATCTGTTGTTTGAGGGCTACATTACTCAAATACATTCAGATCTCGCTTCCGTGTTAAGTTCATCCGAAGTTGTCCAGCCTACTGCGTTGCCATGGGCCAGGCTGCGATAGCTTCGTCACTATCATTGCGCATTGCTATAAGGGCGAGCTCATCTTACGAGAATGCAGTGTCTTCATTAAAGGCTTTCGAAGAAATAGGTTTATTTGCTGTGCCGAAACGCCGATGAGCGTCATGCATTCATATATTGGTGTCAATATATCCTTGCTTTTATTGTTAATCGCTTGTGCAATGGTTACGTATTGCCCTAATTCGCGGCGGCTGAATTTCTTTGGAAGAGAAATTCGAGGCCCGTGTACTGTGCGATGTCAGTGCACGTTAAAGAACCTCAGGTGGTCGAAATTTCCGGAGCCCTCCACTACGGCGTCTCTCATAGCCTTAGTCGCTTTGGGACGTTAAACCCCATAAACCAACCAACCATTGCCCTAATTACTTTGGTTCCATCCGATTCATGGCCAAAGCTGCTGTTCCTATACATGACACATTGTAACATTGCAACCAGGAAAGCGAACATGTTTTCTGTCTTCGGAGTTGTTGCCGAATACCTGCTTTAGAGCGTGTAGCGTTCAGTAGGCCATAACGGAGATAGCGAAATGCGTTAATCATTTACCATTGCAGTCAATTCAACGACAAACAGAAATGCCACCTCCGAGCTGCCTGTATCATGAGCAAAATTTAATGTCCGCAAGTCCGCAGCCTCACCCGAGGCCATTGCAAAAGCGGGCGTGCATTACCAGATGATTTTGTTATTTAAGATGACATTGGAACAAGGCAGCACACATTAAGGTCCAACAAAAAATGGCTGACACTTAATCATCTTCCTTGCCTTTCTGTATATTCTCCCCCACTGTAATGGCTGTTGGCGCTGTAGGTTAATAAATATTTTCACAGAATCAAATGCTATCTTAACTTTCGAGCAACTGTAAAGCACGAATGACACCAGGATAGAAATACAGCGCTCTATTTTGGAAAGAAATAAACTTTGTTAGAAGGCGTTACTTCAAGCTATGTTAGAAGGCGTTACTACAGGTGAAGAATGGTGAACTTCCGTGGTGAATCTCCCATTGAACATGCCTCAGCAAACCTGACGTTGCTATTCAGTGAGGCGCATTTCGAAGAACTTACTGTTATGAAAGAAGCTTAGACGTTCAGTGAGTCGCGTTCATAAGGTGCCGTTAATTCTGCTACAGGAGGTAAAATGATGAAAACCTCCGTTCAAACAGGCGGAAAATAAAGCACAGTCGCTCGCTGAAATTCCGTGTGGAGGGAGGTGGCTCCTTTTCTCGAGCGGCGCTCGTTTTCGTTTAATATGGCCACTGGCAGTCCCTGATGTCAAACGTCGCTGCTGCCTCTGACGCTTCGCTGACCTTTGGCGCCCTCTGTTGTCGTTGCGCAGAATTCCCCGCCGGAATCCTGCAGGGCGCCTTCTTCTCCAAGGACCGGCCGAGGTAAACCGTCGCCCTGTTCGTGCGCATGTCTCGCATGCACCCTGCGCGAGGAATATTTTTTTCTCGCGTACACGGATCAGCCCTTACGTAATCTGCCCGCCACGCTGTCAGTCCACTGTCTAAAGTTACAGGGCATCTCGTAGAAGCTAGTTCGGCAAGTTTGACATCATGGTGCCGAATCGAGCAATGCGTGTACAGAAGCCTATTTACACTGTTTGTGCTCTAGTTTTTTCTTTCACGGTGCAGATATAGTTAAAAATGATCACAAATCCCGCAGAAACTATAATTGAAAAGAGATTTGACACAGGCACGAAAACTAGGAGGATAATACACACGTACCCGATGCAAACAATTGGCGAGCTTTATAGGGTTATAAGGCATCTCGTTGAGAACAGTGTATATATATATATATATATATATATATATATATATATATATATATATATATATATATATATATATATATATATATATATATATATATAATAAGTTGGGGAAGTCACATTGAAAAACATAAAAGATTTATTCACCGTTTCGACCAGGGACTGGTCTTTTTCAAGAATGATCATACAGTGTACGGACGCATCTTCTTATAGCAGTGAATGCCATGTTCACTGCTATAAGAAGGTGCGTCCGTGCACTGTATGATCATTCTTGAAAAAGACCAGTCCCTGGTCGAAACGTTGAATAAATCTGTTATGTTTTTCATTGTGACTTATATATATATATATATATATATATATATATATATATATATATATATATATATATATAATAGGACGTACTACGTCCGCCGCTTACAACGTGGGTGGCGCTGATGAACACGGAGGTCGTGGATTCGGTACCCACCGGTGGCATGTGGTTGTTTTTTCTTCTGCTTTTCTAATCAATTATGTTTAAGCGATGGCGTATTCAGTAGTATTCTCCGTTGATCAACACCACAAAATAAATATAAATAAAATCCCCTATGTTCCTTGGTTTCTGTGGCTGTGTATATGCACACACACACTTCTGCGCCGGGATCGCGACGCACTACGAGTAGCCTTTGTCTGTTCCTTGACCATATGAAGCGAACTAGACCTGCAATAGCACCTTGGTGTAGGCTTTAGTAGTCCCTTTCTTTCAATACCGCAAAATTTTAGTTATTAAGAAACGCTCTTTTCGTGCCAAAATCTACACTTTGACAAATTAACGACGAGAAGGTAAAAACGCCCGCGCAAAACTAGAATAGAACAAACGCAAGGTCTTTACTCCCATGACAATGTTTCCGACGAACGCGCTTCACGTCGAAGACAGGTCGACTTGCCGAAGAGCCGTGACAGCTGGCTGAGGTTGCTCGACAGCCGTCCCACCTCCAGCGCTATTGCGGCACCCGGGATAAGTGTGAAAAAAAAGCTGGAACGCATAAGACGACGAACGGAATGCTAACAGCCCGACGACGAGGCTGATAGAAAAGATGGGAGAGGAACTCACTCGAAAAGAACCCACTGAAGTAGTGGCACAAACAATCAGTGAACTTGCTAGAGAGAAAGGAGAACTGCATCTGTCTGAGACGCTTGAACAGAATGAATTATAACGAACTGTCTTTGTCATGAGTAGCCATAGCGATTCTTCACGTTCTCTGCGCACAGGCCTGGGGTTATGGTTCTTCATTGAACACTGCAGCACGTCGTCGACATCCGATACGAAGGCTGTTGCTGCGCCGCGTTCATACTTTTATTAGACAACACCTGTGTAAGGTTTCGTTCATCCAACGTACGCAGCTCTCCCGAGCGGCCAGCCTAAGCGGACTTGTGTTTATGTTTGTGGGGAGGCTATTGTAACGTTATTTTTGGAACTTCTTCACTCACTTCTAAACGCGGCAGCGGAGATGCATGACTTCTGTAGATAACACTACACCGTCAGTGAAGTTCGCGGTGCTGTATTTTGTTTGCCGCATCCGGTTCGCGATAGTGGAATGCCCATTACTTTCTTTTTTTTGGGCCCTCCGCACAACCGCACAGAAAGGGGTCAGTCAACCCAGCGGAATAAGGGGGGGGGGGGGGGGGGGGATATTGGATATTGCTACGCTAGCTGCAGGCATGAGGAGCGACGATGCTTAACAGATGAGTTGAAGTGGCTTTCCTGGAACTTGGGTCAACCGGACGTTGAAGTAATCTGCATCATGGGAAAGTGAGAGTGTTCGCGAAGCTCGCAGCAGGAAAGCAAAATCGTGATGGTGGAAAGTGTACATACGATATGTGTACGGTGTCGCGATGAGCTACCTTCTTTCCCAAATCATTGATTGGTTGTGTTTTCCTTTACCCAATAAGTTATTGGGTGGATGTTTGTACGGTACCTGATTGGTTATTCCTCCCACCGAGGGCGGGGACATAGGATTTAAAACCCGCTGCTTCGGCAGGACAGAGGGCTGGTTTCGTCACATCGAGTCAATCAAGTGTAAATATGTTCTCCTTGCTTGTATCTTCCTTTGTGCTTTTAATTGTTATAAAAAGTTAACCTCTCCAGAAGTGTCCTCTTGCAATGTGATTGAGCAGTTACCCAATGTTAGCAGACCTGTGATTGATTAGCAGACCTAGTGTTTGTGCGCATGTGGTGTCCCCTCTCTTGTTAGTGTCTTTGTTGCGCCGCCGTTCATTTCATTTTATCAGTGAGAAACACGCTTGCGTCTTTTCATTCCCTCTTTTTTGCAGCTACATGAACTACGGCGCCATTGGATTCGTCATCGGACATGAAATAACGCATGGCTTCGATGACAGAGGTGAGCCCCCCTTCCGCCTTTTCATAGCTAGGCGATATGTGGAGTATAGTCCGACGGCGCTTTTGCTTAGCACTAAAGTGGCGTTAGACGGCATGTCAAAAGCGCTTTCCGGCGCCGTCTGGCGGTTCTAAGCAGCAGCCGTGTTGTCCGCGCCTCTGTAGGGAGGACTGTGCCAAGCCAATCGCCATACCCGTCAGTGGTCGCATCCCGTTACAGCTCAAATGACAAAAAACGTATCTTCAGCCTTGTATTATTATTTCGAAGCTGCTGTTTCAGCGTTGTGCTTGGTTTAAAAGGCTACGCAAGAACAACGAAAGCGTAGTTTCACGTATGGACTAATTTGAAGGCAAAGTTACGTGAGAAGCTAACACTGATAATACCACATGCAAGGCTCACTCACATTGCAAGCAAAGCATACTCAAGATTTAGCTGGAAAATATTGAAATCAGATGAAGGGTCCTACTGCTGACATGGACAAGAATGCAAGAACCTGATCCTCGGAAACGACACCCTTGACGGTTGCACACGTTTCGGCTGAGCTCACTGGCACGCTCACTGAAACGGCGACCTATTTGCGTAATGCAAATGAAACCGAAACCTGTTTGAATCTGATGCACAACACGTGACGTACACTGAGAGAACGTATTCTGGTTGCCACTGGGAATATGCTGGTTATAACCGTGCTAGTGTAACTTAAGTTTTTGTTAATATTTTGTTTTGTTTTTTAATTGTTCAGTCGCTCACTCACTCACGCACGCGTAACATCACGCACACTGTCCAAATAGGACAGAAAACTGATGAGATGGTGCACGCTGCAGAATTCACTTTATAAATGATGACTGAACAAACGTTGCGCGGCCACCTTTCTTTGTGACCCGTTTTTGTGTTCTTCACAGGGCGACAGTTCGACAAAGACGGCAACAACGTGAACTGGTGGGAGCACGAGACGGACCAGCGGTTCCGCGAGAGAGCTCAGTGCATCATCGACCAGTACGGCAACTACACCGTCGCCAAGGGCACTATGAAGGTTCGCATTTTCCTGCCTCTGCCTTCAACGTCGGCCTCCGTCCTCTGGCCACGTTTAAAATGTGGAGCCTGCCGGTGCAATAGTCGTGTAATCAAGGACGTCACGGTCCGCCTATAGTCGCCCACCTTCTGTTCAAAGCAGGAATCTTTCGGTCATACCAGTTGCAAAGCATAACACCAATGTATTAAAATCCTGTGCTCTGATTGGTCCAGGACACGGTGAGTTGCAGATTGTTACGCCACCTGCGGTTTTCAGAAAAACTACTCAGCGCTTCCAAAAACATGCAGGATTAGACAAGAACCAGAAGATCCACGCCGCCAGTAGTAGCTGACCCCTGCGTTCAAAGGAAGTGTCACTATTTGTTGACCTCCGAAAACTGGATTCTGGCCATAGCCGGATCTTGGTTCGGACTATGACAACTAGTCGGTTTAGAGAGGTCTGGTTCAAAGTTCACAGGACTCGGCCACTACGATTTGCCAACGGCAAATAGGTTGCTTGTGGCGTGAAGGTCGTGGCATAACTTTTGTTCATACTAGCTTGTTAATAATTCTGAGTAAAAAGAATTTGGCCGAACTAAAAAATGACGAACAGTTCCAGTGTTAAATGTTTCTTTGCCTGTCTCGCCCATTTCTCGCACTTAACTATGGGGCGTAGCGTCTGTGTGCACCTGTCAATGCATGATAGGGCCGTTTCTTACTGTGATTACGTCACCCATGGGACACCAACGAGGAGCATTTCACTGCGCGATGGGCGCTCTACCAATTAACCCCAACAATTGTTCCACGAGCAGGCGCCAGAGCATTGTAGAACTCCTCCCAGGTCTCGTCCTAGCCACTGTGCCCAATGACGCAGTTTGACGTGCGCTGCCCGCTCGAGACCACATTTTCGCATCACAAAGCCAATCGAGCTCGCGTCTGGGGCGAAAAAGGGCAGGCGAAGCCCGGCGGCGTTCTCAGGACAGGCGCTGTGCTGTCTTGCAGGTGAACGGCGTCAACACGCAGGGCGAGAACATTGCGGACAACGGGGGCATCAAGGAGGCCTTCAAGGTGAGCCCTTGAACGCTGCGTTTCATTGCGAGTCGAGCGCAGAAGATAATAGCATCAGCTGCTTTAAGCATGAATGCGCCATTTTCTTCCAGCTTAATACAAACGCGGCCATTGAGATATAACGTTCAACTATAGCGTCAATGCGTCAACAATGCGCGTCGTATTCAATGTGGTTTAACTGCATGCTGATTCACTAGTGACATGGGCCCCGCCGAGGTGGCTCAGTGGTTACGGTACTCGGCTGCTGACCCGAAAGACGCGGGTTGGATCCCGGCCACGGCGGCCGAATTTCGATGAAGGCGAAATTGTAGAGGCCCGTGTGCTGTGCGATGTCAGTGGACGTTAAAGAACCCCAGGTGGTCGAAATTTCCAGAGCCCTTCACTACGACGTCCTTCATAGCCAGAGTCGCTTTGGGACGTTAAACCCCAATAAACCATAAACCAAACCTAATGACATGCACATGTCGGCTTCGGAATGGTCATTTGAACGCTTCTGGGGACAGACGATCGCTGGCATCTGTTTCACTGCCTTTACCCGCACGCCGGATTCTGCGAGTCTCCCATTTTGCTTTAATCTCCACAAGTCCCACTAATGGACATTGCCATTTCAGAATTCAGTTCAGCGCGAATTTTATTTATAGCAGTCGTTTACAAAAGCAACAGAGAGAGAGGGACAGACTATTTATTCTGCCTCCGCAGCGGCCCAAACTGGCTCAGTTGCCCCCATCGCATCGCACACACCAAGCATATGCTTTTCGCATACATGGAACACTGCTCAAACCTCACCTTATATTTCCTATACCCCGCCCACAACCTGGAGTGTCTGGCTAAACTTGGCCGAGATGGATAAATGACGGGCTTTAGCCAAACAGGTGACCCACCTTCTGGAGTCTTAATCTGAGTCCGAAATAAAGCTCTCACTGGCGTGCTAATAAAATGAAGCAAACAACAAGAGTACGTCAGTTCTGACAAGCTCAACATTAGAAATTTTGTTCCTGATCTGCATCAAATTTAATCTGCAACAAACAACAAAAAAAATGCTGCTCTGAAATACAGGTCAGAGCAGTAAACAAAGGCGCAACAGTAAAAATGACGTTTTAGATCGGCAACATATTGCTCGATGAAAGGATTTTAAATTATAAACAATTCCGGTCCTCTGTCATCGAAACCAAACTAGCTGGTAGTACGCCTATGTATCTTCTGTGCACGAAGCACACGCAGCGAAATGTGCTTCGTGGACGTACATCCCTGGGCAGTGAAATAAAATGAGTTAGCGGTAGCAAACCTATTAGCCATGCTTTCGGCACGCCAGGCTCCGTAAACCAGCACATCTGATTATTTGGCCGTGCCATTGGACTGCTGGTAGCAATTCGCACTGCACTATTCCACCGTGATGAGTAAGCCAGAGAAGCGTGCTTTGTGTCAAGGTTTGCGGTTCTTAGATGCATTTCGCCTGCCGGCGCGAATAGGATGCAGTGAAGCCTACTTGCATAGAGCTGGAGACAAGTGGCCCGCATTTTACTAACATTTCGTGGAAGCTGCGTTTTGCAATGCTTCGGAGAAAAGGGCTCTTTATAAGTATCACGACCGCGATTCGTGTGTTGCGGCTGGTTTAAACGCTTTGGGCTGTGCACTAGAGGCTGCGGCTAAAAAACACTAGGCGCCAAGTATAGGACGTTCACTTTTGTCTGACTTGGAATAAAATTTACCATGAGGGCAATTTTTCTTTCCCTTCTACGAACTGTTGAAAAAAATAATCTTTCTCAGCGAGTAGCTGTTGCCGACACTTCTCTGTCGTGAGCATTCTTCCTGTAAAGGTTAAAAGGTGTTTCCAGAATTTCAGAGCAGTGCGAAGTATGTTATTATTCTGTTAGACGTGACACTTCAAAGAAAAAAAGATATTTATCCATTCAGCCTTTGAAAATATCCGGAGATACACTCAGAGTATTCTTTTCAGAATTCATGAGCGACCTTACACGGAGGAGGCCGTTTTTGGTTGTTGTTTTTTTCTACGTGAGGATGTCTAACACATCAGATTTCTGGTCTTCTTGTAGTTAATGCTGCATTATTCGCGCAGTCGAAATTGACGTATGCACGGAGGAATAGCTCAGTCACAACTTGTAGCTCAGGCCTAGCAAAAATATATCACATTTCGGCGCTTCTCAACAATCAGTGACGTTGGTGTGACGGGCTAACCATTTCCCCGGTCTGGTAAGTGTTTCGTAACTGCTCGTTATAACGCCTGCTATCACTCATCATTCATCGGCCGTGTGAGTGTAACAACCGTCCGAGAGACCCGAACAACAGAGGACTATACTAGGCGCGCGTTTTGCTGCATTTTCGTTTGTAAAACGACCGCGCGGACGTCACTTGTGAAACAGTAGCTAAGCCTTAATGCAATCCGCTGTCTTGTGTAGAAACAGGTGTAATTCCCCATCGGACATTTCTCGTGTTCATCGATTTGATGGAGGTGTGCGCGCGCAACGCGACGCTCTTACCGCGCCCTGTTTGAAGACGGTAAGCGATAACGAGGAAGGTGTCTGCGTCTCGTTGTACTACACGACCTCTCCAGCGTTAATGGGGCAGCAATGCAGTGCCTACTTTTTCCTTTCTTCTTGTTTTGGTTATTCTCAGTTTAGCCTTACCCGCATCGTTCGACTTAGTCGCGTGCTTAGATCCACGCCAGCGTCTTTTGGGGCTGCACACGGTGTCGACCTGTGCTTCATCGAGAGCTTTGCGAACGTGTCGCTCAGGTGTCTCCCTGCGACGCGGAGAACTGCCTTGGCGCTCACATTGCGCTAACGTGCGTCGCGGCTGTTCTACGTAGTGGCTCGGTTTATGCGGAATTTGAACTCAAGCATCGATCCATTGTGTCGGAGTTATTGCGTTTTTGTACGCAAGTGCATCCTTTCACTCAGTCTTTCAAAAAGGAAACCTCCGGGATGCTGTATTCTTAGATGATTCGCCTGCCTTAGCGGAATTGTTTCACATGCAAGAACTCTGTTACGGCAGCCGCTTTACGCTCGTTGCTGGCGTACCAACTCGCCCACCTTTGCGCATTAACCGAAGCCAAGTAAAAGCTTCGGAGATAAACAAAAAAAGAAAAGTAGCGGTGAAGGTGGGAGGAGCCCAACTAAGATGTCGCCTCACAAGCAGGACGCAGACACTGAGCGTTCAGCTTGTGCAAATCAGCGGAAGCATAAGCCTAATTCTCCGTGTTTATCTGTTCTACCCATTTTCGCACTTTGCTATGGATATTTAAGTACGTAAGACCTTCGAAACTCGGAACGGCTCTTGCATGATGAGTGCTTTGAATGAAGACGGTAATACCTTAGTCGACAATGCTTGCAGGAAAGTGAATAATATTTTGAAGCTATTTGGACGCCAAGATGTCCATAACGGGATGGTGGAAAGTTACTCCAGAAGACAGAATGCCGTAACATGACGTGAAGTTTTCTTAGTCATGGCCAACCGACAGTCATGGGAATTTACACTGGATTAGGTTCCACGGAACGAAAATTCCAATCACTGCAGTTCATGTGCACACAAAAGCTCGCTGTTCAGTCATTTCACTCCGCCATATAATTCTACAAAATGCACGTGAAGTTCTCTTAGTCATGGCAAACCGATAGTCTTGGGAATTTACACTGGGTTAGGTTCCAGGGAACGAAAATTCCAATCACTGCAGTTAATATGCACACAAAAGCTCGCTGTTCAGGTATTTCACTCCACCATATAATTCTACAAAATGCACTACAAGAAGTTGAGGTAAAGTGCACATTTTTTTCTCCAGTGATTCCCCCCCGGTTGTTGACCCAAGTGGTGGAGCGTGAAAGAGTGCGAGCCTTTGAGTGTTTACAGAATTTCACGCATATTATTTCACTAGGGGCCGCTTCTATGTCGTTCTTGTAAAAGACTTTACGTTGTGCCTCATACAAGACGACGTCTAACCGGCGAGGCTGAGCAATAACGGTCCAACACGAAAAGAACGTTAGCTTTTTCTCTGCTCTTTCCGCGAACTCGTTCAGGAGGACACAATTTGTTTTAAAAAAAGTAGAAACTAGTAAATCGGCGAAAGCTGGAGCACGGAATTAACAGCTGGCGCGCCTGCCACAGATGCGTAGCCACCGGAGAGGGATCAGAAGTGCTTCGTTCTTCCCATTTTCTGACGCGTAGATCGGAAATCACAAATTAATAATCGCCGCAGTTTTAAATAACCGAGAAAAAATAAAGCTCGTTTGCTTCGAATGCTTCTCCCCGAATTCAAAATGTGGCGTTAGCCGAAGAGAAAAATATTCCTCAGCATGTCATCGTGCAAAAGAAAACAATGGCTTCCCTCGCAAGAGAACGCTAACAGATGCGCGCAACGCATTTTGTTATGTAACGAAAAAGGAAAACCTATTTTTATGTGATCTTCTTTTTTTCTTTGCCCTTCCTGCGCTGCTTCGTAAATACGCGGCGCGTAGCTTTTCGCTCGCGTTTGTCGCGAAGCTTTTGTCGCGCGCCGCGTTCTGTTGGCCGCAATTTGCTTGGCATGCGAGCGCACGCACAGGCCGTTATTGCGACCGGATAAGTTTGCCATACGCGTGGGGCTCGGGAATCGCATTCGCAAAAACCGGTTTCCTGCCGTCTGGGCTTTGATGGCCTGTTTCAGTAAACTGGGATGGAAACGTAGCACGGTGACGGTAACTCTGGTGCGCGTTTGCGTGCAGTTAAAACTGTATTGACCTCAGGCAAGTAAGCGTAATCTGTTATCGCGCTTGCACCTCGAAGCACGAGTATAAAGGGGTTCAGAAGGAGAGAGGGGAAAGAGGAAGGATTAATTCCCTCCCTCTGGTCCAACGCTCTAGCTACATATTTATAACCTTACCTCTCGCAACAAGCGATGGAGGTGCTGTATTAGTAGAACTTTTTGACGGGTCAGTTGGTACATCGTCATGAAAGAATGTCGTACGCCAAAAAAGGACGAAACAGGGACGAAACAGCGCCTCTTTCCTGTTCTATGTTTCCTTCCTGTTTCGTCCTTTTTTGGCGTACGACATTCTTTGCTGTACTAGGAGAGGCAGTGAAATTTGTCGGAGTCGGTTCCGTTGGTGGTGCGAGCCAGCTTTCTCAAGAGGTAGTAGGGTGCAGTAAGGGACTAACTACTCATTAACACCCAACGCAAGCGCAGCAACTGTGTTTTTGTACCGCTTTATTACAAATCTTTCTCACCTTGGAGTATATTTTCCATAACTCGTTAGGCTCGGTAGGCTGCAAGTTTTGAGGAAGTTGGTGTCAGATGAACTCTAGGCTTTTCGCTCCCGGCCTGCGCGAAGAAATGGCGCTTATTTTGTTGAAGTTCCCCCCCCCCCCCCCCCCCAGGGCTGAATAATTAATCACTTTGCCTGCCTTGGTGCCTTGGTAGGCGTCCGTAACTGATTCCAACTTCTCAGTGGAGCAGCACCCTGTGGTAACGAAGCGATCCTGTTCGGCGCGCGCACCACGCAGGCCTACCAGCGCTGGGTGAAAGAGAACGGTCCGGAGGCGGGTCTTCCGGGCCTGCGTTACACGCCGCATCAACTCTTCTGGATCAGCGCTGCCAACGTGAGTGTGCCAGCCGTAATTGACTTGTGGGTAATGCATTTTGCTGCCTGCTGCGACGCCATCGCGCACGGAAGTGCTGCCAGAATAGCCTCGACAGATGTCGCATGACACGCATGCTGCGTGCGTGTCTTCCCCTTCGTGATCCTTTGGTCCACGCAAAGACATGCCAGAAATGTGTACGGACGCGTAGCATCCAGAGTTGTAACGGCAAACTTAACCTAGCCATACTACGCGTATCAATTCTCATTGCTCGTGACACAGCTGTCAACGACACGAAGCAGGTCTACCCGGTACACTGCGTGGCACCCGCACCACGACCAGCGATGAGCGCTAACGTTTAGTTGCCTGGCACGATTTGTGACTCCACGCGACTGCCACTGTACCGCCCTTTCGCTCGGTATTACGCGGCGCTCTTCGCAGTCGAAACCGCGTCCTAATAAACCATGATAAAATTAGTCATTGAGTGCTGGAGCGAATGAGGGTCTCACCATGATTGCCTGGCCGATGTCTAGTCGAGAAGGAAGAGTAAACGGTGCTCATAATTATATCTCCAATAGTCCCCCAGCGGGAATTGCTTTCTTTTGTAATTTTTTAGGGGTTTACGTGTTTTGTGTGTACGGTTTATGCTACGTGTTTTGTGTGTACGGTTTATGCCAAGCAGATGAAGGAAAGAGTGAAGTGGCTTGAGGCGAGTATTGTAAGAAGGTTAACAGAACATGTTTCAAATGGCAGCGTGCAAAGACTAAAGTCAGCACCTTTTTGTCTCCTCTTCTCTCTTTCACACTCCTTCAAAGACTTTTTGCCGACGATTCCATCTTTTCATGATACTGAGCTTACCAGAACGTAATTTTTTTTTTTCCCGCAATACGGCTCGTTTCAAGTTTTCCGTGAATAAAGTTCGCTTGTGTGGGATATGCCCCCAGTGCTACGCATGTTTAATCCAACGGTGGCATTGAATTCGGGGTGGCTACGTGTCTGGAAAACTCACGCCTATCTCGGACACTGTTAGAAATCAGCAGGACTCCGGAATCCGGAGACCTGTAATGGCGTCCACCAAATCGTGCGAAAAAAAAAGCGGTGATGGCTCAATCGAATGCCTCTAATTAGCTGCCCAAAATGGAAGGGTGCCCCGAACAGTACGTGTCGTGAGCTGTTGCATCACATCAGACGCCAAAAGCGTCGCGTCAGCGTAGACGCAGTAACACACGTACTTTAATCACGCCCACTTTTTCATTGGAAAAGAATCAGACTGCCACTCTCGTCCTTACGAAAACAGCTCCCCGTGGGTGGTCGCTGTTGGCATGAAAGCTTGAATGGCAAATAAAGGAGTCCCTTTCGTCGCCGTAATCAGCGTTTACCGACAGGTCAAGGTCACATAGAGCAAAGGTGGTCAGGGAAAGCTCTTTTCTCTCGGAAAGTTAGTGTTGAGCTCTACACTTTCAGCGCCGCAATTAGAAAGCTCTCATGTTACGAACATTAACGTTGAACACTGCCGCTCTCATTGTATTACGTGTAAGCACCAAAGAATACTGCAATGTTTTTGGCATGCTCAGGAAATGACGGCACTGGGCTGTTTTTGGTTTTACTTCTTTATTTTTTTTTTTTTTTTGCTAGCGGGTTGCGGAAATCTGCTGTTGAGGCCGACTGACATGTTCTGGTGCGAACTCATCTCGCAGAGGTCATTGAAGTCGCAACAGTGAATGAAGTGTGCCATTCGGAATCTGTTTCAGGTCTGGTGTGGCAAGTACAGGCCGGAGGCCATGAAGCTCCGCATTATGTCCGGTTCGCACAGCCCACCGTCGTACAGGTGAGCCCCGTTCATTACCGCGGACGCTGGACAACGCGCCGGGACTTTCACAGAGAGAGACTGTCCTTCGCTAAACTAACACGTAGGGAGCCTGCAGTGCCTAGGCGGGGCGTGTCAGTGCCCTGATTTGTACCGCTCATAGCCTCAGGCACCAGCTGCCTGACTGATTCATATCGTTCGGCATGACTGCGCACCGAGCCTGGCACAGCGCACTAAAACGCTGTTTGTGACTTCGCCAAAGCTCGGACGATTGTGCCTCGGAAGTGACGATGGTGTCGCAAACAGCTGCTTCCTCCACTCGCCAGGCTGTGGGTTACGACGCTGCTGTCTGCTCGGAACACTTTACTGCATGCTCCCTGTAGTGTCCGGAGCATGCGGGCCAGGCAAATGGTCCCGTGAATCATAATACGCGACTAACATCCCACTTGGAATAAGTCTTCGTTGAGCAACATAGGCGTACGGCTGCTAGCAGCGCTGCCGAAAAGCAAAGAAAGCAAGAGAAAGGTGTCCGGCTAGTTCATTGGTACCGCATGGCTAAAAGAACAATGCTAGGAACAAGACGAAGGGCAAAAAGGACAGACACAGGCGCTGACTAAGAACTGACTTTAAACCCGACTTCAATCGCTGCATCGTAATAGGAAGAGGACGAGATAGGTGGTCCGGGGAAATTACTAAAGCGCTGGAGATACACTACAAAAATGAACAGTATGTATTGTCAGAAAAGGAGCTGCAATTTCTTCTGAGGGGCACGAAATTTTTCCATGTGCCTTTTCTGCCGCCGTTTTTAATAGCTTTGACAGAGTACACTGCGGGGCCAGTTGGTCATACATAATCTGAACGAACAAACGTAGCGTTTAAAGCAGGACACAGTGTCCTGTTTTAAACGCTACGTTTGTTCGTTCAGATAATAGCTTTGAACCCACCTTGTCAGCCTTGAATTTTTTACACCCTCCTCTTTTTTCCTTTAACATTTTTTGTCGCCTTTTGGCTATGGTTTTACCTTTTTTACTTTTATTTAGTCACGGCCATTTACACCATGGGATCTTATGTGTTTCAATATATTCTAGCCCCTTTTCCTTTTGACGCGACTAGACTGTTTTTTCATGATTATGCCCACAATGATCATGCCGGCTCCACCCCTGTATGTTAACCTGTTAACCTTATATATGCCTTGCTCCGAAATAAAACTTCAGTTGTTAGTCAGCGCCTGTATTTGTCCTTCCCTTCGTCCTTCATGTCCCTAGCGATGTTCTATTAGGCGCGAAGAAAGCAAGCTTCTTGCGTCAAAACCAAAGACTCGCAACAGTGGATGAAAAAAAAGATTTGGCCCTCAATTCACCCGGTTAAATTAAATGCCGTACCACTGAGCAGCTCTTCTTGGATTACCGCCTCACTATATCCACTGAATCGGTTCACTAGCTTTGGCGCTCTGTTCTTTTGCGTCGCTGTTCACTTCGTCGTGCACGTTGTTCAGCTTTATCCATGATTTACCGAAGGACCGGCTTCATTCATGATTTACCGTTTGCTGCACTGCACGTTCTTCCGGGGTCTTCATCCTTCGCCGCTTTTCTTTCTGGCATCTGCATGGGCACACACATAGTTTCTTATTATTACCTAGAGGGAAAGCTGGTTCCACATTATATGGGAGTTTGCATGGAGGCCCCCTCAAGACCACTTCAGCCACCATGGGCGCTCAAAACATCATGGGCCGGTGAGCTACCGACTGCAGAACTACAACTTTTGGCAAAAAAATAATAGAAAAATAAAGCTGTTATATAACTACGAATGTCCTAACATTCAATATCCTGTTTATAAATTACAACAAACGAGCGGAAAAGCATGTAAATGCAGAGTTTGCCCAAAATAAGAGATGGCTAGCTCTCCTATTGGCCAAGTATTAAACACTACAAAAACTAATATTTCGTGCTTAACAGAGGCACTTTTAAAAAGAAATATGTCTACAAAAAAAGTTATGTTGCTTAAACACTAAGAGGTTTTTAATGGCAATTCGGGAAAAAAAAAAGTTTTATTGGCGTCGTGTGCGGCTGCGGTTTCGCTACCATGGCTTTTGCACACGGCGTTCGCGCGAAAGTCGTCTGCGCACACACGAATAGCGTTTTCGGAATGAAGCATCTCAGTAGTGATATTCCATGTTCCTGAAAAAATGCGACTGCCCCGCAACAAGTAGCTCACCGCCCCATGATGCTTTGAGCGTCCATGGTGGCTGAAGTGCAGCGCCACCAGCTTTCTCTCTATAGGTAATAGTAAGAAACTCTATGGGCACACAGCGGCGCTTCTTGCTCTTCATTTTCACACCCTCTTTCCACTCGACTGCAGCTGGCGCGACACTCCTACGAGGTAACCCGAGCTTTCCAGAGTTGCTCCGAGGCTTCAGAATCACGCATCAGTACTTTCTCGCTGGTGACCCATCCAACGCGAGCGTGCTAAAACGGGATGTGGAGTTCTGCTTGCTGCTCAGTCATGGGTTAGATTACGGGCCACCACAGTTTCGCGATTTATAAAGCCGCCCATGTCCAGTGATACGATGCATATTGAACAACCCCTGTGGGGAAAAGGGGGAGGAAGGGGGGGGGGGGGGTGTTGTGGCAAAGCAGTGCGGCGTACCTAAGACCCCAGAGGTACAGTCAGGCCGGAATGAAACGCGAACACGCATATGTCATACATTTCTGCTTTGCACCGAGATATTCCTTTACAACCTATTTTCGATTATGCATTTCTGTAGGCCCTTTACCCAGACACATGAATCGGGCTAGTTGTACACTTCAGCTGAAAGTAGGCAGGTAAAATATTTTGTTTTCTTGACATGCTCTGTTCGCGTTTCATTCCGGCCCGACTGTACCTGCAGCACGTGGAGATTCAAAAATTTGCGCTGCATGTGCTAACTAGGTTCCCTAAGCCCTACCTTCCTGAGACCTGTCCATGCGAAATTTCTTCAATATTTTAGACAACAAAACCGCAGGTGTGCCAGCCATGGAAGAAGACTTGGTGCCGTAAAAAGCTGCTTTCAGAACACCCCGTGGTATCTATAGTGAGTGTGGTCCAAGTTGTCTTGTTTCGTTCTTCAAGAGCCCTCAAAATGGTCTCGGCGAACACGTCTTACGGTGGGGATCAATAAAAGCAAGCATACTCACTTGTATTATAACATACATACATCAAAGCGCTTTGAAGCATTTATAACAGCACTCGTAAAAGTGCAACAGACACACATATTATTCTGAAAAGATCACTGTAGTTTTCCTGTGTGCTTCGGGAACTTCGTGATTTTCTCCAAATAGGACATTTCTGAGCTCGCAGCCAGAAGTTCGAAACGCAGCAAAAGATATTTCAATCATGTTTTGGTCCATAAGAGTGTGCGAATAGTACTTTTCAAACGGGAATCAAATATAAATCCAATATTTTCACTCATATTCGCTAATTGGGTGAATATTTGTGGAGATGCCTGAGCTCTGCCGCGTTGCCTAATCTTGGAAGCCACGTTTGAGCACTGTGAACGACGCCACGTGAATGAACCGGCGCAGGACCACGCTCTGACCGGCGTCAGTGTGGGCTCTGCTTTTGAAACAGTCGTCGAAGGAAACTGCCGGTTGCCTTATTCAAACTTCGTGCCAATTATTCGAAAACCTACCAACCTATTTGATTCAGTTCGAATAATTTCATTAGTGTGACAAGTCGAATAGAATGTCATTCGATTTGCAATTCGTAATTTTCGAATACTCGATCGAGAGAGGTGGACCAGCCTGATGTGGCGCCTCTCTACGCAGGGTTATCGGCCCCATGTCCAACACACCCGAGTTCGCCCAGGAGTTCAACTGCCCGCCAGGATCTCCCATGAACCCCGCCAAAAAGTGCGCCGTGTGGTGATGGCGCACCGCCGGGCACTGCTCACCCGCCGGGAACATTGCTGTGCCAGATGGACACTCCGGGGGGTGGCGCCGCGGTGCTGGGCTCAAAATTGGGCCGACGAAACTGTGCGCGCGTGCCTGTACCACCCGCAGGCCCATCGCCGTGAAAACAAGCAGTGCGCACAACAATGTCTCGTGTGTGTTTGACGGCGCTGTCGTTGCCATACTCCTGTTGGTCTGCGGCGGTAAGTGATGTCTGGGGGCGGCCGTTTGCAAACCATACCGAGTAAAACGTTTTACTCAATTTCGGGCGCTCAAATGGGGCTCCCATGATTGGCACCCATTTCTGCACCCTTTCAACGGCCAAATATTCATCATTACACCTCTCTTCCTTGCCGAAGGGGGGGGTGTTCACGTTTCGCCCTTTATCATGGCCATGGTGAGTAGAAATGGAGGATGCTTCTCACTTATGGGCGATATAGAGCCAGACCCCGGATATTTTGTGCATTTTCTCTCTCTCATACGCCGCTCTGTAAGCCATGCACTTATTCTATTTTTCTTGCTTTCCATCGCAAGCATTAACTACATTATAATCGCGCGCTTCTAAAAGCAGCGAGATACGTTTAGGTCAGCTTCTGAGCTATTATACGACCCTGAAACTCTCTGAATCTGTGAGCTGTTACTTTTTGCTGAACATACTGTTCTGTAACTCTGCTACGGGTCGCTGCTAGCCGACCGATGCGTCCATGTGGTGTTGGACGCCAGCGGAGCGTCGCTGAGACATCGGCGCTGGCGAACTGCGATAGCTTCAGAGTAAATTTGGAGGCTTTCTGCGGCGATTTTATTTGTATGTGACTTTTTCCCCATGCTGTGCATCCCCCCGCCCCCCTTCTTTGTGAATGCTGCATGCAGAGTTTCGGTTCTCTTATTCTCTAATTAGCATCCTCAAAGCACTCACTCGCTTTTCTTGAGCACCAAGAAGTTTTAATTGCGTTCTTGCCATTGAGTACAGTTATGAACTTTTACACCTGGGCGTATTTTCTCTTTTTACACGTTTTTCAGTTTTATAGTTACTGGCACAGAGCAGCTCTAGATGAGCGTAGCGGCTTCTGTAAATTTGACATTAACTTGCGGGCGTTTGAAGATATCCAAGTTCTAGTTCTTTAAAATTAACTGCACCATACTTAAACGAATTAAAGCAGAGAGTAACTTTAGGTCAGCTTCTGACCTATTCTACGGCCCTGAAACAAATAAAACTGTGAGCTGCACGAGTTGTGTGATTCGCCACCATAATGACAAAAAATGGCTGAGGCTTAGCTTAGGTTAAGCCTAGTCAGATGCGAAGCATATTGTCGCCGAGTTGCATATCGAGCACGCCGCTTGGCTAGACGTTCTTCACGCTCTTCATTAGTCTCTGTAGCACGCCGCAACTTTTGCTTCTCATTCCAACGAGCAGCCCTGTCTCCAGGAGGCATCTCTATCCTGTGTACGCCTAGCAGAGGCAGGCGCTCCCCCTTGTATATCGCTGCTCCAGCATCACGTGTTCACTACAGCGCACCTAGCGGCAGAAGCAGAAAACACATTGGTCGCGACGCCTCGCGCGACGGCGCGAGCTGGGGCCCCGTTTCTCCTATGTCGTTACGTCACGCATCACGTGGTCCTCCTTGGTCGCGACGCCCCGCGCGACGGCGCGAGCTGGGCCCCCGTTTCTCATCTGCTGTGACGTCACGTACCACGTGATCATCCTTGGTCACGACGCCTCGCGCGACGGCGCGAGTTGGGCCCCCGCTTTTCATCTGCTGTGACGTCACGCATCACGTGGTATGACATGGAGGTCACGAAAGGTCAATGGTAACGACACCGCCGCGCTCGAGGAGCTGGGTTGGGCTATTTTAGTATGCTTCGCATAAAATAACAACTTGCTCCCGTGGTGTGCTGTCACATTTGCCGACACTGGCTGAGCGGTGGTCATAGTTTGGCCTTCTCTGTTTGAAGTCTCCCTGAGAAGCCCAGGAGAAACTGTGCACCTCTCTTATGTTGGTCAAATTGTTGGTCATTTGACCAACACTGTACCCACATCGAGTTATTGATCAATTCGCTCTCGCCCTACCATAAGCTTGCCGTCCCGGTTAGCTCAATTGGTATAGAGCGACTGCTGCCGTGAAGCGGTGGTCCCGGGTTCGAACTCTGGACCAGGATGAATTTTTCTTTAACTACGAAGTTTCTGAGAAAGCTGTACAGCTTTCCTTTGTACCCGTATGGCTTCGCTTGGGTGGATGCCAGTGAGTAATTTGCTCACTTATTACCTCTCTTATGTAATAAGCTAATTGCAGCACCCTGATGGCAACCGGGGTATTGCATGACAAACTCCGCTATATCCGCGTCGGTCGGCCTGCGTCGCCTCTGCATTCTCAGACCGGCAAGACTGGGCCGCTGGTTCCTACATTTCTCACGTTATGCAACATTTCTTGACCGTTCTAAGCCTCGGAACACGACACTTCGCATGGTAAGAACGAACGGATTGGGTAAACAGAGCGGTAGCGCAGGCTTCGCTCTCCTTCCACCTTCGTGTGCGCAGAAAATGCATGTAGAACAACATGACTGCTAAGCTGGGCTTGTTGCTGCAGTGTTCATCAGAAACATCACCAAAACATAGTTAAACTGCGCCTAACATAGTTAAACATAGTTAAACTGCGCCTAAAAAACTTTACATCATGTTAGGATATGGAACGGCTGATATGGTCCCGCGAGAAATTTTTAATTTGCACAGAAAATCGCAAAGCTACACGAAGTATTTCCATGCGGTGTAGCTCCCGTAACAGCAGTTCGACTGCATCATGTCGCCATAATTTAAGTATTCACCAAACCTTCGTCAAATGCGTCGTGTTCCTAATTTAGTCTGTATACCTTGCAAACGTTTTCGCTGTTTTCAGTAAGCATGCCAGAGAAGAGACTGCCTATACAGAAAAGCGGCGCCTCTTTGTCGCCGACGAATGACGCTCGAAAATTTACAAAAAATATGCAGCTGTAGGTCCAACACACTTTGCTCTACGTGTTCTCTCCGTGCTCTCTGCTCCGGGCCTCTGGGACTACAGAAATACTCAACGTGACTTACTGTATTCACTCGGTTAAGGGCCGCAAATTTTTCCACGATTTTGGTGAGACACTGACCTTACACGAATGCGGCATCTAAGTTCAATTTTCCAAATATATTGCGGGGAAACGGCCGTATTTTCCGGACTATAGTCTGCGGGCTATACATGCCTAAAAGCTGGAATAACACGAGGTGCGGACTGTGTATGGGTGCAGACTATACAGTATACAGTGATTTAAGTTTCGCCACCTTTTTTATACGCGAAGAAGCCTAGCGTTTCTTTCGAAGTAAAATGAAAACGATCCCTGTCTGCGGCTGCAAAATTTTGCCATGCTAAATCACAGCGAAATCCAACATATGCAATCAACTTCGATATGCAAGCAAATCCTGCCGGCGGTGTAGTGCCTGCGTTGCAGTGCTTGGGATTTGTGAGCCCATGCGAATAACCTCAACCTCAATGAATAACGCCAGAGGCGTCGTAGTCCTTCTTCAAGAACAGTTGCAGTAGCTACGAAAGCGCGGAGAGCCATCCCCGCAGCATTCGGCACGCAGTCAAGTCGAACTGAGCGGGAGAGAACTGGAGGTTGATGAACGTGCACGGATGTCGGCTGCTTTCCTGAAGCTACTACAGGGTTAACTACTACTAAATCGTTACTAAAACTACTAAAGCGTTAACGCTACTAAAGGAAATCTGGGTTGCTTCCCTGAAATATCAGCGGCCAATCAAACTTTTCAACCGGAATTCGTACCCGCGAACTATGCACCGGGTGCCGATTATTCAAGATTTAACAGTTTTATTTTAGGCCAAAATTTGTCCCTGTGGACTATAGTCCGGCAAATACAGTGTGTGTGTGTGTGTATATATATATATATATATATATATATATATATATATATATATATATATTAGGGGTGTGCGAATATCAAATTTTTCGAATACGAATCGAATATCGAATAATCAAGGACAGACGCATTTAATCCCTACAACACATACATTTGGGCACCCAAGAACATCACAGTTCAATTATCGATGATTAAATGAACACAAAAGGTGTGTGCGGCTTGTGTGCGGCTGCACAAAAAGTATCAAAGTCTCGAACATTTTTCTTAGAAGAGTGGAAATATCAGAGAAGATGGCTAGTACACAGCATTGATTAAGGCTAGCTTGCCATCAGCACAAAAGCGCGTTGCTGGGATGACGTAAAAGGTTGTCGTGAAGGAAAACCAGCTGCACCACATGGTCAGGCAGAAGTAGTTCCCTTCTAACTGAAACGACTCCTCCAGCCACAGAAAATGCCCTCTCACTTGGCACTGACCTGGTACGTATTGCGAGGTACTTCGTGCACAGCTCTGACTATACCAGCTTCGCAGGTATAGCCACAAAAAAGCTCACCAGCGCAGTCAGCTACGGCATGGCCCTTGGAGGAAGAAAGAA